>NC_051067.1:87163343-87463343 GCF_004664715.2 Peromyscus leucopus | reverse complement strand
ACACTCTCTGTCTTAGGACTGCAAGCGTTGAATTCTTTTAACATATTTTTAAATGATTTAAAAAGTGTTCTTACAATTCAGTGGTCCTGGGTATGGAGAGAAGGGAACAGATGCAAAGTCAGGAATCACAGGCATTGCTGACCGGCTAGAGTCTAGAGGTGGTTCATGGAGAGGGCCATGAGCGGACGTGAGTCCCAGCTTAGCCAGGAGCGCAGCCAGTAAGATTCTCAGCTGAGAACAGAGGAAAGAGCAGATTGGCCGGGTGGGCAGTTGTAGTTTTAGACCGTGTTGGAGGTGGTAAATCCGATCAGCCCCTGGAAATTTGTGTCAGAAGCGCAACATGAAATATGAATCTGCATACAGGAAATGTGTGAAAATGAAATATGAATCTGCATACAGGAAATGTGTGAAAATGGCTGAGGTCACCTGGAAGGAGCTGCAAAAGAAAAGGGGAGGCTGGGGGCTGGAGAGGTGGCTCAGTGGTTAGAGCACTGGCTGCTCTTCCAGAGGACCCAAGTTCAATCCCCAGCACCCACAGGGCAGCCTGTAACTCCAGTTCCAGGAGATCCAATACCCTTACATAAACGTATATGCAGGCAAAACACCAAATGCACATAAAAATTAAAAAATTTTTAAAATTTAAAAAAATTTAAAAAAAAACGGAAAAGGGGAGGCTGAATGGCAAAACCTTGGCGACTACTGAAAATGTTTGATGAGGGAGTACACAGAGAAATAAGAGTTACAGTTGAACGGATGTGATCAGAGGCACATACCCAAAGCTCAGCTAAGACCCTACTGTCCTCAACACAAGAAACTATTTTTAAAATAATTTTATGAGAAATATTGTTTAAAAATTATTACTTGTTCTCAACCAAAAAAATTATAGTTCTCACAACACATCATTTCCAAAATGTTTCACTGGGCTTAATTTGTTTTTTTTTTTTTTTAACTTATTTGTTATTAAAAAGAATGGTATAGCTGGGGGGGGGGTGCACACCTTTAATCCCAGCACTTGGGAGACAGAGACAGATGGATCTCTGTGAGTTCAAGGCCAACCTGATCTACAGAGTGAGCTCTGGGTCAACCAGAGATACGCAGAGAAACCCTGTCTTGAAAAACAAAACAAACAAATGGAATGGTGTATTCTCTTGAGAATGCATCAAGAATTCATGGTAGAGGGGCTGGAGAGATGGCTCAGTGGTTAAGAGCACTGGCTGCTCTTCCAGGGGTCCTGAGTTCAATTCCCAGCAACCACATGGTGGCTCACAACCATCTGTAATGAGATCTGATGCCCTCTTCTGGCCTACAGCCATACATGCAGACAGAACACTGTATATTTAATAAATAAATCATTTAAAAAGGTTTCAAAGTAGAAAAAATCAGAGAAAACGTAATTACTACATAGCTTCTAATTGTAAAATATGTTTTGGAAGTGAAAGGACTCCTGATTTTCAAGTATACCCATGATTACCTGATTCATGGATGTCAAAATGAACATTATTAGAACAACTAGCAAAAATGCATTTATGGCTTGGCTCTTTGAGCATAAGGCAGGAGCCTGAATCGAGAACAGCATCCCTTTACAGACTGTATATATCATAATTTGTAGCAGTACTGATGTTGGAGTCCATACCAACTTTGTTTCTAAGCCACAGGTACCAAAGCTATGTGTGGCAGGCTGCTTCCTGCTGCCCTACACACACACACACACACACACACACACACACACACAGTAAAAAAAAAATGTAATGCTGACTTAGGGAAGGCTGCTAAACTACCCCAGAGTTAGATCTGGCCCCGCATTCGTGGTCTAACTAAAGGTGGGAACAGCTATGTAATAACGTCTCTATCATTTGCTTAGAGGGAAGCCACTGATCCTCGGTTTTCTCTCTCCTTCCCATGGCTGTCTTGGTTTCTTTTCATACCCTATGAGAAAATGCTCTGGCAAAGGCAGTTTGATGGAGCAAAGATTGATTCTGGCAGCAGGAGCTGGAAGCAGCTGACCGCAATGGTATCTAGAGGCAGGAAGCACAGGATATGCCGCTCTCCTCGTTACACAGTCCAGGGCACGGTGCCACTCACAGGACAAGGCGTTTCCACTTCAGCTAACCTAAGGAAGATAACCTCAGGCAGACATCGCCCGAGGCCATTCTACTAGACAACTCAAGATCTCCCAACCAGACACTTGAGATTAACCATTATAGGAACTCTGCAATAATCCCACTCCATCTTTGTGGGTGAGGACCTCAGCCTGGTTTGTCAGAACATTAAGAGAAAAAAAGGATATATCCGTTGATCTGTGTCTCACACAGCCATTATCGAGAGAGAAGCTTCCTCTTGCTGTAGATGGGAACTAATACAGAGACCCACAACTGGACAATGTGAAGAGAGTGAGAGATTTTGGAGCACTTAGTCATAAATTGGATGTCTTCCTCAAACCCCTCCCCTCAGGGCTCAGGGAGTTATGTCTAAATGAGGCAGAAAGATCCAAAGAGCCTGAGGGGATAAATAACTCCAAGGGAGCGGTGCCCTCCTGACACAGCAGGTCTGGAGACTGTGGTAGCACGCACAGGGTCTGCACGGTTCAAGACAGACGGAGTCTCAGCATTGGAAGGGGGAGCTAGCTGGACATGGGCTCCCATGCCTAAGCAAGCATCTATGTGCAATTGACAGCAACTTGCAAAGGAAAACTTTGTTTTCTCCAATGGCGTCTCACTGGGTATATAACCACACTGAAGGGCAGGCCCTGGCACAGCAGCGGACACAAAGCTGCTCCATGGTATTTTTGTAGACGTTTTGTCTCATATTGCTTTGTTTGGGTATGTTTCATCTTATTGCTCTATTGGTTTCCAATTTAATGTTTCTGTGTGGGTTTGTGTGTATGTGAGAGAGAGATTCTTGTGGCCGTTTTCGTTTGTTTTCTAAAGAGAGAAAACTGACAGGATTGCCTGGGTCCTCTTGACCCCGGGCTGCCTGAAGACGTCCACAGGCCCGGGTAGACACCATTATGACAAACAAATACATGGTGAGGAAATGGGGGGGGGGGAAGAGAGAGAGAGAGAGAGAGAGAGAGAGAGAGAGAGAGAGAGAGGAGAGATGCAGAACTGAACAAGCGAAGGCAGTGAGGAACAGGCTGAGGTGGTGGCCTGCTTGCCAGCTGGGGCCAAGGTGATGTCCAGGTCTAGGCTGCTGCCGAGGGCCATGTCTGGCTGGGCCTGTGGTCCTACCGTAGCTTGGGTTTGTATTGATATCCATGGCTCATGTTCCCATCAAAGTCCGCACAGATAGCTGGGGTCTGGGTTGGGGCTGCCACCTGAGGCCATGTTGGTGTCTGAGGGCTGTGCCACCTGAGGGGCCATCCTGGTGGCCTGTGCTGCCACCCAGTGCCATGGTGACATCTGGGCCCAAGCTTCAGCTAAGGGCCATGGCTGGGTCTTTGGTCCTACTGCAGTCAGGTTCTGTGTTGATGTCCATGGCTCCTGATTCCATCAAAGGCTATGTGGATACCCAGGGTGTGGGCCAACCTGGGGCCATGTTGATGTCCAAGGACCACACCGCCACTGGGGTCATGTTGATCCAAGTGGCCTGCACTGCCACATGAGGCCATAGTGACATCTGGGCCCAGGCTGCTGCCAAGGGCCATGTCTGGGTCTGTAGTCCTATTGCAGCTCGAGTCTGTGCTGGTCTCCATAGCCCAACATACCACAGGGGACCACAGAACCATGCGTATTGAAATCCAAAGGCCTTGCTAAGCCAACACCGCCCTATGCTGGCCCTGGGAGAGCTGGCCCTGCCCCTCACAGGACAGCTGGCCCCATACTTGAAAGAGATAGTCCCATCCCTCACCACAGGCCTGGGAGAGCTGGCTTCACCTCTCACTGAGGCAGGTGGTTCCAGCGGCCCCAGTGGCCAGGACTGACCAAATTAGCTACCACCCAGACCCACATCCAGGGCTTTGAGTTGGCCCACCCTAGCATCTACCCCATCCATGACCTGCTGCAGGGCAAGAAGGGACTGGTCCTATGGAACCATGGCCACTGTGGGATCTCCATGACTCGGGGCAACAGCAGTATATCCAGAAGGAGTTTCGGTGAGGGTCCAGTGTTGAAGGTGTACCAGAAGCCAGAGGCCTTAAACCTGACCAACAACTCGTTACAATGAACATTTGCAAGCAAAGCTGTGCGGACATGACACACAGCTCCTAATGTCACTAAGGTGAATGAAGAGGTGTTAAAGAGGCAGGAAAGGTGGAAGAGCAAAATGGGGTTTTTGTTTGTTTGTTTTGTATGTTTTTAATTAATGTTTTTCAATTTTCTTTTGAGGGGATGCCATGGGGGTGAGGGGTGGATATGGGGGGACTGGGAAATGAGCAGGATGGAGGTGCATGATGTGAAATTTCCAAAGAATCAATTTAAAAATGATGTTAAAGAACCAGAGAGAGAGAGAGAGAGAGAGAAACAAAGGTGTAGAGTTGAGTGGATGGGGAGGTGGGAAGAATCTGGGAGGAGTCGAGGGAAGGGAAAAGTGCCATCAGAATACAGTGTATGAAAGAAAATGTTTTCAATTATAAATAAGATTTAAAGAAGAAGGACAAAAGGGACCAGACACTGGTGGTCTTAAAGTAGTGAGACTGTAAGAAGAAATGCTTGGGAGGTCTAAGGCCAAACATATCTTATCCCAGCATACAGGAGGCAGAGGCAGGTGAATCTGCACCCGTTCCTGACTTCGCTGATCAACACAGTAAGTTCTAGGCCATCCAGGACTACACAGTGAAACCCAGCCTTAAAATAGCAACAGATAGACAAACACAGTAAGAAATTTCCCCCCAACCAAAAGCTTGTCTGAGTGAATCCTAAACCTTCACGTAAAACCCAGTGTTCTCACCATTAATAATTCTTATTTTGATAAGAGCAATTCCATGTGAGGTAATTTGCAAGTTTTTAGTTTGTGACTGATAAACAAAAATTGTATTTGTTATGTACTATTTGTCATTTTGAAATCCATATGCATTACATAGTGGTTTGCTGATAACTAGCATGTTTTCTTCAGATGGTTATCATGCTTGTGATGAGAACACAGAAAATCCACTTGTAGCTCTTTTCAAAATTCAGCATTTGTCGGAGGCTCCAGCACGAGCCACAGAGTGCCCATTGCTGCGGAGCCTTGGGGGAGGCTAGAAGTCTGCTCTCAGGTGGAAAAGAGTGAAGGAGATGCTGGCTGGGATGGGGAGACGGCTCCCTGTGCACGGTCTATGGGAGCCACAGGGAGAGAGAGCAAGCTGGGGTTCGGTGAGGTACGGAGGCCCTCAGCCTGGCCAGTCTGCTCTTCTGGCCAGGTGCCCGTTGGAAGGAGGCTGCTGCGGACTATGGCCAGCTCAAAGAGGAGCCACCAGCTGGATCTGGGGATGCTGAGAAGCTCCGTCCCCTCAGCTGGGCTCCCATCTGTGGAATCCTGTGAGTACCCACAGCTGGACCCCACGTGGTACCTCTACCTCTTGACCTTTGCCACTAGAAAATCCAGCCAGTGTCAATAAGAGACATTTCTAAGAACTAGTCAACAGAGAGCTCTTCTGTTAATCTTTCCTGTGCTGGAGCTTCCTCATTCAAAAATAGAGTAACATCACCTCTCTCCTCTCTCTCCACCGATAGCTGCTCTTACATGTCCATTTGGCTAAGCCAAAAGGCCCTGATACTCAGTTAAACCTTTTTCTGAGTGTTCCTGCACTATGCCTGGAATGTAATTAAACTAACTTGAGCGAGGTGAATCACCATCTGTAATGCCGGTGATTCATCCAATCAGGTGAAGGCGTGCAGAGAACAAAGATTGACCTCTGAATCAAAAGCATCCTGCAGCAGATGTTCTGTAGACAGGAAAGGCAACATCTCTGGTGCTGTGCTGCATGGGAAGCGGCAGGGCTCTCCCTGTCTCAGCACTGTGACTCTGAGGCCTTGGGGAGCGGGCTTAGGATTCAGGAGCTTTAATCAGTGGTTACTCATGCTCACAGCAGAATTATCCACAATGGCCAAGAGGTGGAAGGAAGCCATGTTCATCAGCAGATAAGTCGATAACAAAATGCAGTGTATAAACAGTGTTTCTAACATGCAGTGTACAAATAGGATAGGTAAAATGCAACATATAAAACAGAATACTATTTGGGCTGGGCATAGTAGCGCATGTCTTTAATATTTCATCCCCTCCCCTATTCCTCTCAGATCCACCCCATTCCAAACCCACCCAACATTTTGTCCCCATTTTTTAACCCATTGGTGCTGCCTATATTCTCTTAGGTGTATGGCCACCCACTAGTGTGCTAGCCAACCAGGGGCTGCATCCTTAAAGAGAGCTAACTCACCCCCTGCCAGCATCTATCAATTTCAAATAGCTCCTCAGACAGGCATGGGACTTCATGCCACTGAGATTTGGTCTAGCTTGGGCTTGCACGGGCCTTGGGCACGCTGTCACACCCCTGTGAGTCCACATGTGCACCTGCTCTGTTGTATCCAGAAAACAGTTTCCTTAGAGTCGGTCACCGCCTCTGGCTCTCCCACAGTTTCCAAGAACGTTGACTCTAGATGGTACAGACCTTCAGTCTGAGGTGATGAAAAGTTCTGTAGGTGGATGGTAGTGATGGCCATAAAACGATGACGCTCTACTTAATGCCACAGAACTGTACCCTAAACAGGACTAAGAGGGTTCATTTCTATTATGTATATTTTGTTACTACTATATTTTGGGCCAGGTAGTGGTGGTGCATGCCTTTAAGCCCAGCACTTGGGAAGCAGAGGCAGGAAGATACCCAAGTTCGAGGCCATCCTGGTCTACAGAGTGAGTTCCAGGACAGCCTACACAGAGAAACCCTGTCTCAAATTGCCCATCTCCCCCTCTCAAAAAATGTATTGTGTATATTGTACTGCAATTTAAGGTAGGGAAGAAGGGAGAAAGAGGGGGGGAGCTGAGAGACAGAAGGACAGAGGGAAATGAAGCTAGTGAGTTCATTAAGTATTCAGACAGGTAAGGACTTATAGGGAAAGAACAGTACACAGTCCCAAGACAAGGGAATCACACTAGCTGTCCTACAACGTGTGTGTGTGTGTGTGTGTGTGTGTGTGTGTGTGTGTGTGTGTGTGTGTACACTTTCTAAATTACGTTCCTCAAAGGAGTGTACTTTTCAACAAACCATAAAGATTAAGTGAGGTTTACAATTTCAGTACATTTTCAAAATGAAATGAATGTCTGAGCTGGTTTACTTACTTTTCTTAAAGATGTGTTTTTGTAAACGGATTTGTAAGGCAATTTTGTAGGGTATTTCCACCAGATTTAGAGATGAGAGAAGGTTCTAATATAAAATTCAGGGCTACAGACGTCCTGGCCTACATAAACACAGTTCATGTGTGATTTTAATACTCTTGTTTGGGGTGTGTAGGAAGATATGCTTTATCTCTGGAGGCAGCTGTGGCTTTAACAGTGGCGTGGATGCTCCAGCAGCAGAAAAGATAAACGAGACCCCCCAAGGCAAAGGGCTCCTTCTCTTCTGCCATGGCTAATCTTGGTTGTCAGCTTAATACACTTGGGAAGGGAGAGACGAAAATGTAGAATTGCCTCTTCACACTGACCTGTAGGTACGCCTGTGGGGTATTTTCTTAATTCATAATTGATGTAGGAAAGCCCCACCCACTATGAGCAGGGCCATCCTCAGGAGATGGACCTGGGCTGTACACAAAGGTGACTGACCATGAGGCTGAGAGGAAGCCGGTAAGCAGCATCCTCCACAGTTCTGCTTTAAGCGCCCGTCTTGAGTTCCTGCCTTGGTTTCCCTCAATGACAATAAGCTGTAAGATGAAATAAACCCTTTCTTCCCCAACTTGTTTTTGGTTGTGGTGTTTATCCCAACAGAAAAGCAAACCTGAAGATACCTTCTCATGTTCTCTCTATTTTCCCTGTCTTTTTATGATACCTCAATTTTATGCTTTGTTTGACCAAATTTTGTAGGCTGAGCTAATTTCTCCATCTCTAAAATGGTGATAACAATGATGTCATAAGAGTAAGGAGTGCACTGGTAAAACATGGCACCCAAGGATCCGCACTCAGAAGGTTAAAGAGTGTTGGTGGTGTTGTTAGCTGCGGTCTCTAGGAAAGGGGAAATGAAGCCTGGATCAGGACCCCACATGTTCTGGGCGCCTCACTCCTGACCTATCTGCAGGAGCAGAAGGATCTCCAAGGTCATGTGATGTGGCACTTTCCCTCTCCCTCAGAAATTTTGTCCTCTCTCTTTCTCTCTGGCTTTTTGAGACAGAGTTTCTCTGTGTAGCCTAGCTATCTGGAGACATGTTGGCCATGAACTCAGAGATCTGCCTGCCTCTGCCTCCTGTGTGCTGGGACTAAAGGTATGCACCTCTACAGACCAAGCTAAAATTTTGTTTTGGTTTGGTTTTGGTTTTTTCAAGATGGGATCTCACTATATAGCCCTGCTGTCCTAGAACTCACTATGTGGACCAGGCTGGCCTCAGACTCAAAGATCCGCCTGACTCTGCCCACCAAGTGCTGGGATCAAAGGCGTGTGCTCCTACACCCCACCTTTCTCTTAGACCTGCCACATGCTTCTCAAATCTGTCTAACAGATACGTCCCTGAGGCTGTCAGGAAAGTGACTGGCTGAGGTGACATTTATTCTCTTGCTGGTTGCGTCCTAGAGGGCTGTTCACAATCACTGCCCCCAAGCATTTAGCTTCCCGGCAACCATTTACTCTTGAACAGAAGGTTTGTTTGCTGCCCATCACTTTCCCTTTCAGTCTTTGCAGTGTTTCTCTCGGTTCTGTCCTTGACCTTCAGCAGAACCTGTCCCCATTTCCGACTCCTCGCTCTAACACCCACAGACATTCTACGTCCGTAACTAAAGCTCCCCACCCCCATCTTAGCTGCTCAACACACCTGAGTGACTGAAACCTCCACTGCCCAAGCCGGGCAGGCCATACCAACTGTGTCACCTGGCAGAGGAGCTAATGCTGGCCCACAAGCAGCCTTGCTCAGCTTGCCAAGCCCTGTACCAAGAGGAGTGGCTTTATCTTTTCAGGAAAGAACAGCTCAGGGCCCGATTACAGATATTTTGGCCTATGAAACCTTCTGAGCTGCATCCGATCAGTTGCCAAGTCCTGGAATTTTTACTTCCTTATGAACCTGCACATCTGGAAAGCTCTGTTCCTGACCTCTGTACTTGCTGCCTAGCATGCAGATTTGTCAATGATGTGCATGAAAATCACCTATGGGACTTGCCAAAGTGCACAGCTCCCAGGCCCACCTGGGGGCATTATGAGTCAGTAGATCCAAAGTGGTTTTTCTGTACTTTTAGAAGTAGTGCTAAATAATCTGGTATACAATTCAATTTTAACAGTCTAGCCCCTGGCCTCTCATCCACACCTTGCTATCACTGTGGCTGGCATTTAAACATGGCTATCCATGCCATCTTCACTGTGAAGAAAGTTCTGTTCTCTTTAAAATACATATATAATAGCATATATTATCTATAACTATATGTGAATATTTTATGTATATATATATATATAGTAAAACAGGATCCTGCATATCCTCAGCTGACCTAGAACTTACTCTGTAGACAAGGATGATGGCTTTGAACTTTGGGTCTTCTTACAGCTGCTTCCCGAGTCCTGAGGTCACAGGCCACACAGACAGTTTGCACTGTGCCGAGGATCTCAGCCGAGCTTCCGACCTGCTACACAAGCACTCCACCAACTGAGCCACCCCCCGGCCCTGCACCTGCTCTTCTGACCTGTGGAACAGCTTAGAATAGAAAAGCTAGCTAAGCCACGTGTGCTTCCCTCCCAGAGATCACCAACATGACACAGCTGGAGGAAAAGGGACTCCAGCATTCCCACTAGGAAATGGGTTGTCTGGGAGTTTGCTCCTAAAACCTGTCTCCACTACAGTCACCAGGGCCATCACCAAACCCCATGCCTTCCTTTTTAGCTCCAACAGACAACTCTGAGCACTTTGATTCCTAAAGTCATCCTGGCTGCAAAGCCTTGCAAGACACCAGTTTTGTCTGAAATGTCATGGTGGTTCTCCCGAGCCTAGAGTAAAGTGCATACTCCTAATAAAACCAGCAGGGCCCTTCTGGAGACGGCTCCTGCTCAGTTCTCAAGCCTGATGCCTGGCCTTTCTCCTTCCTACTCTGCAGGCTTATAATCACTTAATGGATTCTCAAGGACGTTCAGGTGCTTTGTATCGCTTCTCACTGTACCTCCCAACTCGATGTCTGTTTACCTAGGATACTCTCTCAAACTTCTCTGTATGCCTCCCCGTCCCCTGCCTTAACATCAATCATCTCTCAAAGCCTGTGCTTTCCCATGGCCGCTCCTAGCCTGGCTTTAGGATTAGCTCATTAGCTGTGTGCTCAGTTGTCATGTGCACTTTTCATACCAACACACCATCTTTTGAGATCCTTTAACACATGTATCCCCATCATTAACTTCAAACTCCTTGAAGGCAGGACCGTGAGTCATGCCATCACCACCATACTCTTATGTTTGAGGCTGATACCTGGCTGATGCTGGATAGGTATTTACTAAAGAATAACGGTTGAGATCAGCAGAGAAGTAAACTACAGCAGCCAGCTCTCATGTGAAAGTATTAAAGAAAGAATGTTCAACTCTTTCCTCATTCAAATTCAAAATATTCAATTAAAAAGAGTTTGTTTCAGATTCCTAACTCTTACTCATGTGAGGACTAAGACAGCAATACCCTTAACTATCCACAATTGTCTTGACATTAAGCACTCAAAAGCACAACTTCTCATCCTTCTCATCATCAACAAGACTTGCTGATGACAGCAAGCCTCTAGGAATCAGGTGTTCTAGCATTTGTAGTGAGACTCAGGGATGTACTAAGGACTCTAACAGCATTGTACTCAGAAGACCAGGTAGGAGACTGTTCTGCTAACATGTTAAAGCCCCACTGCCCAAGCCTCCACACAGGCAAGGCTTAGAGGCCTCTGAGTTCCCAGAAGCCCCCCTTCCCACACTGCCATCCAGAGTTGCCATATGTTTTCTAATCTGGCTCTTTCCATTCTTGTAGTTATCAACTCCATGTTTCATAGTGACTGTGTCCATCTAATTGATTTAGTAATTAATGCTTTGATGGAATCACAAATTATTCGATAATTGCATCAATAATAATTCAGAGTGCCTACAACTTCCTGATAATTAAACATAACTGTTAGCTTCAGTTCAAGTCTCAATGACTGGCCTTCTTTCTACTCTTCCTCTTGCAATTACTTTTATAATAATTCTTTATATCAGCTAATAAAACAACCAAATTATTTTACAAGTAAAAATTTGAATCAAAAGAGAAAAGACAGTGTTTCTTGCATTTTTTTAAACTAGAAATGAGTCAGAAATCCTCACTGAAAAGCAAATGACACACAAACATATACACTCATGTATGCATACACATGCATGCACTCACATGCACATGCATGCATACACACACATACATGTACACACATGCACATACACACATATACATACACTGTACTAATTGCTTTTTATGTCACTGAGACCAGATACCCAAGGAACAATAAAGGAGGAAGAGTTTTTTGGCTCATAGTTTGAGATCCATCACGGCAAGTGAGGCCTGCTAGAGTGCTCTTGACTGTAGTAGCAGAACATGAGGACTCCTCACATGCTGGTGGATGTGGAAACCGAGAGCTCCTGCAGGAACCAAAGGCAGATAGAATCTTCAAGGCCCACCTGTGGTGACCCATTTCTGCTAGCTAGCTTCTGTGTCCAATCGGTCCACAGCATCCCAAGGCAGTGCTTGTTAGTTGGGGGGCCAAGCGCTCAAGCACAGGAGCCAATGTGGGATATTTCAGATGCAAGCCATAACATACCTTCACATGCAGCCATGCTGAGAACAGTGTCTGGTGTTAGGTGGTCTATGTATGTGTATATAATTATTCTTATTATACATGTTTAACACTGTCATTTTTTGACATTGAAAAGGGGGGACACTTGCTACGGCAGGCTGAATGAATAATAACCCCCAAGATGTCCGAGTCCTAATCCGTAGGCTCTATGACCTAATGTACAGCATGCAGACTGATGTCAACCAGAAGGCACTGCTTACCTGGGGGGTGCGATAGCCATGCAGTCCTGAGCATGCCGGAGCTCCTTAGATCTCAGAAGTTAAGCATGTTCAGCTTAAGTGGAAGAGAGGACTCCTGCTCACGGCATACATACAGGACTGTTGTGAGTTGAAATAAAAAACACTGTGAGGTGACGAATATGCTGATTAACTTAATTGTGGTAATTGTTTCACAGTGTGGATGAACAAACATATCAACATATAATATAATGCTCCTTGAATATAGGTTTTTGTTTATAACTAAATTTCAATAAAACTAAAAAACAGAAAGGAAATCAAAGAGGGCATCTAAAGTAAGGCTATTTCAAACATATGTTATACTTTTATTACAATATAAATGAAGATTTTATGCATCTAATGTCTTTAAACTACTATTGCCCCAGTTTAACTGTTTAAGCATCACACCAAGAGAGCAAATAACACACCCATTCCACAGAAGAGGAATCTGTTCTGCTGTTGTTGGCTTGTTGAGATGGGGTGTTACTGCACAGCTCAGACCACCCCAAACCTGTAACCACTTTCCCGAGTACTAAAATTACAAATGCAACTGAGTACACCTAGCTGAGAAGTCACTTTTACCAAAGGAGAGAAGTGATGTCACTTGCTCACTGTCTCAAAGGAGTGGCCTGAAGGCTGCTAAACACTTAGGAAGGGCATGTCCTGAAAGTGCCGTTTCGGTGTCTGACACAAAACACCTTTCTGGAGGGAGGAAACACACACACACACACACACACACACACACACACACACACTCTCTCTCTCCTCACACACACATCTGTTTTTACAATGGAGAGAACGGAAGTAGAACCCTGGGGAACACAGGGTGTCAGGAACTGAATTTTCACTTCCTCCTTCCAACGGTGGGTGAAAATGAATGAGAAACGTGTGTCAGGCTCTGTGCTGGCCTTGAACTAACAGAGCTGTTCCACTCAAAAGAGCCACTCCCCATTTCCCAGTCCCCAAACCAAACCCATCCCACATCCTGCGGCTCCAGCGCAAAGCTGAAGCAATTTGAGCATTTTCCATCTTGATAAAAGAAAGAAGACTGACCCTCCTTGGCTCAGTTTTCTATCCTGGCTTGAGCTTTCCTTTGTCTCACTTGTTCATGCATCACAGCAACTCAGACATTCAAGTGTGAAACCTAAAATTGTACTAATTGTGATAGTTATTACCCATTGACAAGATTTAAACCAGGTGTGGTGGCGCACACCTTTAATCCCAGCACTTGGGAGGCAGAGGCAGGCAGATCTCTGAGTTTGAGGCCGGCTTGGTCTACAGAGCGAGTTCCAAGACAGCCAGGGCTACACAGAGAAACCCTGTCTCAAAAAACAAAAGGGGAAAAAGAAGATAACTGGATTTAAATTCATTTGAAGGCATGCCTCTGAGGACATTTCCAGAGAGGTCTAACTAAAGAGAGGGGACTCACTCGAACCGGTACTCCACCCTCTGGGCTGAAACTGCACCAAACAGAAAAAGAAACAAAGGTGGCCAAGCTAACACGCCATCTCCATCTCTCTGCTTCCTGGTCCCTCAGGCCAATCGGCTCCATCACTACGCCCTCTCCACTATGACAGAGCACATCCTTCTGAACTATGAGCCAAATTAAACACTTTCCCCTTAACTTGTTTTCTCTGGTATTTATCTGACACAGCTGGAGCCCAGTAAGTGATATAGTAGCTCTTAGTGCAGAAGAGAAACTTCGAGAAAAACATGCCCGTGACTAGCAGGTCAAGTTGCTATGGAAGAAAACAGGGGCAGCCTGGAGACCAAGCTGGAGGTCACATCAGGATGCATAAAGAAACCCTCTGGAGTATCCAGGTCTTCTTTGCTCTTGCCTTGTTCCCTCTAGATGGCTTTTCTTTCTTCAATTTTTCTTCTGTGCCTTTTATAAATTAAATTTCTCTTTTTAGCTTGTATATAATAGCAATGCACACTGATGTGGTACCATGTGATGCTTGGAAATACATATACATTGTGCAATGGTTAAGTCAGATTAAACATATCTGTCTCCTACTGTATGTATTATTTCTTTGTACTAGAAATATTTCAAGGCCCTCTCTCCTAGATGTTTTTGAATGTACAGACTTTATCACCATCTGTGGTCATTCTGCTGTGAACCAGTGCCCCAGCATTTACTCCCTATCTAACTGGTACCCACTGACCCCCGCCCCCTGTCCTTACCTCCTGCCTGGTCCTCCACACCAGGTAGGCAGTCACCACTCAACTCTCAACTTCGGTGAGAATCATTTTCTTTCTTTCCTTCCTATTTCATTCTGGGCCTTTTATTTGAAGAGTGGAACCTTTGGGCCCTTCAGCCTGCCAAGCCGAAGACCTTCAGTAGATTAGAGCAGCTGAGGAAGTGAATTACAGAAGCCTTCTAATTTCTTTTTCCACCTCAACATTTTGATAATCTATGTTTTCTAGGACTGGACGGCAGTTGCCTTGATGCAAGGGTCACAGAGTTTCCACAAGTGCTGAGCCCCTGGAGCAGAACTTGACTTCCTTCAGGTCCTGCTAGCCAGCTGGACACAGAGGGAAGGGTATGAGAAGGAGCAGAGCATCATGGGAGAACAATACTTCACTCTCCTGGGAAGGGAAAAGCCCTCCTGCTCCAGCTCTTCCTCTCAGTCTCCAGTCCTTTCTATCTGTGCCAGAGGGGGTAATGAGGAGGTCTGGTGACATCCTGAGACTGGGATTCCAACATTTCCCAGGACAATCATGTCTACATACTAAAAAGAAACTAGGTTTTGGCAGCAGTACCCAGAAGTCATCTCATTTAATTGTCTACCTCTATCCATATATAAAATCTATCATCTGTCTATCTACCCATCCATCTATCTATAATCATCTACCTATTAAGTATACATTTATAAAGAGAGCACCTATTTCTAATGTTCATATAAATGTATGCAGTTCTTATCATTAGGGGATAATCCAATCTTATTTTATAAACTTTGTTTTATTATTTTGTATTTATACAATGTTCAGGATGTGTTTTTCGGAAAGCATTAATGACTGTGTTATTTAGAGTGTAATTTGTTGGGTAACAGCCATTCTTTAATTTCTGCATGTCTTGTTTGACCGTCCCTATCAGCTCCTTTGTAATTTGGGCTCACTTGTTTTCACACTGGAAACAGAACGAGCTGGCTTCCGGTAGGAGCAGACACCGTCATGTGCTCCACCCCTGAGGCTGTGCTATTGCTGTGCTGCTGGACCTTCAACGGAGCCCTTTCAAGATTTCAGAGCCAATTACCACGGTGATCTCAATTAAGACCTCGCTGTAGTCAGGTCTGAAGCATCGAATGCTACATCTCAACTACTCAGGTTACTCAGGAGATACTGAGATCAAATATCCCGGAGGAAAATACATAGAAAGCTGCCCCATGGTGCTGTTTTGGTCCCAGATCACTAGGACTCTTTTGAAGATTATTTACTATGATCAAATCGAGTGGATAATCCGTGCCAGGACAGACTCAGAGACTGGGCAGGATGAGGGGAGGGAGAGTGAGCAAGTGTTGAAAGAAAAATGGGGTATCCTTTCTCAAAAACAGATATCTCCCACTCATGCAGCTTATCAGCCTTTGGGGCTGCCAAGCCAAAGACTTTATTTCTCAGCTTGTCGAATTAGCAAAGCCTCTCCATCACCCACCTCCTGAGGGTTGGTTCTAGAAGAAGCCTCTAGCATCCAGGGCCTTTCATGACAATGTTTTTTGCAGACCTTAAAAATAAAGAGCCTTTGAATCATCATAGTGAGCTGGGAATGTAGCTCAGTTGGTAGAGCTCTGGTCTAGGGTTCATGAAGTGTTGAGTTCAATCCCCAGCATGGCACAAAACTCAGCATTCAGAAGTGGAGACAGAAGGATCAGAAATTCAAGGTCATCTTCAGCTCCATACTAAGCTTGAAGCCAGCCAAGGATACATGAGAGTCTGTCTCAAAGAGAGAGAGAGAGAGAGAGAGAGAGAGAGAGAGAGAGAGAGAGAGAGAGAGAAAGAGAGAGAGAGAGAGAGAGAGAGAGAGAAGAAAGGAAGGCTGGCAGAGCTTAGACACCCGCCATTCGAAGCAAAAAGCTTTAAGAAGGAGAAGCATGAATACATTTCTTTATGTCTGTTGTGTGATCCTTTTCCTGTGGGGATGTGGCACAAATGCCCACTCACTCTAAAGGGCACAGGGCCAACAGGAGACCAAAGAAAGATGCCACCCAAGTTCTACTTGGACAACCAGCTTATTGGAGTTGGTTGCTCCCAGGAATATGGATGGGAGGTTGCTCATAGGATTATAGATGAGAGGTTGCCCACAAGAGTATGAATGAGATGTTGCTCCCAGGAGTATGGATGGGAGGTTGCTCCCAGGAGTATGGATGGGAGGTTGCTCCCAGGAGTATGGATGAGAGGTTGATCCCAAGAGTATGGATGGGAGGTTGCTCCCAGGAGTATGGATGGGAGGTTGCTCCCAGGAGTATGGATGGGAGGTTGCTCCCAGGAGTATGGATGGGAGGTTGCTCCCAGGAGTATGGATGCGAAGTTGCCCACAAGAGTACAGATGGGAGGTTGCTCACAGGAGTAGATACAACCCTAAGGGGCTTCATCACAGAGAAGCCCACATCACAGCTGCAGCCCTTGGAACTCTGCAAGAACTGCTGGACTAGTCAGAAAGACTCCTCCATGCACCTCTGTCTTCCCTCTCCCGCCAGTTCTTTACAGGCTCTGTACCCTTGGAGGGGCCTCGTGAATCTTGTTGGTTTCAACTCTCCCAGGATTTGAGAGGCTTATTTGCTTCTTGCGTGTCCTGAGCCTCTCTCTCTCCTTCCTCCTTCCTGGAAGGAGTGCCAGAGGATATCGCTGCACTCATTGTCCCTTCCAAAAAGCAGGCAACTGGATTTTATTACCAGCTCTCTCTTCTATGTGGTTAGACAGTTATTGAAACAGTATTTAAGGTCAGCACAACCCACCCCCCAACACACACACACCAGTTTGTCACTGAATTGGGATTAGTGAATTCTTCATCTTTTCATCACTTTCATGAGTCTCATCATCCGATTTGGAGTTTTGCTATGTTAATAAAACTTGATTTCAAAATCCACAAAGCGTTATAACAGAACTTGGTTTAACCACTGGGATTCAATGCTCTAGCATGCAAGCAGAATCTCCAAACAGAGTCTAAGTTAGTAATACATTTCTGCTACATGTGCTGCATGCCACAGATAGCATCCTCATCAGCTTGGTGTTTTGATGTGAGTCTGTCCCAGCCCTCTAAGCTGGCAGCCTTATTTGCTTTCAGGGAGATCAGAAAGGCATGTCACCACTCTGTTTTGAATTCAGTCTCACCCTGCCCCCAAGAGGAACCAAAAGAGGAAGACACAACCTTGGTGAGGTGAAGGTGGCCAGTGAGCACACGCACAGTCACAAACATCACCTCCAGAAACCACTGGGGGATGCACACACCAGCCTGTCACCTCCAGAAACCACTGGGGGATGCACACACCAGCCTGTCACCTCCAGAAACCACTGGGGGATGCACACACCAGCCTGTCACCTCCAGAAACCACTGGGGGATGCACACACCAGCCTGTCACCTCCAGAAACCACTGGGGGATGCACACACCAGCCTGTCACCTCCAGAAACCACTGGAGGATGCACACACCAGCCTCACCTCCAGAAACCACTGGGGGATGCACACACCAGCCTCACCTCAGTGTCCTGAGGCTCAACCTCTGCTCTTGCCTTGGTCATTTCACAGAGAGCAGTTGACATCCTTCACAAGCCTTATTTCTGACTTACACTAAAACTGCCATCAACCAATATCGTCCTTGTATGCCAAGAATTGGTGTACTGTAAGTGTCCAAGAGAAGTTTAGTCACTTGCCTAAGGTACACACAGCTAGGAAGTCCAGCTGGATTGGACAAAACATCCCTCAAAAATCTAGATGTCCCAGTATTTGTACAGTTCTTTCTGCCTTGATTTATCTTTGCCTCTGTTCCTTTAAAATACAAGTAATAATAGTGCTTTGTTTATAAGGATATTGTGGGGAGAAAAGAAGCAATAAGATGTTTGGGAGAGTCGTGTGTCTAGTGTAATCTCAGCACTCAGTAGGTGGAGGCAGAAGGACCAGAAGTTCAAGGTCATCTTCAGCTACACCCCAAGTTTGAAGCCAGCCTAGGATCTGTCTGTTGCTGTAAATGACTGATAATTTGCAGGAGGCCACTGTCGTGAGTGGCTGAACCAGGGCTCCCAACAGCGCCTGCCCCTTACTTCTTGACTGACGGCAGTCTCTCCTGTCAGTCTGAGCCATGGTGAGTACCACAGGCCCCACACGGAATCTTACCAGCACAGAATTAGCACTCAGGGAATACCCCTTTCAATCCTTTCTGTCACTAAGGAACACATCCAGGCACAAAAATGCCTACCTCTTTAATGTAGTGTCCAACTTGGGAAGGAGAGGCAGGACTCAGCTCCACCCCATTCTTCCTTTCCCAGTCCTACACTCAAGATACAGTGTACTTCACGTCATTGTCCTCCTCCTTCCTCGTTGACGGCTTGTTCCACTCTAACGCCCTCAGGCTGGAAGGTGCCCCTAGTTCATTGTGGTGCATCATCTGCCTGTGACAAGGACAAGGTTTCACCACTCACATATAGGCAGACACATCGGGCACATTTTGTTGTCAAGTTCACATTTGCTGGAAACGAAGTTGCCCAGTTCCAGTTTTCTAGTTTCAGTTCTGATGAAAGTTGGCAGTCACCTGCTGTTTTGAGACATATTGTTTTTAGCTCTTTCTCCGTGAAAACTTTTAGTGTACACATCATGAAAGACACCTGACTTGTTCTCTGCTCTTGGAACCATCTTTACAATCATAAGAAAATCCCTTTGGCCTTAGTTTGGATCACAAATCAAACCTTAACTATATTCACAGAAAAATCATAACAAATTACAATTTTTCTAGTAGGAAAGAGAGTGTGATTCACTTCCTCAGTGATTTCTTATCTTTCCACCCTTTCCTCTTCTGTCTTCCCAGAAGGTCAGAAAACTTGTCTGGAGCCTAATGAACTCCCTGGTACCCAGCATTCCAAGCAGCTATGAACATGCCTTCTGCTATATTTTAAAAGCATGGTTTAATTTCTTACTGAAGTGCTTACTTAGGTCATGAGTTTAATTCACAGTACATACATTAAAAATCCAGCCATGGGCCGCTGGGCAGTGGTGGTATACACCTTTAATCCCAGCACAGAGGTCAGCAGATCTTTGAGTTTGAAGGCAGCCTGGTCTGCAAAGTGATTTCTAGGACAGCCAGAGCTACACAGACAAACCCTGTCTCAAAGAAAGAAAGAAAAAGAGAAAGAAAGGAAGAAAGGAAGGGAGGAAGGAAGGAAGAATGGAGGGAGGGGAGGGAGGGAGGGGAGGGGAGGGGAGGGAGGAGAGGAGAGGAGAGGAGAGGAGAGGAGAGGAGAGGAGAGAAGAGAAGAGAAGAGAAGAGAAGAGAAGAGAAGAGAAGAGAAGAGAAGAGAAGAGAAGAGAAGAAGACAAAGAAAGCCAGCCATGGGGGTGCATGCTTGTAACCCCAGCACACTGAGGTGGAGAGAGGCAGATTGCTGGAACTTGTGCCCCCCTCAAAGACCCAGAACATGGCACTATTGGGAGATGGTGGGATCTTTAAGGTGTGGGGACCTTAAAGTGGAAGATCTTTTGGTCATTGTGTCCTTGAAGGAGATCTGGGGACACAGCTCCTTTGTCTTCTTTTCCGGATCCTAGTCACAGAAGTTTGCAGCTTTGTTCTGCCCTAAATGCTACATAGTAATGTTCTGCCTTGCAGAAGGGCCCAAAGTTGTAAGGCTAACAAACCACTGTCTACAGTTTCAAAACTGGGGCCCGAAATACACCTCCTTTCCTTGTATCTTGATTTTCTGATATTCACTGCAATAACAGAAAGCTTACCATCAAAGCCCACACAAAAAGAAGAAGCTTCTTTTGTTCTGGGGTAAAAGGACCGTCCTCATCATTGCCCCTACTTGTTCATTCCACTCAGAGTAGTTCTTTAACCTGGATCATGTTCACATTAGATGTGTCTTTCAACTGGGATGGGACAAGGGCTAAGGATACCCTAAGACTCTGGAAATAACCTTTGGCTCTGGTATTAGTTAAGGATAGGCCATGTCCTATCTTTATGTCTGAGATTTGGTCTGTAATGGCGTATAAAGTCATGTCTGTTGGGCCCAAAGCCCCCACCACCACCACCACCACCAAATGCCAGTGCTGCTGACGCAGTCCTACACAGAAGGTTCTCCCCAGGTGAACAAACCTAACAGTGGGCTTCTGCTTACCAGAAAAGCAGGTCTCTTAAGAGGAGATCTAGTCTCCTGTTTACCAGGAACCACCTATAATCGTCTGGGAATTAACCTTCCCCTAAAGGTCAACTACCTTGGGTAAGAGCACCTAGATCTGGGTCAGTATGTCAGCTCAGATCCCCACCCCCACTGACTGTCATATAAAATCTTCTTGCTTTTCTGACATTTTGCTCTTCTGTCTGAGCTCACCACCACCACCACTGAGAAATGGTCTTGGCCGTTTGATCTGAAATAAACCTTTCTTTCTACCCAGGTATCAGTCTACACCATCACTTAGAGTGTCAGGTGTGAAGAGTGTGACTACCTCCACGCTGTTTGATTCTGTGAGAGTTTATCAGGCTTGCACCTGAAAATCCCCACATCACTTCAACTGCACTAGAAGAGAAGGAAGAGGAGGTATTTATTTTGTCTCTGTTTGGATCAGGAGAAAATGAGATGTACTCGTACTGAGGGAACTGGCAAGGTTTGGAGTGAGGAGTTCAAAGTGAGACAAATTTATGATGTGAAAGTATTTTCCAGTTTCTGGAGGCAGTCCCCACATCCTTAGCTTATGGTCCTTTCCTCCACCTCTAGAGGCAGAAAGCAGAACTTTTCAAATCTCTCTCTGATGCCGAGGACCATGACTTCCTCTTACTTTATAAGGTCATTCACTGGACTAGTCTCACCCAGGTAACCCAAGACAACTACCCCGTGTGGAGATATTTAAATTAGTCACACTTGCAAAGTCCCTTCTACCATGTGAGATAACATGTTCGCAGGTCCTGACGTTTAAGTCTTAAACATCTGTGTGAATCTAATGTTCCATGAAACTCCTTGATGGTCATCCTTGATGGTCATCCTTGGTGGACTCCATGATGGTCATCCTTAGTGGACTCCTTGATGGTCATCCCTTGATGGACTCTTTGGTCATCCTTGATGGACTCTTTGGTGGTCATCCCTTCCTGTCATTGCCTTTGTCCATTTTGAAGGGATGATGAGACATAAACTAACTCAAGAGTCTGTTCTTCATCAGCATAGTGTGGTTATAAGCATCAGACACCTGGGCAGCACACACACTTCCCCCATGGACACACCTTTCCTCCTAACTCAAGCATCTCCTCGCTCCTCAGCCCTTCACCTTCATCTTCAGAAGTCTGATTTCCAAGTCCCATCTCATAACATACCTGACACTTGCCACATTGCCAGAATCACGTAGTCTTTCTCCTTTAAAACCCCATCACATTCTACTTCTCTTGAAACCAATACTTATATGTCTTACAGTATGTATATATGACACATGCATAAACCATATGCTGGTTTTGTATTTATGCAGCAAACATGTAGTGTTGTGACAGAAACTTTTGGTAGGTCTTTACTGTATATTGAGTTTTTTCATATAGGGCCTGAAGTGTAAGTCACTGACAGAGTGCTTGTCTAGCATGCCTGAAGCTCTGGGTTCCATCTTCAGCACTGCAAAAAGCATGTATGCTTTTTTTTTTTTACTTTGTAAGTTTGGTATTATTGTCAAATTTTAGATACAAAGAAACAAAGAGTTTAAGCTAACACTTTCAAAATCATAGTCTTGATACAAATGTCCATTCTAGTTTATGGCTTTCTGGTTACTCATTGGTCAGTTAGTTTTAACCCTCTCTGATGAATGGAAACTATAGTCATAGACTGGGTCTTCTCTTCGTGTCTATTATACTCAATGATCAATAAACATTTATTTAATTCTTAGCTGGAGTTATCCCTCCATGTTTTTATGCTGTGGGACACCATACCTACCCTAACAGAAGGTGTACTCACTCTCCTAAACACTGGGTAGGTACTCTTTTCTTGTTTAATTCATTCCAACATGAATTATCACCACTTTGATCAGAATTACAGTGTTGGGAATGGGAGAGATCGTATGTAGTGATTTAAATGAGAATGCCCGCCATAGGTTCAGATAGGTGAACACCCCCACCCCGCTCCATTGGTGGTGCTGGCAGGTGAGGGTTAGGAGATGTGGCCTTGCTGGAAGTGGAAGAGGTAGTTTGAGAGTTCATAGCCTCTGCCTCATCCAGTTTGCCCTCTTTGCTGTGTGCTTAAGTTTTCAGATGTGAGCTCTCAGCCTCTGGTTCCCGCTGCAATGGCCGCCACTTACTGCCATGCCTCCCCACCATGAAGGCCTCTTATCCCTCTGGAACTTAAGTCCAAATAAGCCCTTTCTTCCTTAGTTAAATCAACCGAACCAACTGATAAGAACTGACTCTGGTTAGAAAGCTACTGAAAGTCAGCATACAGTTTTAAAAGTGTGGCTTCTTTGATGAGCTACTTTACTTGTGATGACTAAATTTTACTTTTTATAAAGGAAGTCAGGTTGTCCAAATGCATTAAGCTATCAGTCAACTCAATGAAAAATGTCACTTGACAGTTACTTATCGAGGACAGTTTGCTGGTAGACTGGCAAAAAAAAAAAAAAAAAATTAGTTTATCAGTTAGAATCGCTCGTCCACAATAAGCGTCTAAAGTATTGGAGAGTTGGGGAGATAGCTTATGTGTTGTGCAAGCATGAAGACCCAAGTTCTAACCCCCGGCAGCCAAGTAAAATCCTGTGGACATGTGCATACCTGTAGCCCCAGGCTGAGGAGATGGAATCCCTTGGGCTTGCTGACCAGCCAGTCCAGACAAACCAGTGAGTTCCAGGTTCAGTGTGTGAGGCCTTGTCTCAAAAACGGAAAAATGTAGAGAACAACTGAGGAGGACAACGGAGGCTGACCCCTGGCTGACCCCCCACGCGCACACACATGCATGCTACCCTCCCCAGGAATGTGTGTACAAATGTATCACACACACACACACACACACACACACACACACACACACATACACAAAAGTGTTTCAAAGAGACAATCTCATTAAAAGAAAAGCTGTTAGCATACTTGGAGTGGAATATGGGGTCACTAGCCTGCACATATTAAGCGTCACTAAAAGGTATGACATTGACTTCACCTTGTTACAGAACAAACTTTTGTCTTGTGAAGTGTTAGCCTATTCAAAGAACTCAGGCTGGAGGGAGACGGGGCTGTGGTCAGGATATATCGAATGAGAGAAGAATAAACAAAAATACAAAAATAAATTTAAATAAGTAAATAAAAAAGAAGCCAGGCTTACTGTTTTAGTTATTCCTGACCTCTAACTACCCCGGCTTCCTTTTCTTTGGCCACCCTAACCCTTGAACTTTGTTGAGTTCACTATTGAAGAGGCGTTTTGTTTTGTTTTGCTTTGCTTTGCTTTGTTTTTTAAGCACAAAGATCACGATAGCATGACCTCCATACTATTCAAGCTTGTGGGATCGTCTAGAACAAAACCAGATGCAACTGACTTAATTATAGAAAACCTGTCAGAACTGTCCTTTCTTATTCTATAATCAAGTGTGCCCGGGGACCAGTTCCCATATTCTCAAAATCTTATGGGCCGTGAAAAATTCCCGCCACATGCAAATCACATTCATCAAGTGAAAGAAATCTAACTCACACAACTTGTGTAAGATTTTCCAAATTTGCACAACTCAAATTCAACATTTAATGTGCTGCTTATATATGATAGACACTAATCTGTGCTATGCGTTCATAAGCTTCCAGTGGAAGACCTCTGAAACACAGTACTTTTATAAGTGTATTAAGTTCCTCTAAAGCAGTAGGTCAAAACACATGCATTGCAGAGGAAAGCACTGTTCTCAACTTTATTTACTCAACTGCTAACATTCTCATAATGGCTGTTTGAGCGAGGCATGCCACCGAAGCAGAGCCCTGCTTTGCCATGAGGAGCCAGTCTGAACAGAGGGATGGCCCGGGACTCTTGAGCCAGGTGTCTCCAGGTCCACCCTGGCAGTCTGACTGCCAGCTAACCCATGTTCTTCTTCAGAAGCACAGGTTTCCAGAGACCAAAGCCTGCTCTAACAGTCAGACTGGGTTACATTTGCCTATTCTCTAGACTCAAAACACGTGTTTCTGGGAAAAAGAGAGCCCTAGATTTCAGCTCAAAATGCACTTTTGCAGGGAGAAGCTTCCTATTTGGAGCCAGAATTTGTATTTTTTTAAGTCTTGTTAGGAATTTGAACTTTGGGTTAAAACAGCAGGTGCTTTGTATGTAAAAAACAAGGGCTTTGCTCATTCCTGTAGCCTTCCTTCCAGTCCAGCCTTTCCTGGGAACTACTTTAAGCTATTAAAACGTTGTACTGCCTTACCCCAGCTGAGGAGCTTTGGGCAGTCAGTGGCTGCAGGGGTGGAGAGTCGGGTTCTTCGGGGATATGGCCCCTGGTCGGCTGCCCATGCCCCAGTGGGAGGCTGTATCCGTGCACGTATAAGTGGCTCTAATTAGACTCGGTGAGTTCAAAACAGAGAGCATGACATTCAGAGCAAACTGGAGAAGTCTGGGAGGAGTGGGAGGCCAGTGTGCAAGGTGTATAGAATCAAAATATATTGTATAGATGCATAAAAATCTCAACTGGTAAATAACATATATATTTAAACACACTACGGTACCCAGCAATTACAGAAACATGTTGCAAATCTTCCCACCTGTCCAAATCCTTAAAAATTACTGTGGCATACATTTTACTTACAAAATACAATGTGGTAGGAATTTTAATTTGCTTCTCTCAGAAACAGATTAAAAGTTTCTGAAATCTGCACCTTGAGAAGAAGATTAGCGAGATTAAAGCCAATTACACTAAACGTTGGATTGTTGCTCAGGCTTATTCATTTATCAGCTTGGAGTCAATTCTCTCAGTCTTGGAGTCACTCTTTGTCAAGGCCTTCGGCAGAACAGCAAACTTTAACTGATCTACCAGAAGCATCATCTGGGTTCCATTGCATTCCCAGCTGAAAAGGCTGTAAGTTCCAGGGGAGCAGGCTGGGTCTCTGTTCATGTACCTAGCCAAGGTCTGCTTCCAGATAAAGGAATGAATGAGTGAGTGAGTGAGTGAGTGAGTGAGTGAGTGAGTGGATGATTGATAAATGAATGAATGAAGTTAGTGAGTGAGTGGATGATGGATGGATAAATGAATGAATGAAATGAGGGAGTGGATAGATGGATGGATAAAAGGATGAGTGGATAGAGGAATGAATGAATGAATAATTGGATATATGAATGAGTGAATGAGTGGGTAGCTGAATGGATGGATGGATGGATGGATGGATGGATGGATGGATGGATGGATGGAATGGATGAACAAACAAGTGTGTTTACTCAAATCCTGGGGTAAGAATGCTTGGTTTTCCTTCCTACCTGTTCTCTACTGCTCCTATTGAGAGATCGGCCTCTGCTTTTATTTCCAGAAGGCAGCTGACAGTTCAGCTGGCGGCTTGGGAACGCCTAACTCCCAATGAACAACGGTGTCATGTGTGGCTGGTGCACTGGAGTCTCAGATGGAAAACAGTACAGTTGGTGAGCTGGACCAGAGACATTCTGAAAGGACAAGGTGAGACAACCACTGTCTTTGTGACTGAGAACAATCTCATTAACATTGCCTTCTTATTTGTTAGCTTTATATATAAGCTCATCTCATAGTCAATGTTCATGAGGAGCAGCTTCATGTTTTTTTCATTCATCTATTTATTTTACAACCCACCCGCAGTCTCCCCCCATTCTCCCCTCTCAGCCCCTCTCCCCCATCTCCCCTCATGCCCCCAATCCCCTCCTCTTTTGTCTCTATCTAGGAAAGGGCAGGTCTCCCATGAGTATCAACAAAACATGGCATCAAGCTGTTATAAGACTAAACACCTCCATTAAGACTGGGCAAGGCAACCCAGTATGAGAAGCAGGGTCCCAAAAGCCAGTAAAAGAGTCAGAGACAGCCCCTGTTCCCACTTTTGGAAGTCCTATAAAAGGACCAAGCTACACAACCGTTAACATATATGCAGAGTGCCTAGGTCAGTCCCACGTGGGCTCCCTGGTTGTCAGTTCAGTCTATGTGAGTTCCTATGAGCCCAGGTTAGTTGATTCCATGAGATTTCTTGTGGTGTCCTGACCCCGATGGCTTCTACACTCCTTTCTCCTCCTCCTCCACAGGATTTCTGAATTCTGTTTGCCTGACGTTTGGCTGTGGATCTGCATCTGCCTCCATCAGTCGCTGGTTGACACCTCTCCGATGACAGCTAGGCCAGGCACCAATCTGGTCACAGGAGACAGCAGCCTCGTATTTTAAAAGTTGTGACTTATGTCACCTCCAAGGGTATAGCACACTCTCTACAACCCACTTCTCTGGGAAGGGTATTTGCGCTCCAGTCTGACTGATTCAACAGTGAAATGTATATACACTCATTTTTGGCACTACTGTGTAAGATAAATTCTTAGAAGCAAGATACTTTCATGTTTCGACATTGTCTAAGTATTGCCAAACCTGTCATTCCTCCGACACTCAGAACACCGGGAAGCAGTGAGTTGACTGAGTGACCACAGCTCTCTATGATGTCATTATCAGAGGTCTTTTCCAAACAACCTGCATATGCCTCATGCCACACACCCTGAGAGTCATGCTCACCTGACAGAGGAGTGATCCTCCAGAGCTAGTGCACGAAAGAGGTCATCTCACACTGTGATCAAACGCCTCCCTCTGCTATTATATGGGGCCCTAGGAATTTTGACTCAACTCTCCAGATTCTTCTTAGTTTCTTCCAAGCCAAAGAAAAAGACTGTTTTACTAGCAGCCTGCCAGCAAACGTGCTTAGATGTCTTTGCTAAAGCCTCTGAGGAGGCTACATATTTAAGAAAAGGCCAGTGTCTTATCTACACTTGAACAAGGTTGGGCCTCTTCATAGAATGCCATCAGACTTGTTCATTATCTTAATGCTCAATTTTTCTTACCCCCTCAGTACTGAAGGTATATAACACAAAGTCTTTGAACTTAGGAACACTAAGGACACTAGTGTGTAAAGATTGTCTACAGTGTACATTTTTTTCTAACAAAAGAGTAGTCACTAGATGAATTATCAATAGCCTGGGTCAGTTCTCATTGATGATATGCATTTGAAGCTATTAGCAATTTGATTTGGGAATCCAGAGTATAAAGGCATAAAGGGGTTCAAATGGCATACAGTCTCGTCTTTTCGGCAATCCGCAGGGCCTTCCTGGGATTCTGGTAATGTACCAAGGCATTTCTACTCTTACTAAAATTGTCCTTTTAGCCTGCTGTTGCATTAACACTTGAGATCAATATATGGAATATCTTTCAGCAGAGATGTTTTTGTTAGATCTCAAACCCAGGACAAACAGCTAACTGAGCTGCCCATTTAACACATCAAATCAAACCTGGCCCCCAGGTTTTCCCAGCATCCCTCAGTCCCTACCTGTTACAGGATGTGGCTGCTGTACTGCTTCCCTACCCTGAACTCTCCAGGCCAGGGTCTGCGCTGCCCTTCCCTATATAACCCAGCTATTTTGGTTATCCAGCCCCTTTGGTCTACCCTTCACCCCCCTGGCCTCTTGGTCTGGCCCTGGCTTCCTCTCCTCACATGGCCAGGCTCAGGGTCACGTTCACTCTGGACTCTCCCAGATAGATGTTCCTGCCTCTGGTTCATGCTCCCCCCTTTATCTACAACAAACCTCCTCCTCCACCATACCTAGGAGCAGTCATGTCCTTCCTTTTTTATTTCTTTTTTTCTTTCAGTTTCCATCCTCCAACCTTCTGCAGAAGGAAGCTCCATTCCCTGCTGAGTCTGCTTGACAGCTGCAGAGAACAATTTACACAGATTTTAAGAAGGAAACTAAAGTCCTGTGCATCCTTCCCTGATGCCCTTTCCAGTTGCAGCAAGGTACCGAGGAGGCCGCCTGGCATTTTCGTTTGTTATCATGAATCTTTTTAGGGTCTAATCTACACAACGCTAAGAAAGTGGAGTATGTGTGTCTCCCTTCTCCAGAACCCACGGATTCATCCGTGTCCAAAACTGCGGTCTCAATCTCTAGTTTAACTCTCTGGAATATGCACCAGAAACATCTTTGGAAAACAGATGGAAAGCTGTGCTACCTCGGAACGACACTTGGCGCAGGAATGAGGCATCTATCTCTCTTAAAAAGCCCAGGCTGCTATTTGAGAGGTTACCCTTCAGAGCAGCATGTGTTATCTGTAAGTGTCAATATTTTGTGTGGTATTTTGGGACGTTGCTTTCTCCTATACTCTTCTACCATGCACCAATGTAAACGCATTTTTATAATCTGAAAAATAAAACCAGTCTTAGAAAAAGCAGGCTGTCCATCGAAAGTTAGAAAATGTAATAAAAGTGCTGAGTCACATGATGTCAGCTCAGAGGACAGAAACACTCCAGGCTGAGGGGATTAGGTGCCCAGGCCTCTGTCTGGAAAGGACAGCACGCGCTCTTTCTCTTTGTCAGTGTGTATCAGGAATGTTGAAAAGGTCCACTCTAAATGGCCTAGAAGTTTGGCTTTTTGTAAGTGTGTACAAAGAAAAGAAGTAAATATGCAAAGATCTACATTTTAACGTATTCATCTTATTTTTCTCTGTAATATTGTAAAGTTGCAAGGAAGTATGACGGAATGATGGAGGAGGTAAATAAAAGAAGGTGAGATGGGGTATCTGGAGAGAGAAAACCCCCAAGAGGCCTGACTAAGTAGAGGGCAGTCTTTAGTAACCACCAGCAGGTCTGTCCCAGCAGACCAGTGGGAAGCAGCTGGACCTCCAGTTGGTTTGAGTTTTTTTTTTTTTTTTTCTAAAGACTTATTTATTATGTGTACAGGGTTCTGTTTGCATGTATCCCTGCAGGCCAGAAGAGGGCACCAGATCTCATTACAGATGATTGTGAGCCATCGTGTGGGTGCTGGGAATTGAACTCAGGACCTCTGGAAGAAGAGCCAGTGCTCTTAACCTCTGAGCCATCTCTCCAGCCCACTGGTTTGAGTTTTTAAGGGAAAAAAATTCACCATTATGGCATATACAGGAAGGCGTCTCTGGAGAGAGACAGCAAGCAACATTGTTTACAGAAATGGGGAGATAACAGTTAAATGGTCAGGCAGTTCACCTGGAGCTCAGGGTTACATGGTATAGGAATTTAGGGCTGGTCCAGAGACAAGTCTCACTCAAGATACTTTAAGTACTTAAAGTGTTCAGGAATACTTTCATGAGATGGCATAACAGCACTCCAGTAGCCTGCTACAAAGGTACAACATCATATGATTAAATAATATAGAATTAGTATGAACAACAATGTGAGTATGTGCATGTAATTATACTTTAAAGTCTTGGAATATGTTCCCAAGAGTGCTATGGAAGAAAGACTAGTTACAGTTTTGTATAAAATATTTAATTTAATTTAATTTTTTTGGACAGGGCACTGTATCCTAAGCTGACCTTGAAGTTATAGCAATCCTCTGCCTTGGACTCTTTTCATTTCTGTTTGAAAAGAAAAACATCATGCAAATACATCTTTAAAATCTTTTCTTTTGGCTTATCTGTAATTTTGACCTTTGTAGAATTAGCATGGCTTTTTTGTGGGATTTAAAATTTAACATAAATTCAAATATCAATTAGAGGTGCATAATTTATAAAATAGTTCGTATAAGGTATACACACACACACACACACACACACACACACACACACACACACACACACACTTTTTACAATGCTGGGGATTGATTGTTCCAGGTACCAGTAAGATCTAAAAATGATCTGACACAATCTCACATGGTTCTAGCACAGCCTTAAAAAAAAGTCTGCACAGCCAGGCGGTGGCAGCGCATGCCTTTAATCCCAGCACTCAGAAGGCAGAGGCTGGTGGATCTCTGTGAATTCAAGACCCCAAAATACTGTGTATTGTTTATTTAATAAATGTCGTTTCTAGAAGATTGCAGCCCTATCTGACTCCACACTTCCATCTAGAACTCTGTGATCCATTGGAGCATCTGGTCCATTGGAGTATCTGATTCACTGGAGCACCTGAACCATTGGAGCACCTGACCCATTGGAGAATCTGATTCATTGGGGCATCTGATCCACTGAGGCACCTGGTCCGTTGGATCACCTGGTCCATTGGAGCACCTCATCTGTCCGTTGGAACACCTTATTTCCTCATTTCCCTCAGTCCACTTCTTCATTGAGACTTCAGGTGAAAACCCGAGGGCCACAGTTTGTGGCAATACTTCAGTCAGTGGATATTTATTTCCAGGCTCTGTATGTGGCTCCCTCTTCAGTGTTCTCTAGATTGAATGAAAAACAGGGGCAGTAAAGAAACCAAAATAAGCATTCCGTGGGTGAAAAGGGGAAAGCTTCCAAACTGTCAAGGCTATCAGAGAGAAGCAGGGAAGAAAAATCTCCTGGATTATGTGGGAATGAGTACTTGGGAGGAAGGCAGCCTTCCAGCCAGAGCGGGGGTCTGTGAGTAGGGACTGAGGAGCCCGAGACATACTAACACATCACAGGCATATGTTAATGAAGAGTGGTGTGTCCCTTTTGCCGCAGTAAGAAGAGTGACTCCCGTCAGCAAACAGGAACTGTCTTCAAGCCCTGGAGGGGATGCTGGCTTTGTCTAAATGCCCGACTCTGGGAAAAGGAATTTGGGGGGCTGACATAGATGAGTGGGGTTTGCCTCTGTGTAAGGAGAGAAAGAGGAAAATATGTTTAAAGACGTTTGATTCAGAGATGGAATGTCACTCTGACTGAGTCACTGGCATTGAAAGTGAACTGTAATTTTCGTTGAAAGAGAAATCAGTGTGATTTTACACATCCCCTTTTTATGGAAGATTACGTTTCATAGCCTATAAAGAGACTGCAAGTGCAAGAAAAGTAGCATCCTCACTAGCCCAAATTTATGATGAAAATGTCTATTTAGGTCTATATTTTACAGACGCAGAAGACATCTTCAATGCTGGACATCCTCAAAAGGAAACTCATTGCGGGGGCTTAGCAACAGTGCTGAGGACCTCGGCACAAACCAAACCTGAGTCCTCTTTTGACCTTGGGGAACTGTGATTAGCCAGCCTGCCTCCATCTTAGGTTTAAAGTCCCTCTTGTAGTAAAGACAAACCAGGCTCATCCCTGTTTATGATTAAATCTCTGTTTCTCAAGGATTGGGCTATGTCCCACCTGTAACCTTAACTACCAATGGTTCTCTACTGCCTGCTCCAGGAAACAGCAACTCTGTCTTTGCTTCAAAAGGTTATTATAACACCTTGCAACCCTACCTTTATTTCAAAAGCTTGTTATGGCTACTTTGTTACAACCATGTCTTTGTTTCAGGAGGGACTAACTTGTTACCTTAGGTTCTGCTCCTGCAACCCCGCCTATTTTGCTCACCAAATCCACCATTTGGAAACTCTCTACCATAAAAACCTTGTCTTGGGGGCTGGAGAGATAGCTCAGAGGTTAAGAGCACTGCTTGTTCTTCCAAAGGTCCTGAGTTCAATTCCCAGCAACCACAGGGTGGCTCACAACCATCTGTAATGAGATCTGGTGCCCTCTTCTGGCTTGCAGGGATATGTGCAGACAGAACACTGTATACATATAAATAAATAAATCTTTAAAAACAAAACAAAACAACAACAACAAAAAAAAACCTTGTCTTCCTCACATCCAATGCTGATCTCTTGAAGCCACCTTTAGGGGGAGACATCCCATGTACATGAATTTTAATTAATTTGGCCACAATTAGGCTCAATGATCTTTCTCCTCCAATCTTTGGGATTAAAAACTGTCCTCCACACACTGACCCCAATCCTCTGCCACCATCCTCGCTTGGGCAGGCATGTGAATCAGCTATGATCAATCAATAGATGAATCTTAACATTTAGACCCCAATGATGGGTCAAGGCCATGAAAGTATGTACTTAGGACATACTTGGTTTTTAAGAGAAACATGGTTAGTAGGGTGAGGTGAAGGGGGGGGTGGTTCAGGCTCTTAATGACTCAAGTTGGTGGTGTCATTTTGTGAGAGTCTAGAAACGAGAAGCAGGAACCATTTAGGGGAAGTATGTCACTGGGACACATGTCACAGCTCTTTAAGGACACATCCTTGGCCATTTCCTATCTGGCTTTTTGTGTAGATGTAACCAACCATCTTATTAAATAAGAAGCACAGAACCAATGCAAAAGAGAAAGCCAAGAGGTCAGAGCTCAAAGCTAAAACCTTACCCTTGCTCCTGCGGTGCTTCTACCTCCCCAAAAGAGAGCTACTTCCTGTGTGTATGTCTTTACATAGTCTTTCTGTTCTGCCTTCTCATTGGTTGTAAACCCAAACATGTGACTGTCTTGTCACTGCCTGTATGCACAGCCCCCCAGGTCTTAAAAGCGTGTGTCTCCAGTGCTGGCTGTATCCCTGAACACACAGAGATCTACCTAGCTCTTCTATCAAGTGCTGGGATTAAAGGTGTGCGCCACCACCACCGCGCTCTTGCTATGGCTCTAATAGCTCTGACCCCCAGCAACTTTATTTATTAACATACAATTAAAATCACATTTCAGTACAAATAAAATACCACCATATCCTTGTGCTTCCTGATCAACCATAAAGTGGATATCTGTCCTTTGCCACAGGCTTCTCCTGCCATGATGTATACAGGTACATGGAGCCAAGCAACCACAGACTGAAACCTCAGGCCAAGAGAAGTCATTTCTCTAAGCTGTTTGTGTCTGGCATTCTGTCATAGTAAGGTAAAAGTAACCAGTAGAAGTTATCAGAGACCCCAGGTAAGTCTCTCTGCTTCTGGGGCCTTAATTCCCTCCTATATAAAATGAAGGGTTCCGTGTTCTAGTTTACTTTCTATTGCTGTGATAAACATGATGACCAAAAGCAACATGGGGAGGAAAGGGTTGATTTCAGGTTATGCTTCTAGGCAACAGTCAGTCAGCGAGGGAAGCCAGGGCAGAAGTCACACAGGAATGCACGCACACACCATAGAGGAGAGCTGCTTTCTGGCTTGCTCTCGGTTTTCTTATACAGTGCAGACCCGCCTGCCTAGGAATGTTCCCGCCCACAGTGAGCCAGGCCCTCCCACCTCAGTCATCAATAGAGACAATCTCTTATAGACATGACCACAGGCGAACCCAATCTGGGCAATTCTTCAACTGAAGCTCCCTCTGTATGTTCTGGTTGATGATAAAAGCTAACTGGGACACCCAGTGTAACAGTAACCAAGGTCCTGGGGTCTTTTTCTCTCTAAAGCCAGGAAACTAGATGAAGTTTAGAAATCTAGTAGTTATGTAAATACATCTTTGTTGGCCACCTACAGACTCACAAATGCTAAGCCTTGGGAAAACATTTGCTATCTGATTTTAGAATACCAATAATAATTTTGAAGTGGACTATTCCCTCATTCTACTGTGATATAAATGCACCACCTTCTCACTCTTCTCCAACCATTAATGCTTGCTCTCTTTAGCAACAAATAATTAATGTATCTCTGTGTATAATATTCCTTTACACTGTGTGAATATGTGTATGTCACTGTGATTGGTTTAACAAAGAAACTGACTGGCCAATAACTGAACAGGATAAGATTAGGCAGGAGAGCCAAACTGAGAATACTGGATGAAGAAGGGTAGAGTTGGAAGAGTCACAAGCAGATGTAGAGAGAAGCAAGATGGGCATGTTGTACTGAAAAAAGGTACCAAGCCATGTGGCAAAGCATAGATAAGAAATATGGGTTAATTTAATGTAAGAGTTGGCTAGTAACAAGCCTGAGCTATTGGCCGAGCATTTATAATTATTATTAAGCCTCTGTGTGGTCACTTGGGAGTTGCTTACAAGACAGAAACTTCCACTTATGTCTCTGTTCATTCTGCACTTCATGTTCCCCATAAAGAAACTTCTTTCCCTCTTTCCATGAATACAGATGCCTCTAATCAAGGCAATCTTCCTGCCCCAAGTGACTCTTGTGGAAAGAAATGATGTTTCGTCGACTTTTTTATTCCTGGAGCATCTCAGGATTCAAAAATAGAATGAACGAATGAATGAATGAATGAATGAATGAATGAAAGGAAGGGAGGGAGGCACCACAGTTACACACTAGAGTGTTGGCTTTTGAGGGCTTTCTTGCTCCTTCAGTCCTGTCTGTGAGGATGGTCCTGGCTGTAGATCTGTCTGTTCAGCCATTTAGAACTGGAAGAAAAAAGTGGCTTCTGTGTCATGAATGAGTTGTATTAATTGCAGAACTGACATTGTGGTGACTGGTCGATCTAGTTTTTCCAGATGGTTTTGCATCTTGGACCCACTGTTAGGAATCCTATGTTCAACATCAAAGCTACTGCCAAGGCTCAGATCTCCACTACACCAGCCTTGTCTGTACCAAGTGGCCACACTTCTATCTCTAGACAGGAGAAATCCCAAGGAGCCTTCCAGAACTACCATCCTTCCAGATTGGCAAGAAGATGGGGCCATTTAAAGCATGTGGTCCTTAAGAAGATGTTGTCTTTGGTGGACAGCAGGGGGCTTCTTCTGGGAAGTAGTAGCCCTTTATCACTGTCTGGTGAATTACCTCTGAGTAACTGGAACCGAATTCTCTACTGATGAAGCACACCAGGACGGGGGGGGGGGGCCGCGGGGATGAAGGAAGACTAGTTTTCTACATTCACATTCCCTTTGCCCCCGGGAGACCTAGGTCATGAAGGATGAGTATGTTTGGAGATGTATAGGTACAAATAAGATAATGCCTATGTGTCTGTGATATTTCCAAGAGTGGGGACATCCCAAGAAGATAATGCAGAGAACTTAGTGGGAAAAGAGGGGATTAAGAGAAAAATATACTACCACAGATTGCAGGGATGAGGTAAGAACCGTCAAAGACAAGCTCACTACCCCACAAAGTCACCTGGGTCAAACTTGGTACTGAGGAGTAAACTATTTAATTGTTCAGGGGCCAGGTCTTAGTGTGTTGCTTCTTCCCATCTGAGGAGAAGTAGGAAAGCTCAGGGCAGTACAGACAGTTACATCATTGACCCCTATCTAAACATCTGTTCCCTGTTTTTCTTTGCATGTGAAATGAAGACATGTTTGGGCTTAAAAAAAAAAAGAATGAATAGGAAACTAAAGATATTATTTATCTCACAGAACTGTTAAAAAAGTTAGGGTCTCCATGGATCATTTCTAACTGAGATATATTTGATTATTTCTTTGTTATAAAGCCACATTTCAATAAAGATACAGATAGGAGAATTATAAACATCCTGGCCAGAATGAAGGTAGTCTAAAGAGACATTTGTGCTCCCCAGATAAGTGCTCCCCAGACATGTGCTCCCCAGAAATGTCATACTTTTGAAATAATGGCTCCCAAGAAATTAGAATCCCCGCCCCCCAAAATCTCATGCTGGAAGGAACAGGCTGAATTTAGTCTGGTGGCAGCCAGAAAAGGCACTTGTGCCCCAGAAATAGATTTCATACAGTTTAATACTTACCAGACCTCCTCCAGGACAGACAGAAGCAGAGCAGTGATTGGTAGGACCATACCCTGACTGGAGATGCTTAGTTATGCATATGTCCTGTCCTTCATCCAAACCTGAATCTCATAGCATATCAGGACTCTGAAGATGGACTTGTGTGGTGATATTTTATTTGTGCACCCCAATGAAACTTTTTTTAAATTTTTTTTTTTGTTTGTTTTTGGTTTTTCAAGACAGGGTTTCTCTGTGTAGCTTTGCGCCTTTCCTGGAACTCACTTGGTAGCCCAGGCTGGCCTCGAACTCACAGAGATTCACCTGGCTCTGCCTCTCGAGTGCTGGGATTAAAGGCGTGCGCCACCACCCAGCATCCCAGTGAAACTTATCTGGGGATCAGGGAACAGAGCCAGTCACCAAATTAGACATAGAGGTCAGGCCTGGTGGCACACACCTTTAATCCTGTCACTTGGGAGGCAGAGTCCGTCTGGATCTCTGTGAGTTCAAGGCCACTCTGGGAACAGAGCCAGGCGTGGTGGCACACACCTTTAATCCCAGCATTTGAGATATCTTGTCTTTGCTTGGGAAGGACACATGCCTTTAATCCCAGAAAGTAATATGGTAGCATGCAGAAAAGCACATAAGGTGTGAGGAAACAGGAACTCATGCTCTTGAGGCTGAGAGTTTCAGTCAGGATTTGTGGAGTTGGTAAGGTAATAACTGGTGGCTGTGGCTTGTTCTGTTTCTCTGATCTTTCAGCTTTCACCCTAATATCTGGCTCTGGGTTTTTATTAATAAGACCTTTAGCAATTTGTGTTACAGACTGGGGGACAGGAGGACAAGCCAACAAACATCTGTTCCAGTTCCTAATGTGGTCATATTGAGAAATCGCCTCTCTCTTCTTTTCACTGTCTCTTGTCTGTTAAATCGCCAGCTGTAAAGGGGTGGTCAAGTCCAGCTTGTTAGGGCCGCCAGGGCCCAGGCTCTGATCCTAACAAATCTGCTAAATGCCTGGTGCCAGCAGATCACCAAAACTCCTTGTAATTTCTGTATTTTGGAAAATGTCTTTCTATTGCAGGTTATCTGATAGTCTGTATAATATACCAATTCTTGCAAGAAACTTGAAAATAACTAAGGTTTGTGTGTGGGAGTGTGTGTGTGTGTGTGTGTGTGTGTGTGTGTGTGTGTTCATTCTGCTCAAGGTCCAATTTTGTTCTCCAAGCATTTTTCTTTTTTCCTTTTTCTTTCTTTCTTTCTTTTTTTAACAAATGTTTTATTATTAATAATAACAATTTTATGTTTTAACCTTCACAAAAGCAGAGATTTTTCTATGTTTTGTTCAATTTCTGCCCCTAGGCCACAGGTATAGAAGACATTCTGTTAAATGAATGAGTGGATGACTAAATTCATGTATTGCACAAGAAAATAGTAATTTGGTTCCAAGAGACTAAAGAAAGCTAAGCTAAATTTGCAGTTTAGGGCATGTAGAGGTTTGGGTGTCAAGTCATATGTTTGATCAGGATAAGGATGCTACAAATGATGCTATCAAGGGCTTTATAGAGTGTTTGAAAATTATAGTTACAAGTCAGTTAGAGGTGGCACATGCCTTCAATCCCATCACTTGGGAGGCAGAAGCAGGCAGTTTTTACGAACATGTTTTGTTTTGTTTTTGTTTTTGTTTTGCTGGTTTTATGACGGAAATGCCAAATTATTCAGGTCCACAACCCAACACCTTTAGTTTCTCTGTAGGAGACAGAAATTGATAGAGGAAAGTATCTTTATTGTGGCTTAGCTAAACAAGAGAGAAAAAACTGAATTTCTCTCCACTGGGCCCACAGAAGTATCTACATTTATAGGAAACCAAGAAACAGAGGAGAAAATCAGTAGATTTAACTGTGAGACAGTTTAACGCATCTTTTTCTCAGGGTAGGGAGACTTGATCCGAGGCTGCCCCTGATGTCTCCATCCTCAACCTGAATGGGTTATTACATTTTTAAAACTATACTTCTACAGAGTGACGTATTTGAGTCTGTGTTAGACATGTTAAGCATCTTCAAAGGCCTGAAGGGCCATGTTTCCTGAAGAGACTGGAGGTGAGGAGCCAAACAACCCAACACAGTGCAGACCAAGCAGCAAAACCATCATTTTTGCTTCCTGAGAGGCTGAGGCAGGAGGATCTTGAGTTCAAGGCCATTCTGGGCTACAAGTGGGAACTTGCCAATGGATAGATATGTAAACAAACCAATGCAGGGCAGTTGAGGCCGGTGTGGTCAGGGGAAGAGAGCCTTGCATTCTTTCAGCGCCCTCAGGGCGGGAACACAGACTTACTGGGATGGCCAGCACTGTGCTCACGGCTTCCTGAAAGACTCCTCAACAGAAAGTCAGAGACACCCAAACCTGTGCTGCCATAATGAAATACTTGAGCCTGGGTAATTGTAATGGACGGACATTCACTTCTCACGGTTGTCAACACCAGTAAGGCTACGGCAAACGGGCCACACCTGCTGCGGGTTCTATGGCTGTTTCCTCAGAGGTCGAGCTGATGGTCAAACTAACCCACCCCCTGCATGCTGCTCTTTTTGTGTGTCTTAACCCAATCCCTGAGGAGGGCGCCCTCTTGGCCTGATTGCCTCTAATGGCCCCACAGATGGATGCTGTCCCAGTGGCTGAATTTGGGGGTGGAGGGACACATTTAAACCATTGCTACACAAAATGTGTTTGAATGGTTTAGTTATTTGAAAAAAGGGAAGTTCCATGATTGGCCAACCTTTGGGCCATCGCAGTCTACGAAACTCCTATCATCTGAGAAGGGAAGCCTCTTTTGCTGAAAACACTTCTCTGATCTCTTGGGTGAATGCGTTTAGTCGCATCAGATATGCAGGTAGATGAGCTGAGGCAACAAGGGGTTCCATGCATGAAGGAGAACCCGTTAAGGATGAAGGTGTCTGGTCTGTGTTCCTCTGGTTTAATTTTCTTAATATATATATTAAGTTTGGATAAACATCTGAATTCTGCCATGCTAGTTCCCCTCAAAGCTCTTAATGCCCGATATAGGAACAGCTGTGGCAAGAATTAGTTGTTCTAAGCTTTTGGACCGCTTCCAACTTCGCTATAGCTCACGCCCTGTAGGTCAAGGAAAGAAGTGATGTAATGCATTGAGCTGGGCCACTTTAATTACAATGGAATGGAGGGGGCGGGGCCACTGGCGGTGACAAGTTTAGCGCGTGACTTGGTCCAGGGATGCAGGAAACAAAAACATTACCAATCATTGGTTGCGTCCACCTCGGACTCGGGTCTCTAGCGCCAGATCTGGAACCTGGGAGCACACGTTTCCGGGGCAGGGGTGGCGCTGTCCCGCCGAGCGTCAGCCTTGAACACTCACGCTTACACGCAGGCTCTCGCGGGCGGGCAGCGTCCTCCCCGCTGGGATGGGCGTGGGGCCCAGAGCTCCGCACACCGTCCCCACCGGGCTCGCACGAAGCCACCCGCGGTCACCCGGGCTCGCGGCGAGTGAGCCGCGCTGTCGTCATTCATTCGCAGTGTCCGGAGCGTCCTTCCAGCTCGCTGCCCCGACGCGCGGTGTCCACGAACGGTGAACTCGGGCTCGGCGGCAGCTGGAGACCGGCAGCCTGGGAGCTCGGGTCCCCGCACCAGCTCGCCCTTGAACGCCGCCGCACCCCGAGACCGAGCCCAGCCGCTCGCTCGCGCCGCGGTGGGCCGGGCCGGCTTCGAGGCTGCGCGCCCGGCGAGTGCGACGCCGCGGGGAGGATGCTGCTTGCTCGGTCCCGATCCCCGTCGTTGTTCCCGGCCGCCCGCTGGGTCTTTGTCGCGGGCCAGGCGCCGCGGGCCGCCGCCTGCTGAAGGCCATCGCGGCCGCCGCACCCACGGCCGGGCGGGCGCGCGTGTGCCCGGGAGTGCGCGCCGGTGTGCGGGCCCCTTTGTGCGACTGCCCGCGGCCACCGGGACCATGTGGGTGAATCCGGAGGAGGTACTGCTGGCCAACGCGCTGTGGATCACCGAGCGGGCCAACCCCTACTTCATCCTGCAACGGAGGAAGGGCCACGGGGGCGACGGGGGCGGCGGCGGTGGATTGGCAGGTAAGGACGGGGCACTGCGGGGAGGCTACGCCCGGGCCCTGGCTGCGAACACCCCAGACGCCGCCCGGTCCCCAGGGCTGGGCCTCCCGCCTGCCCAGCCTGGATGCCCGGAAGGCATCTCGAGTTGTGATTTTTTTTTTTTTTTTTCAAACTAGCAGAGAAATATCTCTTTCCTGACCCTGTCAGGAGATGGGGTCTTTGCGTACTGGGTGACCCATAAGTGGGATAAGATGAGAATAGCAATGAGTGAATGTAGCATTATCATTGAAGAATCGAATGTCATATTGCACACCTCCCCCCATTAACATATTGCTGAATGTATTGAGAAGAGAGACGGAAGATGGTTAGTTTGGACTCAGCTGGCTTTACGGGCAATCACTGCCATCAGGTGTAAAATACCCGTTCGTTTGTTACCAGGGAAGCAATCTGATAACAGGGTGATGTGGTCACTTCCTATATTCATATGACCTATGAGGATGAATAAGGAAAATGGATTCTTTTGTTGCATGGGATTAGACAGAAAACAAAGCAAGTTATCTGGCTCTGGCCATATAACTACATTTAACGAGTTAGTTACTTCTTAAACTCCTTCAACAAGGAGTTATCAAGATAGTTAGCAATCACTCATAATCTGGGTATCTCCATATTGGAAAGATCTTGCTTTATTAACCAGTTGGCTTGCATGATGAGAGGTTACAGATCATACTGAACTCCTACAGTGCTAGAGATACTGGACCTTCCCTTCTTATGACTACAATATTGGTAAATATTCCAATATCACTAAAAAATTAGAGAAACAGCTAGACGGCTGTCTAGGAAGGAGGCCTCAGAAACGGGACGAACTGCTGAAATCTTCGGGAGTTGAGACTGCACCTTACCAGAGTCTCAGTGTTAGGTAAACTGCTCTTACAAGGGCCTGCTGTGACACGACAATTCCTGTTGCAGTGTGCACACAGATGTGATGTTTACAAACTGGGTTTCTTCACATGAAAGTTCACATGTTTTCTGGTAGAGAATATTTATGTCTGAAATACTTGGCTATGCAGGCAATGGCTTGTAGGTAACCTGACGGGTTTTGCCCTTTTTTAAAAAACCACAATAAAGAAAATCTGTGGGTTTTCAGACCTTGTTATGGAGATTCTGACTAGTGAACTGGACTTGGAATGCTCCAGGTCATTTTGTAGAAGGTCCTGAACCGTATGTTTTAATGTGTCTCTTGCACTGTAATTTTGGGACGTGCCTAGATTACCTTCATTTAAACCTGGAACAACAAAATGTGAGGAAGCTCCTTGCTGACAAAGCACTTGCTGTTGAATTTGACTTTCTTTATCATCGTATACTAATATTCATCTTTCCCAGTCATTTGCACTAGGGTATGAAAAATTAGGTGGCGGGGCCAGGGGGTTGTCTTCTTTTTTACTTAAACTTTGTTGTTTTCTAATATTTAGAACTCCAGTTGGGAGTCCATTTGTGTATTTCATCTTGTCCACTTAGAATCTGTCGTTGATGATGTAGTCTACGAAGATAGAATTCTATGTTTTTAAGTTGAGAACTTGCTGCTTTTGCAGAGGCTGTTTCTGCAACAATTGAAATTATCTTGGAGAGTACAGATCCCACTGCCAACAAAAGCTGTTTTCAACCAGTGATGCTAGAATGTTTGGTCTGATACGCTGGTACTCTCTCAAACATAGCAGGAACATCTTTAAAATAGTTGTACTATGTCTCGAATGTAATCATGTGAGTTCATTCATTGAATTGCTAAATCATTAACAAGTGTTTGTTGGCAACTTCAGAAGTGCCAATGTCATGATGCTTGCAGCCTAGTGGATGACAAATGATAAGACAACCACATAAATCCATTTAATGTTACCAGTGTGCAGGGTCCCAGCCTAAAAGCAGAGTCCAACTTTGACCAAATGAGGAGGGTTTATGGAGCACTTATGTAGACAGAGGCTGGCCTGGTGTCTGAGTCAGAGAAAGCAAGGGAGGCCTAAGAGACACAAAGCAATGATTGGACCAGAGAAATTAATGCTGGAGCCAGGGAGGAGGAAGTCCATCCTGGAGGAAGCCTCCTCCTGGCCAAAACACAGATCACACAAGAAGGTGACATGCCCTTGTTCCACTCCCTGCCATCCAACTTCTATCATTGTGAAAGTCCAACAGAAGCCAGCTGGCAGGGAGGCCTAGTGATGTGGTCCTTGAGATCAGCCTCCCAGGGATGGAATAGGGAAGGAAGAAGCTGACTGAAAATGGCCGGCATAGCCTTCGTAAGGAGAGAAACGCACTGTTAGTCTTGGCCATCCGGGTTAGTGGCCCTGAGAGACCTGGGAAAAGCAAAGGGCGGGTGTGTGAAGACGGAAGAGGGTCTGTGTTGTCGGCTGTGAGAGATTCTCTGGACGATCTTAGGACTTATATGACGAGCATTGAGACAGAAGGGAAACTGTCCACTTTGAACTGGCCAGAAATGCTCCATGGGTGGTCCTCATGGTAACCTGTAGGAAGTTAGGGCTGGGGATCAGCTCAGTTGGTAGATGCTTGCCTAGCAAGCATAAAGCCCTGGGTTTGATCCCCGGCACCACAGAAAGCTGCCTGTGGTGGTAGACTCTATCATCCCAGCACAGGAAATAGAGACCAAGAGTTCGGAGTCAGGCTGAGATGGCCCTGTGGACAAAGCTGCTTGCTGCCCAGCCTGGAGCCCGACTTGGTTCCCAGGACCCTCCCCCTACACACAAATGAGCCCAGCAAGTACTGCATTTCCTGAGGACCCGAGTTCAGTTCCCAGCATCCATGTTATACAGCTTACAACTGCCTGTGACTCCAGGCAGATCTAGAGGATCTGATGCCTGGTCTGGCCTCCTAGGCACTCAAACACACATAGCATATACTCAGCATAGACAACATACACAAAACTAAAAAAAAGTAAAGTCTTTAAAACAGTTCTGATGTCATCCTTGGTTACATAGGTCCAGCCTAGGCTACACAGACTCTTAAAAACAGAAAACAAAACAAAAAGCACAGAAAACTATAAAAAAAAAAAAAAAATGGGCTAGGGTTGGAGAGATGACTCGGTGGTTAAGAACACTGGTTGCTCTTCCTGAGGGCCTGAATTCAATTCCCAGCAACCACATGATGGATCAGAACCATCTATAATGGGATCTGATGTCCTCTTCTGTCCTGCTTATGTACAGGAAGATGGAGTGCTCATATATATAAATAAGTAAATCTTTAAAAAAAAATAGTGGACTAAAGTGGGGACATTTGCCAATTTAAAAGGAAAGAAAAGAAGCTACTCCATTAAAGATGCTATGCACAGTTATTGATGAAGATTTCTGGTGTACATGAATTTGAATTATTTATTTTTAACACTTTTTTTTTCTTTTGGGTTTTTCTTTTTTTTTTTTTTTTTTTTTTTTTTTTTTTTTTTTTTTTTTTTTTTTTGGTTTTTCGAGACAGGGTTTCTCTGTGGCTGCCCTGGAACTCATTCTGTAGACCAGGCTGACCTTGAACTCACAGAAATGCACTTACCTCTGCCTCCCAAGTCCTGGGATCCACAGCCCAACTATTTAAGCACTTTTAACTGAAAGTTTTTAAGTATAAAGAAAGTTAGACAAAATGAGGTGCAGAATATAAGAATTTACCACAAAGTGATTGGTTGGCAAACACCCCAGGACAGAAAGGGGACTATTACAACACCCAGGTTTGCCGCACTCGGCTCCCACCCTCCCTTAACCCCAAGAGCTGTCTCACGCCTTTTGCTAAACGGGACTTTGCTTTTCTTCTGTTTTCCAACAAAGAACACACCCCTAAACCATGGTACTTGGGTTCTCTAAGTGTGTTCGTTCTTGTTTTTTTGAGAAAAGGATTCGGGACCATGGATTCTTCTCTGTTTGTTGGTGATATTCATAAACACTGTTGCTTGTGGCTCTCACTGTTCACTTTTGGTACTGTGTAAAAACCACTTATGAATTACTATAACTGACTTATCCACTGCTTGTCTGTTGTGCTGCTGGGGAAACCTTGGCAGCTCCTTGGGTCTTATGGGTGCCAGGTCAACAGCTTGTCACTGTTTTGTGGTACCAGTGGCCCCATGCTTTATCTTGGTTTGTAGTAGTACGGAGTGCTGGAGTTAATGTATTTTCTAACTGATGACGTCGATTACGTTCTCACATACTCACTGGCCATTTCAAGATGCTTTGTGACATGGCGGCACAACTTTCCGCCATTTTCAACCGAGTTGTCCTTTTCTTACTGACTTGCAGGAATTTTTAAATGTTCTAGAGATAAGTTCATTGTTTAAAGTGTGGTAGAATCCTGATTTTCCTTTTTGCTTTTTCAGTTCCTTAATGAGAGTAGGTTTTTCATTTTGGCATCTGAATCTTTTACAGATCCCTTTCCTCTATGTGGGGGCTTTAGCATTGGTAACTTAGTCCTTTCTTCTACATTGGTAACTTAGTCCTTTCTTCTGCATTGGTAACTTAGTCCTTTCTTCCGCATTGGTAACTTAGTCCTTTCTTCTGCATTGGTAACTTAGTTCTTTCCACCTAGAAGATACAAATCTCTATTATCTCCCAGAAACTTCAGTTTTAACTTCCAAGTTCATGTCTAATACTCACTAGAATTTATTTTTTGCTTATCATGTAAAGTAGAAGCCAAGTTTTCACTTGAGAATTTATGGGGGAGTGGACATGTTTACTCTGGCATAATTTAGCAGAGACTCCCTTGTGTTCTTACTGCAACACAGGTCTGTTTTTATTTTAAAGCAAGAGCCCAAATGTGCCTGGTCTCTGTGGGGCCTTGTTGGTTCCCCGTTAGTAAAATTTCTACCAACCACACTGTACTTTTATTGGGGTTTAGAATCAGTAGATCGAGTAGAACGCATCTCATACCTTGTTCTTTATTCTTTAGGAATTTGCTGCCCGTTCTTTGGCTTTCATACTTACAATATTTTAGAATCCGTTTCTTAAATTTTACCCAAGAAAACAACTGCAGCAACAAAGACGAAAACTTGGGATTTTGATGAGTTTCTATTGCATCTACATGTCAAGCCTTCCAAGCCAGGGAATTGTATTCTCTATTTATTTATTTAGCTTTGGTGAGATTTCTTTGAGTATCTTGGAGAGGGCTCAGTGGGTAATTGCTCCCCAGCACCCATGTAGAGATCAAGAGGAGTTCTGCTCACCTTTAATCCCAGGACTGAGGAGGATCCCTGAGACCTACCTGACAGCCAGTCTAGCCAATAAGTGAGACCTTGCCTCAAAACACTGTGCTAGGAAAGCGATGTTGAAAAACACTTGAGCCTGACCTCTGAACAGGTAACACACACTTTTCTCCTGATAAAACATAGATTTCTGTGTTCATAAGATTTATAAGAATAAATCTTATTAGATTTATTCCTAAGTGGGAAATATTTTAGTTATTTTGGATATCATGTCTTTAAAAATTCATTTCTCATTTGTTTTGGACTGGGACCTAGAAGTATTCAGTAGCTTTATGACCTTATATCTAGAAGTAGTCGGCATAAATAAATAGAAATTTTTCTGAACAATCTTTCGTGGCTCCTATACACACAATCACAGCATCTGATAATACTGAAAGTTTTATTTTTTCAATACTTGTGATTTTCAGGTATGGTGGTTATACACACCTGCATTCCACAGCTGTGTTTTTATTGGGTGGATCTTGGTAGTTCATTCAAAATAATTTTCTTTTCCATTCTCATTTTGTAAAATCTCAAGTTTCTTAGATGTGTCGTTCCTAATTTTCAGTCATCCTGGGCTTCGCTTTAATGAAGTCGGGATGGTAGTCATGAGATCCCAGTGCTTTGCAGGCGCTAGGTTCCGTGTGATGCCCTCCTGCTGCTGGGGGATGCTCTGTGCGTTAGCTAGCATGCTGTGGTTGAGAACACGCTACAGCGCTTCCTCCTTGTCATTTGGTCACGTTTAGCATCTTCAGTGATCAAGTCTGGCCCGGCATGGTGGCACATGTCTTTAATCCAGCACTCGGGAAGCAGAGGCAGGAGGATCTCTGTGAGTTTGAGTCCAGCCTGGTCTACAGAGTGAGTTCCAGGACAGCCAGGGCTACAGAGGGAAAGACTGTCTTGAACCCCCCCCCAAAATAAATAAATAAATAAATAGATAGATAGATAGATAGATAGATAGATAGATAGATAGATAAATAAATAAATAAAATGAAAATGAACTCTGTAATTACAGAGAGTTTATTTGAGTCCCCATCATAGTTACCATTTTGACTATTCTCCTTCTTCCTCAACTTTTTATTTTGTGCTCTTTGAGGCAGGCGGTCTCAGTAGACAAATTTATGTAGTCATAACTGCAGCATGTTCCTAACAAGTTGAATTCTTTACTCACACGGAAGAACTGTGTCTTCTGACTTGCTTAACTTTCCATTTTTACAGTTACAAGGATTTCTTTGGTTAGTGGTGATATGTTCTCTTTTGAAGTTTTACTTTCCTAAGTTTTATTATTATATACAGAGAGAATGAATGTGCATGCATGTGTGGAACTGTGCAGTTGCAGGGTCTTTCATGTGGGCTCGGGGGACTCAGTCAACTAGATGGCATTCAGGTTGTCAGGCTTGCAGAGTGAGCACCTTTTTAAAATCTAATTTTTTGAGATTTTGCTATGTGACTCTGGCTGGCCTGGCCTGGTTTTCACGATGTAGCCCAGGCTGACCTTGAACTTGGGGTGATCCTTCTGCATCAGCCTCCCAATCCTGGGACTGCAGGAGTCAACACCAAACTCTGAGCTTTGGCTTCAGCTTTTATCACCTTGTGAGTTGAGCACATCTCCCTCAGTAGCTTAGGATGTTCCCTTCCCCGGTCCATTCTGAAGCCCGGCCTCCAGCACGCTTGGTTAGTCAATGCATACGGGACTCGAGCTTAAGCATACCGTGATATGTTTAAGCAAATGCTTTCTTGTTTTTTCTACCTGCTCTGTGTTGTTTTTATTCATCTTGCTTGCTTTGAAGTGGGATGTGAGAGCTATTATTTTTTAATGTTATGTTTGCTAAAGGCTCTTTTAGCTGAAAGTTTTGGATGTACTCCAGTATTCTTTTAGTGCAAAAACAAAGGGAAATTACAAAAGAATTTTGACTTAGTAATGTATATTGTCAGTTTTGTTTGTTTGTTTTTTGAGGCAGGGTCTCACTATGTAGCCCTGACTGTCCTGGAAGAACTCACAGAGATCCATCTGCCTCTGCCTCTTCAGTGCTGGGATTAAAGATGTGCGCCACCACTGCCTGGTTTTGTTTTTTAACTTTAATAATTTTTCCCAATGTTATTTATTATTATTATCATCATCATCACCATATGTGTGTGCTTCTGTGTGTGTGTGTGTGTGTGTGTGTCTGGGGTGGGGGTGGAGAACACAGGCCACAGTGCACGTGTGGAGGTCAGAGGACAACCATGAGAAGTCATTTCTCCTTCCACCTTGTGGCGTCTGGAGATGGAACTCAGGCTGTCTGGCCTGTCTGGCAAGTGCTTTTCTGCACGGAGCCATCTTTTTTTTTTTTTTTTTTAAATAATAAATATCCTCCGGGCAGTGGTGGCGCACGCCTTTAATCCCAGCACTTGGGAGGTAGAGGCAGGCCTGGTCTACAAAACAAATTCAAGGAAAGGCGCAAAGCTACACAGAGAAACCCTGTCTCGAAAAACCAAAATAAATAAATAAATAAATAAATAAATAAATAAATAAATAATATCCTAGAATACTTTAACTCTTTTGCCCCCAGCCCTCAAATTGTTACAACACATCTTAATTTCTTAGTATATTTTCAACCCAAGAGTATACACTTATTGTTACTTAATTTTTTTTTTTTGATTTATTTTATCTGTATGACTGTTTTGTCTGCATGTATGTATGTGCACCATACATGTGCCTGGTACCCACAGGTCAGAAGAAGGCACTGGATCCCCGGAACTGGAGTTGAGGATAGTTGGGAGCCACCATGTGGGCACTGGGATCCAAAGGCCAGGCCGTCTGTAAGAGCAGCCCATGCTCTCAGCCTGTGAGGCGCCTCAGCAGCCCGCCACGGCTGCTTTTAGAAATATTCAGTGTATTTACCCACAGTTACCGTTCTTTCTTTAATGTTCTTCTGTGGTGATATTTTATTTGTGATGAAATGTGATGTTTTATTTGTATGTTAATAAGTAAAGTTGCCTGCAGATCAGAGGTCAAATAGTCATTAAGCAGAAGTCCAGCAGTGTTAGCCCACACCCTTAACCCGATCACATGGCAGGCAGAGTCTCTGTGTGGTCAAGGACACAGGCAAGCGTGGTGACACGAGCCTTTAATCCCAGTACCAACCATAGAGACCTGGAGGTCTATATAGACGGGCAGTGATAAGGAAGAGCCAATGAGAAGGCAGTACAGAAAGGCAATGAAAACACAAGTCAAACAGGATAAAACTCTCTCTGGGGAAGCTACTGCTGGTGATAAGCTAAAGTTAGTCGTGGCTATTGCTCTGATCTCTTTGGCTATTTCCTTGTATTTGGCTCTGTGTTTCTTATTTACTAAGACTGTTTAGAATTTCACCTACATCTTCCGACTTTGATCTTTATTCTAGAATCATCTTCTATTGCCCCCAAAGTATCCTTTCCTCTCTGGGAATATGTTAGCTGGACAGTCTTAGTTTTCACACCTGCAGACTTTTTAAGTGTGGTCTAGACATTGTCCGTTGTCTTCTGAATTGATTGTTTCTCTCGAAAAGCAGACTGTCCCTCAGAATCTGTCACTTTGTTGTCCCTGGGTCATGTTTTCTCTACCTGCTTTTATGGTTTTTTCTTTGACTTTGGTTTTCTAGTTTTTTGCTATAATCAAAATTGGTGGTTTTCTTATTTTTTTTTTTTTTTTTAAAAACAACTCCCATTTGGGGACAGTATAGTTCCTTTAATCATTACGGGTTTTTTGTTTGTTTGTTTGTTTGGTTGGTTGGTTGGTTGGTTAGTTGGCTAGTTGGTTGGTTGGTTGGTTGGTTGGTTTTTTGAGACAGGGTTTTTTTTTTTTTTTCTGGATCTCATTCTGTAGACCAGGCTGGCCTTGAACTCACAGAGATCTGCCTGGCTCTGCCTCCAGAGTGCTGGGATTAAAGGTGTGGCTCCTTACTGGGTTTTATAAATTCTCTATATACTCTCCCACCCCCGATGCTGCCCCATGTCCCTGCCACCACTGTGTGCGTGCGTGCGTGCGTGCGTGCGTGCGTGCGTGCGTGCGTGTCTCCCATTTCTCCATCTCTCCTCTTGGCCTTCTTATATCACATACTGATTTTTTAAAATATATTTCATTTATTCTGATCTGTTTCAGTTCATAGTTTCTCTTGCTGTATTTAATCTCCTCTTAAGGAGATTAACCTAAGTATATAATTACTTTTTCAATTCTGAAAATTCCATTTGGTTTGTTTTTATAATTTCCGAATACCGCAGTTCTCGGTCTTGGTTTTTGAGTCCATGCTGCTCTTCTGAGAGTCCCTTCCACTTCAGCTTTCCTGGGCTTCCATGTCCGCTCTCCTGCTGTCTCTCCTCCCTTTCACTGGTGCTTCTGGGCCGTTCCATTATTTTGGTGATTATACTTCTACCACGTATTTCATGTATCTGAGAGTTGTCTGTCTGTATGTGCACTACATGCATGCAGTGCTCACAGAGGCCAGAAGAGGGCGTCAGATCCCATGAAACTGGAGTTACATGGGTTCAGGGTGCTGGAAAGAGAATCCTGGTCCTTTGCACAGTCAGTGAGCTTAACCTCTGAGCTCTCTCTCCAGTGCCAGGAGAAGGTGGTTTTGTTGTCTCTAAAAGAACTTTTTTTTTAAGTTACAAATTAAAGTTGCTTTAAATTTAGATACTTGTAACAATTAGAAGCTGAGCTCCAACCCGGGTGGTTTTGCTGACTGCTGCTGTCATTGGGTTGTACATCTTAAACTCCTCAGAGTGAGCAGGCATCATCAGCCCCCCTCCCGTTTTGATAGTGACATCTGTCCTGTCCATCCGCTCATAGTTCTGTGGGAGCTCATGGTCAACAGCACACCTGGCTTTTGCCTCACCAAGTGAGTTGTTTTTTGTTTTGTTTTGATTTTTCCTTTCCCCAGTGCCCAACTCTTTCCTGCCAGCCTTTCTTTTCCTAGGGTGAGGTTATTTGTCTCTGATTTTTTTTTTTTTTGCACTTTTAGGTACATCTTGTCCAGTGTGTGTAGTTACTCTCGAGATTGGACGTGGGTACATATGTCACACGGGCAGCAGATACTATGACCATCATGTTCTAGAAAAGCACACTAAGGTTCAGAGAGTATGAAGGGCTTGTTCTCAGCCCCACAGCTAATAGTGGAGTCTAATTGAGACTACATTGTGTTACACTTATTATAAGACGAATAGAAATGGTTTGTGTTATTCTAAGTTCCATGTTATAGCCACCATGTTTGAGACTCTAAGGACAGCCATGGTTTTCTACCAAAATGAGAGATTCTAAAACTCCATTTGTAGCTTTAGGGGCTTCTTGGATGGCAGGTGAATTAGGACTTAGGAACTTCAGCCTAGTGGATGTCACCAGAGAGGGTGGCAGGTTTTCGTTGGCCCAAATCAGAGTGTAAAACCTGTTCGGTAAGAAATGTGCTTGAGGGCCAGCTAGGCTGAATTCGAACTTCACAGACATATAACACAAGGACAAGGCTGGCTTCTGCTGCAGGGTGTCACAGCCGGGTGAAGAACTCAAGAAAAGATGAGAACAGTAAGACCACTTGACTGAAGAAGATTGAGGCTGTTTCAGACGGCTTCACCCCAGCCAGAGCATTTGCTGGCTTACCTGGAAATGTCTCTGTTTGCACCAAATGAAGGGAAAGTCTTCATTTGATGAACTGTTGTCGATCAAAGATGTCCCAGGGCTGGGGGAGAAGCAGCAGCAAGGTTCTTTTCTTTCCTTTCTTTCTCTCTCTCTCTCTCTCTCTCTCTCTCTCTCTCTCTCTCTCTCTCTCTCTCTCCTTTCTTTCTGTTTTGTTTTTTGAGACAGGGTTTCTCTGTGTAGCTTTGGTGCCTGTCCTGGAACTCACTCTGTAGACCAGGCTGGCCTCGAACTCACAGAGATCCACCTGGCTCTGCCTCCTGAGTGCTGGGACTAAAGAAGTGCGCCACCACTGCCTGGCATTAGTGAGGTTCTTAAAGCCTTGATTGGTTCTTAGCTGCCTAAGTAGATGCTTTCATCTTGCAACTTAAGTGTTATCAAAGTTGCCACTTTAAGAAACACAGCAATTCATTGTTTGTTAACATACAGACCTTTATATAGTGTATATATTATACACATATATACATATTGTGTATACACATTGTATACATATATAGTATATATTATACATTATATATTTATTTATATACATACATTTATACATGTGTATATCAGTTAAATTTTGTTCTAGCTCCTAATGGAACTTAATAATTTCATAATTTCTGTATGTAGTAGTCCATGGTGATGTGACACTTGCCTCGTAAAAATTTCATATGAGTAAGTGTGAGGAGCATTCTTTGCCTCAAGCGGATCTTTGCTTAGTCTGCTCCCTCTCCCTCTGCTTGGTCTCAGCTTGGTCACCCATAGCAATCTGCCGTGAGAATTTGCTCTCAAAGTCCTCATGAACAAACGTGTATACTTCACAGAGGATTTGAAAGGATCTTTGACATCACGTAGGTGCTTGCAAACTCACCTAAGAAATTAGTCAAGAGGCAAACAGCTGGAAGCTCCTCCTCGGATGTGTGAGGAATTTGAGAGGCTGACAGACTGCAGGCCCCAGAATGTCGCATGCACTGTCCAGGCTGGTTGTACAGAGAGGAGCCAGACTAAGGAGGTCGGGGTCCCACGACGTCTGTTGAAAGCTGTTTACATCAGGGATTTGGGTAGTTTATCCTCTCAGCTGTGGTGGGTACCACCCTGATCTGGAGGCTGAAGCCATGCATTGCCACAGCACAGAGCATGCTGGAGGCAAAGCAGAGAAGCTCCTGGTAGCTCTTCAGCTCCTCATGTTCTCTGTCTCTGGGCTCTACCTGTCTCCAGTACTTTTGCTATATGAGCAGGTCTGAGTCTCTGCTGAAGTAGTTAGGTTCTTGTATCTATGGCAAAGAACTGGACCGCTGACGCACGCTCAGAAATAAACAGTTTATTAATAAAAAGGAAAACACCAGCAAGAATGAGAATGGACTGATGAGCTGAGAGAACCCCAAAGCACTGGGCCAGGAGGTGTCTAGTCCTTTACAGTACATTTACACAGCACCAGCTTCCACATTCCTTTAGCAAGCTCCATCTGTCACATGAAGCCCAGAGATGGACGGGCATGCTGTCTTTCTCCGCAGGCCCTGGTCTGAGCATGCGCCGTTTGTTTCCCGAAGCCTTCCAGTCTTTCTCTCCGCTGCCTTTTTTCGGATGTTCATCTTGGCATAGCTTTCCACGCTCTGTTTTTCTGCCACACTCTTTACAAAGCAGACAGCTTGCTGCCCCTGCTGTGGCCAATATGCTTTGCAAAGTTTCTCTTCCTTTTGCGTTTGGATTTTGTTTGTTTGTTTGTTTGTTTGTCTACCATGCAGCTAACTAGCCTTTTAGCTCCTGCTTTGAAAAATCTCCCAAACATTATAAGGAAGCATAAAATGCAACCCTGGTCAAGTGGCCCAGCTGTATGTACACAGCTGAGTGTGTTTGCAAGCAATGACGTCAGGATGCAGAAGAGACCCACCCACCTATGCTTATTGTGGACCTACTCAGAATAGCCAAGAGAATCGGCAGATGAATGGATAAAGAAAACATGGTTCTTAGAAAAAAATGGAATATTACCTAGTACAGAGAAGAATGGAGTCTTGTCATTTGCAAGAAAAATGAATCAAGTTATAGGTCGCCGTGTTAACCTCAGATACAGGAAGTCAAGTACTGTGAGTTTTCTCTCATGTGTCATGTGGGAAATCAGAATGATAATTACAAAAAAGATGCCCTGAAAGTAATAGAGACACAGCTAGGGATGGTGAGGGGACCAGGCAGATGGGAGGTGGAGGAGCCGTGGGAAGGCTGCCCAAGGTGGGCATGCTTCAGCAAAACCCACTGATAGGCACAGCTGATATGAATTAGGCGTAGCAATAAATTTGTAAAAAGAGCCTTTATGGCTGTCAGCCCATTGTCCTCCTCCCGTGGCCCCGGGTTCTTAGGTAGATACTTCAGAGCGGCTGCTGTAATTCACTCACACCAGTGTGTGTGACTGAAGAGCTCTGTGGTTGGGGGTGGGAGCAGAGACAGAGAGGGAGAGGAAGGGAGGGAGAAAGAGAGAGAGCGCACATTCTTAAAACAACCTGTTAAAGTAAGGCTTCCCGTGTGACATTAAGGTGAACGGCTCTCTGTGTGGCATGGTTCATGGTTATGTCGGGCGCAGGCTTTGCAGGGAAGATGATTCTGAAGCACAACTTCATTGTTTCTACATAATTCTGTAGCTAGAGTTTTCCTGCCTTGCCCGCAGTCAGGACAAATCTTTGTCACCCGCCAGTCCAACAGCCGCTCAGACCCAACCAAGTAAACACAGAGACTTATATTGCTTACAAACTGTATGGCCATGGCAGGCTTCTTACTAGCTGTTCTTATAGCTTAAATTAACCCATTTCTACAAATCTATACCTTGCCACGTAGCTTGTGGCTTACCGGCATCTTTACATGCTGCTTGTCCTGGCGGCGGCTGGCTGTGGCTCCTTCTGCCTTCCTGTTCTTTCTTTTCTCCTCTCTGTTAGTCCCGCCTATACTTCCTGCCTAGCCTCGGCCAATCAGGTTTTATTTATTGACCAATCAGAGCAACTTGACATACAGACCATCCTCCAGCACAGCCAAGTGCAGACCATCTCAGACACCTGCACTCAGGCTTGTGGTCCTGATCATCCTCTATGCGGACCTGCTAGGTAATGCCACGAGGAACCCGAGAACGGGCTCCCACAGGACATACAGAACATCCCACAGCAGAACTCCTTTTTATGTCTCCCTCCCCTTCTCTGTTCTCTCCATCTTCCTGCTGTGGACATTCTAACAGCCCTGCTGGGAAACAGTACTTAGACATCCTTCTCTCTGCCGTCCCTCGCCTCTTTTCTATCCTCTCTCCTTTTCACACAAAAGATTCCCTCTGACACTGATGACCAGGGAGAGGACTGGGTGGGCGACAGGATCTCAGATCAATCTCACCGCCCCCCTCCCAACACACACTGTATAGTTAGGTTGCAGAAATTTGAGATTTCCAGACCTCCCTAGTGCTGAAATGGGGGCTCCGGAAGTTGTTAGCCTGCTTTCCTGTCCTCCTCCCCGCCTCCACCCCTGCCCTTCAGGTGTGTGTCCTGCCCAGCTCTGAGGACAGCCCTGTCACTTTCTGCAGGGGCCTGCCATCACCCCAACCTCTAGCTTGCTGTAAATGGCATTTCAGGTTCGCCGTAGGTTATTTACACAGCTTTTCCGTGAGCATTCAATTGCTGCGTTTCTGAGCTGTGGGATCCATTCAGGAGATCTGTTAGTGGCCCAGTGGGTCCCTCTGCTCTCTTGATTGGTTAAGCACAGCTCACAGGGACAAGACCCTCCATCCTGTTAGAGCACATGGGTGCCAGCATGTGGGAAGGCCGATTCAAATGAGAGAAAACGGACAGTTTCCCAGGTGGGCAGGGGCCTGGTTTCCAACGTCGTCACATGGAAATAATGGGGTTCAGGTCACCGAGCCTTGTCCCCTCTGTCATGGCTCTTCATGCATAGCATGCCTCATTGTGATGGTACATCGTCTACCTGTGGTGTGAGCCTTATAATTACGATGAGGTAGTGGCTAGCCCAGTGTGTCTTAGAGATGGGCTATGCGTGCATATACTCTCACTGTGGAGAAACCTGCTTCAGAGCAGGCTGAGGTAACGTAATGTCATAGTAAATTTGCAGAGAAGCTGACCAACTTCAAAGTCATCGTCAGATTAATCGTCTGCTGGGACCATGACTTGGTTTTGTGCCTTTCTCTTTGCTTTTCTCTGTGTCCTCTTTCCTGGCGGTCTTGGTGACCACACAGCTTTTGAAGACAGCTTTGAGCTGCTTTATGTTTCTTTGTCTCTGTCCTGTGTGATCTGGTTTGTTTAAAGCTGCAGTAATTCTCAGAGGCACAAGACCCTCCTAAATCCCCACCACAGACTGTGACGAGAAACTGCCATCTGGGTGAAATCGACTCTTTTGATTTGGGAGCAAGGAGCACAAAGTCAGGTGACTAGTCCTTGGAGTGGCGCCAGCCTGGGAAATGTGAACCGGAACACGCTCGCTTTCTCAGTCTCATTATTCTGAGACTCTCTGGGCAGGTGTTTGCTTGACTGAAGGTCAAATACAGCATTAAGGATGTGATCTCTGTTTACACTTCAGCCCAGAAAGGTGAACCCTGCTTCTCTGGTTCTCTTCTCCACCCCCACCACCAGGTTATACGATGATTAAAGACAATGAAACTTAAGTCCTGGCTTCTTCTGAACTCTTTAACATTTTTATTGCGTTTGATATATGTAATAGATGTGTGTGTGTGTTTGTGTGTGTGAGTGTGCGTACATGTGTACGTGTGTGTATGACTGCCGTCATGCACGTGTGGCAATCAGAGGACAGTTTGAAGGAAGTCTGTTCTCTCCGTCCACCGTGTCGAACCCGGTACTGAACTCAGGCTGGCAGGCTTTGGCCGGTGCCTTTACTACTGAGCCTCACCTGGTCCTGGACTCATGATCTTCCTGCCTCAGCCTCTGAGCACTAGAATTGCAGGGAAGCATTACCATGCCTGGCCTTAACACTTCCTAGTGAAGGAAACCACATGCATTTCAATCACCCGAATGCATTTTGAACCTCTATTAATCTATTAGCTAAGGTGATCTTTAATTAAAAAAAAAACAAAAACAAAAACAAAAACAAAGGGTCTTAGACTTAATGTGGGCTCTCTGACTAAAAAAATCCTGAGGTCACTGCTCTCTCACACTCTGCATGTTAACCCATTGACCTGTCAATTGCTACAATGAAAAATGTAGAACACATTAATTCTAGAAGCGTCTTTGTAATGAATCTTCAAGTCTGAGTTGTCTAAAGCTAAATGAATGCTCTGCTGTTGTGGCTCTTTTCTTCGTTAGTACACGATTGTGTTATTGTTTTTAGCTGAACTTCACAGTTGTCATGCAGGAAGCTTGTCAGCAGAGGCTATAAGGTTTATAGAAGTGTTGTGCTCCAGGCCTTCTGAGGCGTCTAGAGACACTAATTTTGTTTGTTTGTTTGGTTGTTTGGTTGGTTGGTTTGGTTTGAGGTTTTTGTTTGTTTGATTGTTTTGGGGTTTTGTTTTGTTTTTTTCTCTTTCCAGACAGGGTTTCTCTGTATAGGCCTAGCTGTCCTGGAACTCTCTGTAGACCAGGCTAGCCTCAAACTCAGAGAACCACCTGCCTCTGCCTCCCGAGTGCTGGGATTAGAGGCGTGTGCTACCACCGTCTGGCTCACTGATTGCGTTTTTGTAACAACTCAGGGAGTTGACTTTTGATAGTCTGTGACCAGGAAGGAAGCTAAGTGCTCAGAGAAAGTATGTTTCTTTGCTGAGGAGACCCTGCAGGCGGTCACTGGATTTGTGCTTCGTTTTGACTGAGATTAGAGGAGGGAAGAGACTAAACAGGGAGAAAAAGAGAGAGGAACCGGGAAAGGAAGTGAGGGAAACTCCGGCCTCAGAAATGGAGCAAATTAGGAGGCTGGGTAAGTGAGGCTGTGCCTTCCACGTGGGTGCTGTCATTGGCCAGTGACTGTCACGAGTTACTTCTCTGTGACTTCTGTAGCTGGATGGGGCAGCCTGTGGTTCAAGCCCACATTCCCCACTTAAACTTTGTGGAGTTCAGTCCTCTGGGGCAAGAATGGCAAAGCTCTCCTGTGATTCTGGCTTGCAACGAGACCCCCTCAGCTTCTCGGTAGGGATGGGATGTGACCTGTCACCTCAGGAAGGCTGTCACCTTAGAAAGACTGGCCCCTACTCCCCAGGTAAGCGCAGTTTCCCTCCTCCCTCAGCCCACCTGACAGCAAAGCCTGTGGTGTTCCCGTCCTGCTGTTTGGTTTTTACAGAGCAGTAAATCTAGGGACCCTTCCTTCCAGAGCCCTGTGATCCAGTCCTTATCATCCCGGCTGCAGAGTGGATGTTTGCCCACACGACTTCTCCACGGACACTGTCACCGTTTCAGGACCCTGGTGTGCATGCTTCGTGGACATATTTATAATGGCTCATGATCCCTTTCTAGGTGCCCGTAAAAACTTGGTTGCAGGTTCTGGAGAGACGGTTCAGCAGTTAAAGCACTTGCTGTACTTTGTAGACTCAAGTTCAGCTCCTAGCTCCCACATCAGAGGGCCGACAACCTCCTCTAACTCCACCTCCAACATCCTCTTCTGGCCTGCAAGAGCACCTGCGTGCGTGTGCATACACACACACACACACACACACACACACACACACACAACCAGCAAGAGCACCTGCGCGCGCGCATGCGCGCGCGCGCGCGCGCGCACACACACACACACACACAATTTAAAGTAAATTAAAAAACAAATGAAAACCTTTGGCGACCAACACAGAACACATCTCACACCCTTATCTGTGTGGTCCTTTGGTTTTGCCGCAGGACCGTATGCAGTCCCATGTTTTAGGGACTGTAATACATTGGAGCATGCATGCTTGTAAAGGCCACTTGAAGATCTTTACTGCTCGTGTGTATGATCCACTTTCAATACAGTATTTTGAGGACTGGTTTGGGGGTGTCCTTGGGGGTGTCTTTATTACCCCTCACTCTTAGGAGCTAGATCTTTGTTTTAGAAGTCCCACAATGCTTACACAGAGGGGGAGAGAATATTTTCCTCCGACCTCTGGATGCACACAGGCACATGTACCCACATACATGCCTGCCCATACAGCAGCATACACACCCACACAGGCACATGCCTGCCCATACAGCAGCACACACATGCCCCTGCAACACATGCACACACACACACACACACACACACACACACACACACACACACAAAAACCCTTAGGGAAGTAGACAGTTGCTTAGAGGACACTCATCTTTGAAAGGACCCTGGGAATGTCTTTGGAGCAAAAGCGCCAGTCACGTTGGAAATGATGTCAGAATCCTGCGTTCTCTTACAAGCTTCTTTCTTCTTGTAGCGTCTTCTGTTTCCTCATTCCACACCCTTCCATCTTCTCTCTTCCATCTTCCACAAACAGGAAACCGCCGCCAGCAGCTCTGGCAGCATGGAGCCAGTGTGATCGGTGTGCAAATGAAGTGGCCTTGCTCATCAGTGGCAGATTCTCCTCAGGTTCAGCAGGAAGGGAGAGACCAGAAGGGAGAAAAAAGGAGACAGAAAAGCATTGGTCATGGTAACCATCTGGGATGTAAATAGCCTGGCCTTTGTTCTTCATCTCCAGGAAGCAGAATAACTATTGTCTGTCTTTGTAGAGAGTATAAAGCATGATTTTTATGTCACACATAGAACTAGACAGAAGGCACAGGCGGTTCCATGCACCTCGAGATACTCTTTTAGATTCTGAGTAGCCTGTCAAGGCAGGAAGTGGTGAGGGAGCCATTAGCCGCTATCTGGAGGCCCTTTTTCTAGGAGCATAGGCGCAGGCGGAGGATATGGCTTCAGAGAGATGAGTGTGTGGACACAGGCGGTGAGAATTTCGTTTGCTTAGGTTCGTGCCGTAAGGTAGTTTCTGAAATTAATAGGCATCAGATTAGTTCAGTCTTCCCCAGATAATATCTCCCATAGAGATTTTCTGGAAAGACTTGTTTTCTCTTGGGCAGGTTTGGTCTTGACAGCAGATAAGTAAAGGAAGGATTAGTACCTGGGTATTATTAACTCCTGGTATTTAAAAATCAAATCATTGTTCAAAGGAGGACAAGGTGGGGGTATGGGAGGGATGCATGTAAAAGTTAAAGGTCAGCTTCCTAAAATGTTAAATGCTTAGAAAGACTTTTTATTGCACAGAGAAACTCCTCTCCGCAGATAGTTTGAATGACCACATGAGCTTTAATTAGCCCACCTTAGGTGAATGCAGCTTTGATTACAGAACTCTGCTTTTGCATCATGACACTGCCTTTAGCCTTTCTATGACTATGAGGTGACGAGTGAAAACTGATGTGCATACAGCTCTATCACTGGGGAGATAATGAGGATTGATCAGGGTAAGTGGGGGAGTCTGTGTCCAGTGGAGGTGGCTGTCACTCACACTGGCAAAGGTACAGTGCCACCATGATGCATGTGGTCATAATTTTCAGAGGGCTGCTGGTTGGATGAGACTTAACTGCTATAGTGTAACTGACAGTACTGCACCACATCCTGATTTGTATTTCAGCTAATTAAGAAAGGACTTAATGGGAACAGAGCAGGCTTTATTTAGGACTGGAGGAGCAGGGGTGACTCGACAGTTAGTGTCCTAATTGGGAAAGGTGTCCTGATTTCTCAAAAGTCTTATAGGAGGCTGGGATACCTCATTGTGTGACTATTCAGGGATGGTCTATCTTCCAATGCAAACATGTCTGCCACGCTACCAAGATAGCTATTAGTGTTTGGCTTTCTTTCCAAAGAAAGCCTATGACAGGTCTTTGACAAGGATGGGCATCTGCCCTGGAGACTTGTGTCCTGGAAGTCAGCTGCAAATATTGAGGTCTGATCTACCCGTCCCAACCCCATGTCCCTCTAATAACTCAAAACCCATTACATCAGATACATTATTCATGTGCTTATCAGTGCTGTACCGGAGTTATAGTTTCTGCTGGCATTGCCTCAAGGGACAGCCGTCTGGCGATTATGGCTTTGGAGTCGCAACCTGAGCAAGTCTGGCAGTGAGCTTAGAGAAAGGCATCCTTACTGAATTGTACCACCAGGAAGTACAGACTGCCAAGCGGCTCTGGAGGTAGAGATCACTGCTAAAGCCTCTAGTCTAGGGAGCACTGTGAGTGCACACAGTGCTCAGGGGCGTGGGATTGCTCAGTGCTGGAGGAGAAACCCACTTCTCACTCCCAAACAAGTGTGATCTGAGACAAATTGTTTCCCAGCTCGGTCTCATCTGGAGCTATTTATATTTACAAAGGCAAAATGCTCTGAACCAAACAGTCTCCTTCCTGTGAGCTAAAGAGAATGAAGAGTGAGTGGGAAAGCAAAGCTCGGTTCAGATGGTCCTTCTGTTTTGTCCCTTGTCGCTTAGAAGGGAGAGCTTGAAGGAGCGCTGGTGGATCCCCTGGAGGGGTGTGTGCCACGTAAGGAACATTTGCCTGGGGTGGTACAGGGAAGAGTCTGGCTTTGAGACCAGACTCCACGAGCCACAGCTGTTTGCTACAGGGAGAGGGTGATAAAATGTAATTCTCTGTTCCTTGGGGTTTTGATGATGCCCCCCGAGTCGTGAATCAGAGGACTCAGGACTCCAGAGGGACTTTGTGCTTTGGTGGTATACGTGTTCTCATCACTATGCGGGACTTTAGCCCAAATGTTCATTCAACAAGAGAGGCAGCAGCTTGCAAAGCATTTGCCCCTTGTGAGTCAGTCATCTTGGTGGTTTCAGAACCCTTTTATTTTTGTAGTAAATAATCAGACGTTTCAGGATTTTGGCTGAGATTCCCCATAACAATTTGTAATAATAATGTCATGTCTTAGTGATATTAGTAACTGGCTGGGACTTTCTGAACGGCCAGCCCTGTGCCCAGGGCCTTATGACGCATGCTGTCATTTGATTGACACAGCGATTCCAAATGAGTAACATTGCCCGCTCTCCCTGAATGGTACACGATGGGACCAAGCCCATGGTGCCTCTGCAAACCTAGGTAGTCTGTCCAGAGTCCTCATCAGTTTTTCCAGTCACAGGAAGGTCTGTCTGCACTGGTCATGTTTGGGGCAGGTGAATCTGTTTCTCATATCTGTTACCTATGGTGTTCAGAGATCCCCATGCCTTGTTTGGTGTACTATGGTTTTGGTGTACAAACAGATACATGTCCTTCTCTTGATATCTCTTAAGCATTGCCACCAGACTCATTATCTGTCAGGCTGCCTTTCGAAGTGTTAAATGATAACCGATTTGTCCTGCTTGAGTGTGGTGACTCTCTCTTGACCAGGTAGGTACCCTGATCTCAAGAGTCCCATCTAAACTCATCAGGCTGTATATAGCAGAGGACTTAGTGTAGACCAGTGAGAAATAGCTACTCAGGATGGATTCTTAGTGCAGTGAGTGGTTCTCAGCCTTCCCAATGCTGTGCCCTTTAATACAGTTCATGCTGTGGTCACTCCAACCATAACATTATTTTCATTGCTGCTTCATAACGGTAATTTTGCTACTGTTATGAATTGTAGTGTAAATATTTTTGAAGAGCAAGGTTTGCCAAGGGGGTTGCGACCCACAGGTTGAGAACCACTGGCTTAGTAAACAAAAGCTTTTCAGTACCTTAAGTGAGGGTGGGATGGTGAGGGCGGGACTTGGGCAAAAGCTCTGTGACATTCTGGAGAGAAATAAAGTGGGTTGTTAGGGCTTGTCCGTAAGTGCCCTTAATTGTTCCCCAAAGGCCTGTGTACGGAAGGCTTCCTAGCTAGCCAGTGGTGCTGGGGGCTACTGTAGACACTAAACAAGTGGGACCCACTGGGTCCTGTGAAGACCCCTCTCTTGCTTTCATAAGTAGTCCAAATTAATATCATTGGTTCACACACAGAGAGACCAAAAACAAAACAAAACAACAGAAACCCCGACAGACATAAAAGGAGGAGGAGGAGTATTTGGGAAAGGTCAGCAGGTGAAGGCAAGAGACATGAATAAAGGGTTGATATGATCAAATACGTTACATACGTGCCAATAATGTGTTAATAAAGACCTTTAGAAAAGAAGCAGGGCCTGGTGGAAGGAAGGGAGGTCATTGGAGGCTTGCCTTGACAGGGCGTACTGGGACCTGGTACTGGTACTCATGGGTGCTCTGTCTCTCTGTCTCTCTGTCTGTCTCTGTCTCTCTCTCCCCCTCCCTCCCTCCCTTCCTCCCCCCCTCTCTCTCTGTCTCTGTCTCTCTCTCTCTCTGCCTTTCTTTCCTCATCTGACTCTGTGAAGGGAGTAGTCTCCATCTCCCCACATCTCCTATCTTGACAGGCTGGGTCAGCTCAAGTCCTAAGGCAGCCAGCCTGACCAAACACAAACTGAAGTGTCTACAACTGTGACCCAAAATGAATCTTTCCTCTGTATAAGCTGCTGATTTTTCCAGGTATTTTGTCATAGAGATGGAAAACTAACTAACACGTGGGTTAAGCTTTTTTCTGCCTAATTAGCTGTAATCCAGGCGCTGGATTATACCGCTATCATTTCCTGATACTTTTAGTCTCAGGCCCATGGAGACTGCAGCGAAGTATCTTGCCAACTGGTTGTGATAACCCTTCAAAGCAGAGTGCTTGCTCAGACCCAAGAGAAATCAGAGCTCCAGGGGAACTCTGTAGAGGGAGGCATTCCTGTTGTCTCGTTATTTTTCATTCTAGTTTGACCACCAAGAGGAAGGAGCGCTCAGCCTGTCGAGGGAGCTCATCTCTCAAGCCACGTTATCTAGCACACCTCTTTCCCACACTGTTTTCCTGAGAGCATTGCATTATGAAGTACAGTGAGTTGGCTTTTCTGTTTTTAGTTGAAATTTTAAATGTCAACTGTGAGAGAGATTAACCAATTAATGGCGATTGTGTAGCCATGGTGATGAAATTTACACAGTAGATAATATCCCCAAACAGGAAGAATTAAGGCTAGAAAAGGAACTGAAACGTCTCCCATGTGCCCCAGAAACACCAAAAATGTTTTTACATTCCATGTAATTTTCATAACAGGAAGTACATTTCTATATTTTCTCAAATGTCTGTTGGAAGTTAACTTATTTGCTCTCATCCTCCCCATTTAAAGCTTAAATAATTCTCTATACAGCTGGAGCATTGCTGGAACTAGGGGGAACGGCATTTCTTCATTCTGTTGGACTGTGACCAACATTCCTGTCTGATGCTGAGCACCGGCTCTGAAGAATGTGTGTGAAGTCTGCGGCGCGTGACCTTTACTGTCCACACAGCCTTTGCCGGAACAGTGTTTGCAATGTTACATTCCTGTTGACTTCTGGCTAGTGGGAACTCCTTGCTTTAGTTTGGCCTTGGCAATAGGCCAGATAATCAGAATAAGTCTGTGTCAAACTTCCAAGTGCTTTACAATAAAAAAATTAAAAAAAAAAAAAAGATTTAAAGTAATTGCATGGAAACCAAACTTTAGAAAAATTATTTTATTATATCTTGTATGGGTGTGTTCACATGAGGGCAAGTTCCCAAGGAAGCCAGAAATCTCAGTTTCCTGGACATGGCATTAACACACGGCTTTGAGCCACCTGGGTGCTGGGAACTGAACTCGGGTCCTCTGCATGAGTAGTATGTGCTCTTAGCTGCCGAGCCATCTCTCAGTCCAGAAACTAAATTCTCATTTTCCTGGTAGAGTAGTGTTTCGTTGTTACTTTTGTCTTTTTTGCTGAGGATTGAGACCCAGGGGCTTATGTGGGCTAGGCCAGCGCTTTGTGACTAATGCAGATTCTGAACCCGCCCCCCTCTAAAGTTGTTTCTAATTTAATTTAATCTTTTATTGTGACAAGGTCTAGCCTTATGTTCTAGACTGTCCTTGAATTCCCATCTTACCGCTGTAGCCTCCCCAAGTGCTGGGATTATAGATGTGTACCACCACACCTAGCTTAGACAAGGGGATTTAAAAAATCATTTTCTTTTCTTTTTCTTTTTTCTATTTTTGGTTTTTCGAGACAGGGTTTCTCTGTGTAGCTTTGCGCCTCTCCTGGAACTCACTTGGTAGGCCAGGCTGGCCTCGAACTCACAGAGATCCGCCTGGCTCTGCCTCCCGAGTGCTGGGATTAAAGGCGTGCGCCACCACCGCCCGGCTAAAAAATTATTTTCTATGAAGAAAGATTTTAACTAGCAAAAGGAAATCTTGCTTCACTGCAATTAAAGAGTGGTATTGGAGATAAATAGGCCGAGTTCTCAGATAGAACTGGCCACCACAGATTACTTCAATGGGTGCTAATTTTGCATTTTGACCAATTCATCACTCATTCATTCACTCAACTGTTCATGTCCTCATTCATCCATAGACAGACAGATGTTGGATGCTTGTCACATGTATTCACTGAGGATCCACAATTACATGCCTCTTCTATGCTGGAGAGATGCGATTCAACACAGCTGTGCAGATGTTAGGTACCAGGAGCAGTTTCTTGGGATTTGTTAAGGCTTGATGAGAAAGGCCTTAAAGTGCACATTGAATATATGTGCCCGTGGAAAGATTGTTATTTGTTCCAAATTGAGATGATGTCATCACAGATTGTCTACAGGCCCTCCCGTCATAGGTAGTTTGAGATTGTCCCAGGCAAGGATCTGAGTGAGGAGCAGGCACAGGAACACTGCCTGCCCCACCCCGCCTTCCAGCTGTTTGCAGTGTGAAGGTGAAGGTCAACTCAGGAGCCCAAGTGCCTGAGCTCTCGGGATTCAAAAGTCAGGTCCGTGGTAAAAGCCTCCTTTGGAGTGAATGGAGGTGCTCACGTCCTTTTAAACCAGTTATAGCCAGCTGCTAGAAGCCAGTTTCACAGTCCTTCATCACTAGTGGATTGCACACAGATCAGTCTAAAAATCTCCCAGGAATCTGTCTCTTCAGGGTGTTTGTGGTGTGTGTGTGTGTGTGTGTGTGTGTGTGTGTGTGTGTGTGTGTGATGCATGCTTGTGTGCATACCTGTGTGTACACATGCAGAGCTCAGAGATTATACCAGTGTCTTCCTTTATCATTCTATACCTTATATTTGTATATATTTTATACAATTGAATGGGTCTGTGTGTGGCGAATATGCATGTGTTTGTGTGCACATGGACATGCTTATGTGTGTGCACACGGAGTCAAGAGGACATCATTGTTCCACCCTGTCACTCTCTTATTCCATTGAGACAGGGTCTCTCAGTGAAGTTGGGGCTCAACTGTTGGCCTGCTCATTCTCCTGTGTCTCCCCCAGTTGCCCTGAGGCAACAGTTCTCAACCTGTGGGTTGTGAACCCTTGTGGGGTCATATATCAGATATCCTGCACATCAGATCTTTACTTTATCATTCATAACAGTAGCAAAATTACAGTTATGAAGTAGCAACGAAATAATTTTATGGTTGGGGTCACCACAGCATGAGGAACTGCATTAACAGGTCACAGCATCCGGGAGGTTGAGAACCACTGCCCTAGAGTCACGCAGGAGAAGGTCTCGGGGCACGTCTCAGGGATTTCTAGGTCTGGTTAACTGAAGTGGGAAGGCCCTCCCTAAACATGGCATCACCACTGCACGGGCTGAGGTTCCAGACTGAATAGAATGGAGAAAGCAAGTGCAGCCCCACTACCCCTTCCCTCCTGAACGATGATGCAAGGGGACCAGCTGCCTCAAACTCCTGCCGCCATGCACCCCAACCATGGAAAGGTTTTGAAAAATGTTCTGACATTGCCTGCCGGTTGCTGATGAAGCCACCACTGGAAAATGGCAACCATCTACTCCGCGTCTCAGCACTGGGGCTGGACGTACTGTCCTTGCGTCTACAGCAGAGCTAGGGAGCTAACACCAGACAGCGTCTTTCAGTCAGCGGTTCCTAAACTGCTCACGGATGAACTTTCCACTCAGCCTGCGCCAGTTCCTTTGTCTTGGCAGCTGTGAGGTCGGCATATCGTGAGAGGAGGGTGGACACGATAGGCCTTGAGTTAACACAGCCTGTTTGGTCCCATTTCACAAAGAGGTTGTTTGGTTTTGTGACTTTGAGTATTTTAAATGTATTCAGAAAGCATAACCATCTTGATAACGGAGAAACAGCACTTTGCTTTTTAAAATGCACTTTCGTGCCATTCATACACTCAAGTTTTCTTATTAAGGTAATTCTAAGAGTCTACCCAGTTTGAAAGGAAGCTACGATTGAGACTGGGAAACAAAAGAAAATATGTCAGTTCTGTCGGGGACGTTGTCCCCTTTTAAACTCTCAGGACGGTGGCAGTTCGGTAATCCAAGGCAAGGCCAGTGTGATGAGAAGCTGTGGGAGAGAGAGATTCCTTTACTCATGAAAGAGTGCACGGCACACAGGGGTAATTTCTAGGAATTACTGGTGTTTATATGTCATAACCTGCAGACACAGTGAGGCCTTTGTCAGTGGGAACCACTGTGATGATCCACAAAATACGGTGTAATTGCGTGGTCTGAGAAAAGTTCAACCTCTAACAAGAAGGTTGAAAGTCATAAAAGGAAGGGAGTGAGAAAAATAAGGAGTTCATAATGGTTGTATTGTTATGGTTTATTGTATATGGTTTTGTATTATATATAGTTTATAAACTATTATATTGGGGTTATAAGCCCTGAAGAGTAAGTAATGAGACATCACTCACCGAGCATGGGGGAGAATTGTGGGTAGAATTCGGTGTCCCGAAGAGGAAAGGAGGGAGAACAGTCAGGCATGTTCCTGAGGAGACAAGAGTGACAGGTCAGGCTGGGGATAGGAGAATGGACCAGGAGAACAAAGCTAGAATGGACGCACAGGGTCTCATAGGGTTTGGTAAAGATCTAAGTGGAGACAGTTACTGCCAACCAAAGGACCCTGAGTCGGGAGACAAGGGCTGTTGGGCAGATACCAGAATAGACATTCACGCACTGGAATAGTTCTAGACACCATCTTACAAGATGATCCTGCTGTAAGATCATAAAAAACATGAGCACTCCTCAGAGAATCCCTCACAAAGTGAGCCCATAGTCACAAGCCAGAATTTTATACTGTGGGGCTTGGGAAGAGGTAGAAAGGGAGATGGAGTCTAGTAGGCCATTCCTTCTATCTGGGTAGCTAAACCAGGGTTTGAGACAGACTAACCAAAACCCTGGGTAGCTTAGTGTATTGTCTGTTGCACGACAATAGGTAATTTATAGCGAATGTGGGTTCAGTGTCTGGACAAGTGTCCCTGAAAGCCCACTTCTTGAAGGTCTGGTCTCCAGGGTAGCACTCTTGGGAGATAGTGGAACCTCCACCAGGAGGCGAGGCTTGGCGAGTGGTCCTGGGCAGAAGGATGTGCTCTTGCAAGGGATCCTGGGAACTTTTTCCCCTGACATTGCGATGACAATTTGCCCTGCCATGTGCCTCCCGCCGCTGTCACCGGGCGGGTGCCCAGCCAGAGGCCCCAGGCAGTGGGTCTGCCCGGTTTTGAACTGTAATCTCTGTGATCCAGGATAAACCTTTTCACCTAGGAATTGATATCGCATCCATTTCCGGGTGGAAATGGGAAGCTGACTCAGGTTTGTTATAACTCAGAGGCTGTGGTTCCGGAGGCTGGGAGGTGGAACAGCTTGACTCTCATTCGATGAGGCCTTCTTACTGCATCATGATAGGGCTGAAGACAGTCACGTGGCGACACAGGCCAGGAGAGCTAGCTCGGGTCTCTGCCTTCTTGTGTTGACTCAGTACCTGTTTCCTCCGTCTTCCCTTCTCATATCGTCAGAGACGACAGGGGTAGAAATGTGTTTTCCATGTCCATCCGTGTGTTGTCTCCACACACGTGATGCTGCATGACGTGATGGAATGCATGACGTGATGGAATCCGTGCCTCCCAGACAGGAACTCTAGGCTTCCTCCTTCCTTTTCGGTGCTATTAACTGTGGTGACCAAGTACTAACCTTCAGAACACAGTCTTACAAGTACTTTCTCATCTCATACCCAGTCCCTGTCACAGTGAGCTACAGTTGTCACATCACACACCTGGAAAGAGGGAACCTCAACTGAGGAATGGCCTTCATCAGATCAGCCCAGGGACGTGTTCATGGAGCATTTTTCTTGACAACTTTGTGGCTGACCTATGCAGATCATGTCCCCTGGACCTGGGATCTGAGGACCTGACAGAAGGGGGAGAACTACAGTGTAACACTGCAGACAGCTTTACTTCAGTTTTCGTGGACTTTTATACCCAAACGTAACAAAGAAAGCAGCGATCCAAGGAAGGTTGTTTGCACTCAGGAAAAACAAACAAACAAACATGATCAACATGATGAGAAAACCATGTAGATCAAGGTCAGTAGGCACAAACTAAATGTTAACAGAGCAGCCCTTTGCCAGAACTTTCTCAGGACGGACCAGTTTAAACACAGTTGCCTGACAGGCACTATATAGATCATATCCGTGAAAGCACAAAAGCAAGGCAGAAGGCCTTATCCAGATCCAGGGCACGCTGACCAGATTGGGTTCTATAGCCGTGTTCTGACGTCCAACAAGAATGAACATGTCTTTCAAATTGAATGTAAATGTTTGTCACAGGAGGCACAAATCATGTTCAAAAATAATCCAGGGAACAAAATGCACAGAGGTAAAGTCCTCTGCCTTTTTTCCTGGAGCCTTCTCACAGTTCCCAAGGCCATTGTTCACCATGCCTCATTCCTTCGAGCGTGTTCTGACGCTCACTGAGGTGGGAGGGCCCAGCCCACTGTTGATGGTACCATCCCTGTGCAGGTGGGCTTTGGATTTTTTATGATCGGTAGCTGAATGGAGGGGGGCTGCGGGGTGGCAGTTGGAGGTGCTGGAAGCAAGCCAGCTAGCAGCTCTTCTATGGCTTCTGCTTCAGTTCTTGCCTCCAGGCTCCTGTCTCGGCTTCCCTTGATGATAGACTGAAACCTGTAAGTGAAATCTAGAGTTGCTTCTGATGTTTGTCACAGCGACAGAGAGGTAACCAGAACCTTTCTCTCTCCTTACTCTAAAAGTAAATGCTGTTTTTAAAAATCTGCTCTAATTTTACCCCCCAAGAAAGATAATCTAGAACAGAGGTTCTCAACCTGTGGGTCATGACCATGGGGGTGAAATGACCCTTTCACAAGAGCCACCTAAGACCATTGAAAACACAGAGATTTACATTGTGATTCATAACTGTAGCAAAATTACAGTTATGAAGTAGCAATGAAATAATTTTATGGTTGGAGTCAGCACAACGTGAGGACCTGTATTACAGAGTCACAGCATTAGGAAGGCTGAGAACCACTGGTCTACAGCGTATGAAATCCCTCTGTGTAGAAGGTTATCTGATCTCCCCACAGCCTTGGGAGATAGGTAGGGAAGATGGATTTCCCTCATCTAGCAACAGAAACCTATGGCTCAGGCTACATGACATTCTGGAGCACCAGTAGTGAGCAGAAAAGTGAGACTTGACATCCTCTGATTTCTTTGCCCCTCTGGAGGGCCCTTTATAGTCACAGTGTACATGATTTTCCACAAGGAAATACAATAATACAACTCTATAAATGTCTTCTTTGGATTGTTGGGTACTCTCCCAAATTCAAGATAAACAAGTTAGTTATTTGAGGGAGTTCCCTAGTGATCTTGGAAGTTATTTCTAATTATTTTTTGGTAAATTTCTAATTGTTTGGTTTGTTCATTGTGAAAGTGTTCAATCACGATTGTTGGTGCTTACTCTCTGAACCACCCTGAGGGATGCTAAGGAGGCTTGAGACCTGGGGATAGACCGTATGTGGGACTCTGGCCCATTTTCCTCGGGTTCTTTCAAAGGGCCAGCAAAGAAGACTAGGCAGCCTCAGACCTTCACAAAAAGGGAACCGTCCACCCTTGTGTAAACTTTCCAGGAACTTGCACCATGAAAAGCAAAGATCAGGCAGATGTCTTTGAGTCACTGCTTGATGCTCATGCTGATGAAAAAAATGCTGTACTTAAGTATATACAAGCAAAGCATGTATGCAGGCTAACGTTGGGAAGTAACATACTGTCAATTCCCTAGAATTTGTCACATGCACTGAAGTTAAAAGGTGTAAAAATGGCATCTAAAGCAACAGGGACTAAACAGCTTTCATATGCAGTAGAGTCCTCAGCAGAGCCCGGACACCTGCGTCACGTCAGAGCACACCTAGGAAGTGAAAGGATTTAAGCGCACCCCAAGGCTCCCTGAAGCTGCCATGAGGTTGAGGGTCAGACTCCTTGTCAGTGTTTCCCAGAGCATCACTGGGCAGCTGTGGCAAAGGACTTAGAAAATGAAGGGGTAGGTGAACGTGGAGTACAATGGCTTGCCTGTCTGGCCCGTCAGAGCCATATTTTGCTGCAGCCAGGGGAATTCCCGAGAGGGCAGACACCTGTCTCCCAGTCACACATCTTCAGGCCACCATGAGCGATGGAAAGAACCTGACTTCTGATCTGTCTAGATGTAGAGGCTTTGTCCCTCACCAGGCCGAGGGGGAGTTTGGGAGTGAGCAAGTGCTAGGGTATGGTGCCTAATGCTCTTGCCCATGCTCAGCCGAAGGCGAATGCTTGTTGTGACCACTCTATGCTCTAACCTGCTAGACCTAAGTGGGATATGATCACAGGGGCAAAGGAGAGTCATGTTTAAAAGGACAGATGATAGCTCAGTGGTCTGCCTTAGTCATTTGTGTAGTAGCTGACGAATAAGCAGCCCACACAGTCTGTTTGAAGAAGCATCTTGAATTCGAAACAAAAACAAAAAACAATGTGTGGTGGCACATGCCTGTAATCCTGGTACCGAGAATAGGGAGGCAGCAGCCTGGAGAGGCCAAGGTCAGCCTGGGCTGCACAGGGAGACCATCTCTCAAAGAAGCAAAGCGAAACCGCCAAGGCATCCATTTGGTTTGTGTTTTCCCTTTTCATCTCTGTCTCTATCACTTTCCCTTTCAACACTAAAAGACAGAAAGTTGGGCTCACGCTTCTGCCTGCATCATCTGCATCAGGGGACATTTTTGATCCTCTGCAGAGTCAGAGCCTTTATTCAGGGTGCTGTAATCACCCGAGGAAGAACAGAGACCCTTCTGCTTATCCAGTGAGGACATCGGTTGAAAAACAATGGCATAGAAGGAATTCTTGAATACAATCGTTTATGATGATGATGACGACAATGATGATGATGAGGATGAAAATGATGACGGTGATGATGATGAGGATGAAAATGATGATGATGATGATGATGATGACGACAATGATGATGTATGGTTTTATTGTTTGGTTGGTTTTTTTAGGACAGAGTTTCTTTGTGTGGCCTTGACTGTCCTGGAACTTGCTCTGTAGATCAGGTTGGCCTCGAACTCACAGAGATTCACCAGCTTCTCTGCCTCCTGAGTGCTGGGATTAAAGGCATGTGCCACCATTGCCTAGCATACAATTATCTTTTTAAAAATGTGGTACAGGCCGGGCAGTGGTGGCACACGCCTTTAATCCTAGCACTTGGGAGGCAGAGGCAGGCGGATCTCTGTGAGTTCGAGGCCAGCCTGGTCTCCAAAGAGAGTTCCAGGAAAGGCGCAAAGCTACACAGAGAAACCCTGTCTCGAAAAACCAAAAAAAAAAAAAAAAAAAAAAAAAAAATGTGGTACAGTATTTATTTTTATATGATCCCATCTCTGTTTGCATTGCTATGTTTCATTAAATCCCAGAGTAGACTGAGACCAAGTGTTGAATGCCCATTCTTCTCTAGACCTAGTTCATGTGAAAATGCTTTCAAAGATCAAAGTGTACTGTATATAGTACAGCCCGCCCTTGCCATCCACGGGCTGCAGTCAACCATGGGACTTCACATGGAAAATGTTGAGGAAAAGAACATTTCTGTACTAAACATGGCATACATTTCCTCTTAGAAGTGTTACCTAAACGATGATGTAGAACAGCTACTTATGTAGCATTGAACCATATTCGGTACTGGAAAAACATGTTTTAAAGCACCCTGTGGAAAGAGGTCCACAGTGAGGTCAGCACTGCACCATGAGGGAAGAGGTCCACAGTGAGGTCAGCACTGCACCGTGAGGGAAGAGGTCCACAGTGAGGTCACAGTGCTGCACCGTGAGGGAAGAGGTCCACAGTGAGGTCAGCGCTGCACCGTGAGGGAAGAGGTCCACAGTGAGGTCAGTGCTGCACCGTGAGGGAAGAGGTCCACAGTGAGGTCACAGTGCTGCACCGTGAGGGAGGAGGTCCACAGTGAGGTCAGCACTGCACCATGAGGAAAGAGGTCCACAGTGAGGTCAGTGCTGCACCGTGAGGGAAGAGGTCCACAGTGAGGTCAGCACTGCACCATGAGGGAGGAGGTCCACAGTGAGGTCACAGTGCTGCACCGTGAGGGAGGAGGTCCACAGTGAGGTCACAGTGCTGCACCGTGAGGGAAGAGGTCCACAGTGAGGTCACAGTGCTGCACCATGAGGGACACCGTGAGGGAGGAGGTCCACAGTGAGGTCAGTGCTGCACCGTGAGGGAGGAGGTCCACAGTGAGGTCAGTGCTGCACCGTGAGGGAGGAGGTCCACAGTGAGGTCACAGTGCTGCACTGTGAGGGAGGAGGTCCACAGTGAGGTCAGCACTGCACCGTGAGGGAAGAGGTCCACAGTGAGGTCAGCACTGCACCGTGAGGGAAGAGGTCCACAGTGAGGTCACAGTGCTGCACCGTGAGGGAGGAGGTCCACAGTGAGGTCACAGTGCTGCACCGTGAGGGAGGAGGTCCACAGTGAGGTCAGTGCTGCACCGTGAGGGAAGAGGTCCACAGTGAGGTCACAGTGCTGCACCGTGAGGGAGGAGGTCCACAGTGAGGTCAGCACTGCACCGTGAGGGAGGAGGTCCACAGTGAGGTCACACTGCTGCACCGGTGGCTTTGGGGACCTTTGGTGTGCTCTAGGTTATTTGTGTGGATGTTTGTGTGCAGTTTTCTCCATGAGATCAAAAAGTTTAGGGTTGAAGATGTAATTTGAGGTCTGAAAACAGTAGTAAAGTAAAATTTATTAAATTTTAAATTCCTCGTTAATTGCTCCACCTTTCCTTTTGCTCACCCTCCCCCAGCCAAGGAGACACACAGTGGGTGACAGTTGCCACCGTCACAACCATTGCTGAAAAATTTCTGTGTGTCTGTGTGGCAGGTTTACAGCAAGCAGCATGGGCAAACAACATTCTCTTGGAAGTGATTTTGAAAAGAAATGCTTCTCCTCCCTAGCCCATCCCTTTCACTGTAACCAGTGACCCTGAGTTAGAAACGGTGTGTGTGTTCCAGAATAACTGACATGGTGTTTCTAGGCCAAGCTGGGCGACTTCTTAGGAAATCTCACTTGGGTCCGACATGTTCCCCGAGGAACCCAAGTGCATGTACAGGTCACTTTCAGATGCCGAAGAGCAGCGATGGTGCCCTGGACACCCTTGTCAGATGAGGGTGGAGGCGCTCCCAGCTCTGCACCTCTGCGGGTTTTCTTGCTGGGTTTACCACGTTGGTTGGTGCCGCGGTCTTCTTCCAGCTCCACTTTCTGTGTTGAAGCTCAGTGTGGACCTTAGAGATTCCTTCCACAACCATCACAAAATGAGACTTCTCTGTGAAACATCCCTCCACTTGAGGCTACCCAGAGCTGGGATTTTTCCTGGGAGGGAACTCAGGTGCGGCATGACTCCTCCTCATCAGGGCAAGCTGCTTCTGTCTCCCTCCCTGTAAATAGTATGCTTAGTTTAATTACACTTGTGTAGAATATTTTAATGCAAAGCTGAAAAGCATACTACTAAATTGTGGTTAATGCTGGGCACCTTGAGCAACACTTGGCTGTTGTACTGTAAAAGGGGCGTGTACTCAAAAGCTCCTGGAACCACAGGGGTTAGTCGGGGTTTATTTGGTCTCTGAGTAGCACTAAAGAGAAACTCATTCAAGTTATCTTGAATCCAATTACCTGGGTTTGGTTGCTAGGATACCTGGACTGGGAGCCAGACCTGGAACACCAAAGCGACCAAGGGAGCCAGCTGGGCGGAAGTGGCTATCTAATCTCGCCCTCTGGTTCTCCAGGACGCCATATGATCCCCTGATGGCTGGCATCCTCAGTGCCTGCTTCCTGTCTTCAGCATCTGCTCTATGTGACCTGCCTTGCAGCATTCTGTTTCATGCAGTCCTTTCTACATCTACTTCCTATAGCAACATGGCTTTTCTCTTCTGGTTTCTCAGCTCGCATCCCTGAGGGGGTGTGATGGGTGCCTTATCTCTTCCCTCGAGGCTACACACTAGTCCTGGGTTTACTCCAGTTGTATCCTGGTCTGCGGCAGGCTGAAGTGGCCTTTTCTGTATGATATGACACTCTGCCTTCCCAGGTCCGTCTCCATACAGTATTCTAGGGGTTGTCAGTTCTTGGAGTAGCCCATGGCCTACATAGAAAATAGTAGAAACCAATGTCAATGTCACTGTTGACAAACTCTTACAGGGGCTTCTTCATTACAGTGTTTGATAGTCTAGATTATTTCTCTATTACCTTGTTATTATGTACACGCTTTATAATCATAAGTAAGGATATTTATGAGAATTCTAACACTGTAACAATCTTTAAACTATAGCAGGGTAGATAACTTAGTGGGTGAAGTGCTTACCTCACAAATAACCCATGAGGACCAAGTTAATCCTCAGTCCCCACATAAAGTGCCAGGAGTGGGGCATGTACCCAGCACCGGGGAGGAGAGACCACAGGATCCCTGGGCCTCACTGCACAGCCAGTGTGTCTCATTGGTGAGCCCCAGGCCAGGGAGAGACCCTGTCTCAAAGGAGGTGGGTGATGCCCTTGAGGATGACACATGAGGTTGTCCTCTGCCTCCCACAAACATGCATACACATATGTGCATACACACCCCAAACTGATATTCACACACATATGAATAAAAATATGCATCACCCCAATGTCAAGAAAGGATGTGCTTTGGGGGTGAGGAGATTACTCAGTTGGCAAAGTGAGGACCTGAGTTCAGATCCCGAGCACCACATGAAAAGCTGGGCAGAGAAGTGCATGTCTGCAACCTCAGTGTCGGGAGGCAGAGACAGGAGGTCCCCTGGGGCTTGCCATCCCATCTGTCAGGAACCATGGACTCCAAACACAGTGAAGGACTCAGTCTCAAAAAGTGAGGTTGAGGGTGATAGAAGACACCTTCTGGACGCCACATTTGAATGCATGGCCATGCACACAAGTGCACACACAGACACAGGCACACAGACGCAGGCGCGCACACACACACACACACACACACACACACACACACACACACACACACACCTGGAAGACTTGTTTCTTCCGCATCAGTGAAGGCAGCCATCAGCCACAGTTTACTGTGCACCCTTCTGACGTTTCCGAAGCTGATGTAAGCACAGACAACTCTCTCTTTCTTATGTATAGAAGTCCAAAGACCTCACGTGAGTGACTGACTACACAGTGGTGGGAATGCTGCAATCCAGGTGACTCATTCAAGTTTTATAGCTTGTAAGGCTTAGATGAACAAAGCAGAAAACACCAGCTCCCATGACTGGGAAGCAGCACAGGGCTGTGCGGATGGATCTGCACTTGGACCTGCACACAACAGGGAAAGAGAAGAGAAGCAGTTCTAGAATGCAAGGTCAGCTCCTTTTCCACTGTGTGCTTTCCGGGTTGGTATCAAATACTCACCGGCGTTTTCATGTAATATAGAGCCCAGGATAGGTTCAAACTGTGTAGCTGAGGATAACCCTGACCTTTGCTCCCCTCCTGCCCTGCTTCCCCACATGCTAGGATTACGGGCATGTGCTGCACACACTGTCGGGTGCCCAGTTTATGAGATGCTGGCACTGAATTCAGGGTTCCCTGGATGCTAGGCAAAACTCCATTATCTAGATGCATCTCCAGCTTCCTGGAGACATGATTGCCAATGGATGGTTATCAGCTAGGCAGTGGCAGTCATTCTAAACACAGCAGCCATGATGTGGCATGATCTCTCTTTGAGGGACAGTGTTACTATTCGATTGGAAATAATTTTTTTAATTATTCAGTTTTCCCACTATAAAAGTACTGAATGAACATTTGAGACTTTTTTCAATTTAGTGTGTGTGTGTGTGTGTGTGTGTGTGTGTGTGTGTGTGTGCAGTTCCCTGTGAAGGGCAGAAGAAGAAATTGGATCCCCTGAAGTTTGAGTCACGGACAGTTCTGAGCTTTCCAGTGTGGGTGCTGGGACAGAATTTGGGTCCTCTGTCATGTCTCTGGCCCCTGAGAAATCTTTAGAAATTCAGATTCAAGAAAACTTTAAAATTTTTATCTCACTCCCTAATGTTAATATTTATATCTGCTTTTGTAATCTTTAACTGATATGTACTTTTCAACATAAGGGATCATTTTTTGACAAATTAGGTCATACAAAACATGTTAGTTTTAGGTTTTTATTTTTGCTTTTTTTTTTTTTTTTTTCAAATAACATAGTAGGTGCATTTCACCATGCCGTTAACCAGCTGTTTGGAGCTGTGATTTTAAATGTCTCGGTATTGATATCTAGATACACTATGATTTATTTAGACACTAGGAGTTGTCATAGAAGTGTAAATTCCAGTTCAGCACTACTCTGCTTCATAACAGTTCATTATGCGAAGCAGTGGTGGTGCACACATTTAGTCCCAGCACTCAGGAGGCAGAGGCAGGTGGATCTGGTCTACAGAGCAAGTTCTAGGACATCCAGAGCTACACAGAGAAACCCTGTCTCCAAACACCAATGATAATAATAATCATAACATTTCACTGTGGAGGTGTTGTTCTCTAGATAGACACTGTCATACATTCAGAGATGGAAGTTGAATTGAATTAGGAGAAAGTTTGGAGCCGTGGCTCTTATAAATGTCAAGCCTGTGAGAGTCAGGGTCGGGGAGCAGGAGCTCCATGAGCATCCAGGAAGAATTGGCCTCCCCCCTTAAAAGGAGGGTGATGCTCAGCACCAGGAGCTCCCCTCCTCCCTGTTTCAGAGCTGACCTTGGCTGGCCCAGTGGTCAGTGTCAGGTTTCCAGATCTACCTGTAAACAAGATTAGAATTAGAGTGCTTTCCTGCTGTGCAGAGGGAAGCAGCTGTAAATTTAACTGAAGGGCAGCTGGCCCTCACTGCCACCAGCTTGTGCCTGTGGTGCCTTTTATCTGACTTCAGTCCCATCATCCCATAGGTCTGGGTGGCAGCAGAATTGATCCCAGCTGAAAATCAGAGGCTAGCTAGCTAGTGTGTGGGATGAGATCACCAACTGGGGTCAGGGCTGCTTCCTGGGTGAACTGTCTGGTCAGAGGCACTTGTACGCTGTTTTAATGTCCTGATGGTGCCATCTTGAAAATCACTCTCTCTCTCTCTCTCTCTCTCTCTCTCTCTCTCTCTCTCTCTCTCTCTCTCTCTGTGTGTGTGTGTGTGTGTGTGTGTGTGTGTGTGTGTGTGTGTGTGTTCTCGAGCACACACATGTGGTGTATGTTGCCAGGAATTGATGTCCAGCATCTTCCACCATGGCTCTCCTCTCTAGTTTTTGAGACAAGGTTGTTGTTGGTTGTTTTTGCTCTTGGGGGGCTGCTACCCAACTCCCAAATCATGACACGGAGGCTTATTCTTAATTATAAATACTCGGCCTTAGCTTGGCTTATTTCTTGCCAGCTTTTATTAACCTTAAATTATCCCATCTACCTTTTGTCTCTGGGCCTTTTCCTGTTTCTTACTTCTGTAATCTTACTTTCACTCTTACTCCATGGCTGGCTCTGCGGCTGGGTGGCTGGGTGGCTGGGTGACTGGGTGGTTGGCCCCTACCATCCTCCTCTCCTGCTCTCTTGTTCTTTCTTCTTTTTCCTCCCAGATTTCTCCTTCTACTTATTCTCTCTGCCTGCCAGCCCTGTCTATCCTTTCTCCTGCCTTGCTATTGGCCGTTCAGCTCTTTATTAGACCATCAGGTGTTTTAGACAGGCAAAGTAACACAGCTTCACAGAGTTAAACAAGTGCAACATAAAAGAATGCAACATGTCTTTGCATCATTAAACAAATGTTCCAGAACATAAACAAATGTAACACATCTTAAAATAATATTCTACAACACAAGGTCTCTTACTGGAACTAGCTGGTTTGGCTAGACTGTCTGGCCAGCAAGCCCTCTGGATCTTTCCATCTCTGCTTCCCCAGCTCTGACATTATAGGCACTGGCTGGCTTTTCACACAGGCGCTTCAGGTCTAGCAAGGGGCCTCTTGCTAGCACCAAATACCTTATTGACTGAGCCGTCTCTCTGGCTGCAGCACCCACACTGTGGTTTGTGTGCTGGGCCCTGCAAATGATACAGCAGTCAGGCACATCCAACCATTTGACAATGGGACAACATTGTCATCTATGAAGTTCGTGAAGAATACGGTATGTTACAACAAGAGAGAAGGGAAACTCTAGTAATATCGTAAGTAAGCTTATGGTTTTATGTTGGGCCACTCCCATAGCTATCCTCAGCTGCATTCAGGATGAAGGCTGGGCAGGCCTCACTAGTCCTGAGTGGGTTTGCACTGATATGTATTTCAGTGGTATCTCTAAGCCACTGCCCCAGAGGGAAGGCAAAAAGTCATTCCAGCTGCTCTCCCTTTATGCAAGAGAGTGAGGCATGTGTGACTTTAAAAGGACGCCCTTCTGGGCAAACTGGAACAGCTCTTGGAAGACTTGGCCTTCAGGTCTTGTTCCTGGGAGCCTAGAGCAGCACACACTAATTGGCTGTCTCCCAAAGGCTCTGCAGATAAAACCCTCTCAGAGAGCAGCCTCCTGCTCTGTTTGTTTAGTCAGAAGTGCTTTCTCTTTGGAGGCAGGGAACAGACCTTCTGCCTTCTCTCCTGCAAGTTCGTTTGCTGTGTGCTTCCAGAAGCACAAGGGTCACAGACGCTGAGACGCAGCCTGGCGGAGCAGGTACTCCACCTGCTCTGGCTCTGTCTTCTGCCTCTTTACGTCTGCTTCCCTCTTTGCAAGATGAGGTAAGGGACCCTGGGGACCACCTGATACACTAGATCAGGTTCTCACCTCTCTGAAAAACGTGCCCCGTGGGAATCAATGCCCAGTGGAAAAAAAAGCCTCCTTTCTCCTCCATTCATGTGTTCTTGCCTTCATCTGAGAGATTGTTTTGGCTCTTATTTTCATTTGCATTGTGAGAAGATATTTTCTCAAACTGAAAGCTGTTACAGAACTGAAGGCAATTTCTAAAAACTATACGTGTGATTCTATTAAGCAGACTCCTGAGAAAAGGACTGCCCTACAACCTTCTTTCCTTCATTTGGTGCCACCTGTCTGCCTATTATTATGACTACTTTTGAGACAGTATCCCACTATGTAGTCCAGGCTTACCTCAAGCTGAGGATCCTCTTGCAGGGTCCTTCTGTGTGCAGGATGCAGGCATGCACCACCACACTTGGCTAGGCTAGTGCTATTCAAAAGACAGGTCTTTGAACTGTGTCTTACTATCTTGCCCCCAGTTGTGAATAGACACTTGAGATTAAACATCTAGAAATTTAGAGCAATTTATCTGTTGAATTTGACAATAAAGCATGGTTGCTTGCTTTTATGTCCTTTTTTTACTGTTGCATTTTGTAAAAGTCTACAGTAGATTGGAAACTGCCTTAGTTACTTTTCTATTGCTGTGACAAAACACCATGACCAAGACAACCTGTAGAAGAGAGAGGTGACCGGGAACTTCCATTTCAGTAAGTGAGTCTGTGAGCGACCGTTGTCATAACAAGGAACATGGCAGCAGGCGGGCAGGCAGGGTGCTGGAGCAGTGGCTCTCATATCCTGAGATACAAGCACAAGGTCGAGAGAGCTAGCTGGGAATGGCGGGGAATGGCGTGGGCTTTTGAAACCTCTAAGCCTGCCCCCAGTGACACACCTCCTCCAACAAGGCCACACCTCCGAATCCTGCCCAAAGAGTTCAGCCAACCGGGGACCAGGTATTCAAACATACAAGCCTATGGGGCCATTTTCATTTAGACCACCACAGAAACTAAAAATCACACACACACACACACACTCACACACACACACACACACACGCACACACACACACACACACACACACACACACACACACACACTGATTCGTAGCCACAACCAGTTTGGAGAGCACTGGTATACCTAACAGAGTCAGTAAGGTGTTTATAATGCCACTAAACTTTGGAGTACTTCTCTCCACCAAGAGCAGATTGGTCCCTGTGTGCGTGTGTGGTACAACCACCTCTTTCCCTTAAGACCATCATGTTAGAGCCACAGCTAGGGTGATGTCATGGGAAGCAGCTGTTGAAGTGAGAAGAGCTGTAGAGGGTTCCTGTACACTGGCATGTTGCTTTTCTCAGGAGATCTTGGAGGAGTGGGACTATACATGGTATCTAGGGCAATAAAACTGCTCAGACTTTCCTGTACTGAAGGTAGAACCCTAGTTTTGAGGCTGGCTTCACACTTTCCCATAATCTTTTCATTCTTTCCTTTGTGGTGAGTAATACCCAAACTTGAGAAGAACTAATGATGCTTGTAGGTTATGAAGCAGAGAAAAACAGAGTGCCCCCATTTCTTGCCTCAGCCACCCCACAACAAGACCTCCTCTGAGTCTGTCTTATCACCTCTACACAGAGGACAGCCATTGCCTGCGCCCCTTTTATGTGGTGTACACTGTTGCTGGTCACTTTGACCTACAGCGCCTCCCTGTCATTCATGGTGACTCCACAACCCCACGTGCAAGCATAGTCAGGGCTGTCGACCCTCACCTGGCAAGCGCAGTGTCCTGGCAGCTGAACACTTCACCGTTGCCCCGATGGCACCCGAGGCCAGGAAGCCGTGCAACATACAGTGTCTGTGTGTTGAGGGCAAGCCTGTCAGCAAGCTAGTTGAAGTCTGAAGGCTTCTGCTGCTGTTTTATTTTGGCACCAACTGCTCTCGCCACCAGGCTAAACTGCCAAATCAGACAAGGAAGGCTCGTCTTCTCCCTGAGATTCTCTGCTTTTGATAAATCTCCAATTAATGCTGACATTAGAGAAATTGATTTCTTCAGATGTTTGAATACCCCCTCTTTGAAGGCCAAAGGAGTTTCTGGCCTTCCTATGTCCCAGTCTCCTTTGACTGTGTGATCTTTGGTTTTTAATTATTTAAGGCAGACTTGTTAAAGCCCATTCTGCTAAGAACTGGTATGAGGATGAGGAAGTTTGGAAGCAGCTCTTGGCTCCTGCTAATGCCCATGAGAAAGCTTGATAGTTCTTCTTTAGTTTTGGACACCAACCTATTAGCCAGTGTCATGTTCTGAACATGATTTGGGAATTTCAAAAGAACTCACGGCATCTCAGAAGAAAACAATATTTAAAGTGTTTTTTTAATTGGCAAACAATGTGCTAATTCCTGTAGTAGTGTAAAGTGAAAGGTAGTTGGCAGAGCCCAGAAAAGGGATTAATCAGTTGCCAGGAGACTTGGGGGTGGGTCACTGGGTGTTGACCTAGGAAGAGTACTGGAATAAAGTAGTACCCATAAGCTGGGTAACCTTGTAGATAGTGGGAGGTAGAGAAATAGACCAGGAAGGAGGCAACAAATCAAAGAAAGGACATTTCAGATCACATGACAAACTGGGCACCACCTTGAAGACATAAAAACAATCGCAAGCATGGGAACCTTGCTGAAAGGAATGGAAAACTGACCACGTGGGATATCTGTCAGGAGCAGGCTTCCTGTCTTTGCTTAATTACTTCCTGTGCCATATCATGTTGCCAGCATAAGTGCTAAGATGTTCTGGGGGTGTTCATTTACATCTAGGGAGCAACAGCCAGAATAAGGTACAAGCTGGTGACCTCCAGAAACCTTCCACTACCCCAGATAAGAAGACAGACATGGAGTGATTCTTGGGGCTGTATACACCAATCCAAAATGTTGTATTTACATGCAAGATACACGAAGAAGGAAGCCTGCATGTTGCAGAATATTATTTTAACTATGTAAAGATGTGTTACATTCGTTTCTGCTGCATTTGGTTAATTATGTAAAGATTTTTGCATTTGTTTACCTTGCCTGCCTAAGGCACCTGATTGGTCTAATAAAGAGCTGAATGGCCAATAGCTCAGCAGGAGAGGGATAGATGGGGCTGGTGGGCAGAGAGAATAAGTAGGAAGTGAAATCTAGGCTTGAGAGAGAAGAAGAACAAAGAGAACAAAGGAGAAAGAGCGAAGCACACCCGGGACCAGAAGCCAGGCAGCTGCCAGCCAGCCATGGAGACAGCAGGAAAGTCAGACATACAGAATGAAAGAAAGGCCATGAGGCAAAACATAGATAAAGAGAAACAGGTTAAGTTATAAAAGCTGGCAAGAAACGAGCCTAAGCTAAGGCTGAGTGTTCATAGCTAAGAAGTCTCCATGTCATGATTTGGGAGCTGTGGCCCAAAAGAAAAAGTCTGGTACCCCTGATCACTTCCGCAATGTCAGCACAGGAGGAATGCAGATTACACACTGAAGGAACAGGCCAGCCGACTTGGCTGCTGAATAACCAGAGAAATACAAATTGAAACACACAGCGTGAAGATGCCATTTTTTACCCTCTGGATGTCTTGTAGAACTAAATGTTGGAAGTTTCATGGGGAAACAGACACTATCAGGTTCTTGGATAGACTGCAGAGCAGCTTTAAGAGTAGTTCTGTACTGTCTACTAAGGTTCTGGGTTGCACTGACTCTAGTACCCAGCAAATCCATTCTAAAGAAATGTGCTCATGTGCCTAAGGATTTATTATCCAAAGTATAATTGCATGGGTATTATTGTAAAAAACAAAAAAGGGAGGAGTAAAATCAAATGCCCTTTACTAGGAAAATGAATGTAACAGCACGGTTATGTAGTGAAATATTGCGTGTATAAAGTAAATTAGTCAACATTATTAGCAGATTTACAAATTTTTGTACCAAGTAAATTGTTAGCGTTGCCTACCTTCCCTGTTGTTGGTTCTTTAGCCTTGAACTCACCACATATCCAAGGATGAACTTCCCATCCTCTTACCTCCACCTCCTGAGGCCTGGGATTCAGACGTGTGACACCATCCTGGTTTCTGCCGTTGTGAGGAGTGAATCCATGAGGGCACACTTATCAGCTGAGCAGCATCCCCAGCCCCAGGGTATCTACTTTTTTTTTAATCATGGATGTAAATTACAAAGCACATCTGTGTTAACACATGTACACACACATGGGTCAATCCAAGTTATATAAGGGTCTGGAGAAAGAGCTGGGGATATAGGCCCAGAAAAGCACCTTGTGTGTGCTCCATCGCCTTCCTTTGAAGACACAAACCCAAAGCAGATGAGAAAGAATGTCAAAAGCACCTGGAATGGTCCATGTAGTTTCCAAGTTCTTAATACTTTCCTACGACTCTTCATATTTCATTAAACAATAGTCTGTCACACCTTCAGCCACCCTTTAGGGTGGGCGCTATTTTACTTTCTGTGCTTGGAAGTAGGCACATGAAGGAAATACATGGCCAGGACATGAGCCAAGACTGAGACCACTTCCCTTCCAATTGTCACAGGCTCATCTCAGAAGAAAGAGACGGGGGGAGCATGGGGGGGGGGAGGGCATCAGATCCTTTCCAGCTTTGTGTGAGGTCACCTGAGGCCATTCACAAATACATGGATGGATGTCGTGAGCACCTTCCTATGATCCGCACACCCTCCTGATACATCCCTGCCGTTCCCCACACTATAGACCATGCACTGTAGCAGGAATCTTCAAAGTTCTTGCCAATTCCTCAGCTGGTCCTGTTTCCTCAGACTGGAGGCCTCTGAGTCCTCATCCAGAATGGGTCTCAGCTGAATTACTGCTCAAAAGCCTGAAGCTTAACCAGCCACATGCTTAACCAGCCAAAATGCCTCTAGTTTCTGGTCCTCACGCCTTATATATCTTTTTGCTTTCTACCACCACTCCCTGGGATTAAAGGCTGGCTTTCTGGGATTAAAGGCGTGTGTCACCATGCTTGGCTATTTCCAATGTGGCCTTGAACTCACAGGGATTTCTATCTCTGGAATGCTAAGATTAAAGGTGTGAGTGCCACCATTTTCTAGCCTTTGTATCCTAGTGGCTGTCTGTTCTCTGACCCAAGATAAATTTATTAGAGTACACAATATTTTGGTGAACACAATACCACCACAATGCACTATGTGTTCCAGATGTAGACCAGTGTTCCAGATGCAGAGGGTGACCGTGTACTACACCCCCCTCCCCTGTCACCTCAACCAAGGGGAAAGCTTCGGCACATCACTTTCCCAGAGTTTTCTGAGTCTCCTTGAAAATAGACGTTCTGCTTGGTAAGATGTTCCTGAGCCGAAGTAGAAGGAAGATCAGACAATAGTTATTTTGAGGGCCATAATTTGGTTTCCTTATCTCAGGCGATCAAAGATTGTTTAACACCAGAAATAGCTGGCTAGGGCAGCTGTTCCAACACTGCTTTGTGTGGGAGATGATGACGGAGCAGTGTTGTGACAGCTACTCCAGAGCTTGGCGAGAAGGCTTCTAAGAAAACCCGATTGTTGCTTCGTTTCCCTCGCTATCGGTTCCTCCATCCTTCTCTTCCTCTTTCCCACTCCTGCCTCTGTCACTCCTCTGCTCAGATCAGATCATCTTTTAACATTCTAAATGAACAGAGGGTAGATACAGGAGCCTTGACTTGTATCAATCAGGCTTAGACAGCACTAGAATAATTTATCTAGACTTAAAAAATACATAGCTTATTTCTCTATCAAACACATGCTGAGGATTTACTGGCTTCCAATCAAAGTGCAAAACCTGTGGTCGCTGCAAAATCAGTTTTTCCTGGCTGTCAAGGAACTCCCCGTGAGGAGGGCAAGAGAGATGCAAGGCAAGATGTAGAGATATTTCAAATAAATGCAGTCAGTGCTGTGGGAACAGGACTGAGAGTCAAGTTAGAAAGAGGGATCATTAAATAATTAGGGGTCTATAATTCAAGATGGTGAGTCAAAAGTGGACAGCAATGTTCCAAATAGGATGAAAACCTGGTCCGTGTTGGTTCTGGAGAGATGGCTCAGTGGTTACCATCACACACTACTCTTACAGAGGACCTGAGTTCAGGTCCCAGCACCCACATCATGTGGCTCACAACCTCCTGTAACTCCAGCTCCAGGAAAGCTGACACTTTCTTCTGACCTGTAGACATCTGCACTCTAATGCACACACAGACACATACACATAATAAATATGATTTTTTAAAATCTGGTCCCTGTGACCAAAGTATAAAAATGCCTGGGAATCTGGTTAATACTGAAAGTATGGATTTATTGACTTGAGTGGCCAACAGCATAGCTCAGTTTGCAATATTCTATGGTGATATTTTATTTGTACTAAAATGTGATTTGTATGTTAATAAATAAAGTTGCCAAGAGGTCAGAGCAATAGCTAAGAGCTAAAAACCTTACCCTTCACTGTCGCGGTGGTCCTATCTCTCCGAAAAAGAGCTACTTCCTGTATGTCTGTCTTTTTATAGTGTTTCTGTTCTGCCTTCTCATTGGTTGTAAACCACATGACCTCCTAGTCACTGCCTGTCTGTACAGACTTCCAAGTCTTCTGTGGTTGGTATTGAGATTAAAGGCGTGTGTCTCCAATGCTGGCTGTATCCTTGAACACACAGAGATCTACCTAGCTCTGCCTACCAAGTGCTGGGATTAAAGGCATGCACCACCACCGCCCAGTTTCTGCTATAGATTGCTAATAGCACTGACCCCCGGGCAACTTTATTTATTAACATACAAATCACATTTTAGTACAAATAAAATATCACCATAATATTCTGTTCGAATATCTACTCCTTTGAATTTTCATACAAAAAAAAAGGATTTAAATTTCTAATGTAATAGGATATCCCGATATTATACTGCTTTTATAAACTATTTCAACATGGACCCTGTGATACGAATTTGTATCCATGTATTTTTATGTTATCTATTTATTAGTTTTTTTTTTTTCTAATTCATGGTGGAAGTTGGTGGTGCTGGTGTGCAGGCAGACTGAGAGTATATGAGCTGGCAGTTCTAGTCTAGAACCCTGGCTCTGAGGTTCTACAGACTGAGAGTATATGAGCTGGAAGTTTTAGTCTAGAACCCCACTCTGGGTTCTACAGACTGAGAGTATGTGAGCTGGAAGTTCTAGTCTAGAACCCCACTCTGGGTTCTACAGACTGAGAGTATGTGAGCTGGAGGTTCTAGTCTAGAACCCCATCCTGGGTTCTACAGACTGAGAGTAGATGAGCTGGAAGTTCCAGTCTAGAACCCCTGCTCTGGGTTCTACAGACTGAGAGTATGTGAGCTGGAAGTTCTAGTCTACCACTCTGGGGTTCTACTTTAAGCAGTTGCATTTTCTGTGTCTCTGATTGACACCTGGCACTCTAATTAAACTTGTGACATTCGAGATGATTTTAGTTGGTGCCATTGAAGTGACTGAGATATGTGGATTGAGTTGAGCTTTTCCAGAAGTTTTCTTTCTTTTTTTCTTTTGGTTTTTCGAGACAGGGTTTCTCTGCGTAGTTTTGCGCCTTTCCTAGAGCTCACTTGGTAGCCCAGGCTGGCCTCGAACTCACAGCGATCTGCCTGGCTCTGTCTCCCAAGTGCTGGGATTAAAGGCATGCGCCACCACCGCCCGGCTCAGAAGTTTTCTTTTTGTTTTACAGAATACAAAATTTTAGGGACCCAACAAGGATGGAGAAACTGAGTCAGGGAGGCAGGATCTGGGAAGTGAGGAGTGAAGCACTCCAGACTCGGGCTGCCAGCGCGCACTGCTCTTGGCCTGCCCGCGGGAGGGTGTCTGTCGATAGAGATGCTCAGTAGGCATTAGACACTCAGTAGGCATTAGGCACTCAGTAGGCATCAGACACAATGCTGACCCTTGCCTCCAGCTCCCTAACTTCACCTGGTCTACATCCCTGAGAACAGACACTCTCGAGTTGCAGGAGGCCGGGCATTATATCTTCTTTGGACCTAAGAAGAAAGTTGTGTTAGCAACACACAGTTGTTAACCATCCATCCAGACTCCCAGTGGGCGTCTCCTGGCCGTGTACGTGATTCTGGTTGGCGCTGGAGGAACACCACTCTTTTCAGCCAGCCTTACTTTCTGCCTCTCCTGTTGCTACACTTTCCCATGTGTGGGTAATGGAAATAATTAGATCTTCAGAAAATCTGGGTCACAATAAAGTGAACAAAAATGCATTCGTCAGTGGTGTTGTGTAGAAACCTAACCCAACCTCAGCAGGGTGCATGAATTTTAATTTCATTTTTTAAAGAGTTTTATCACATTTTATCTAGTTCAGAGAAAATGAATTTCCACTTTAGAAAACATTGGTTTTTTTTTTACTGTTGTTGTTCTCTGATCTGTTTGGGTCAGCTGATGATCAGTGTGGTTTGCAAGGAGTCTAAGTAGATGCTTTACCCTTGGACAGTGACCAAGGACAGGCATAGGACTTCCCTGTGGTCCACATTACTTAGGCTTCTTGATTAATAATTCTAGTTCAGGAAGACAGTGCTACAGCAGTTTACAACTGAGGAAACCAGAGCCATATAAAGCTAAGTGGCCTGCCCAGCTCCGTCAATGTGGCTGGAACCCATGCAGACCCGGCAGGCACTGAGCTTTGCAGCACAAGCTGATGAGTCCATAGCTCTTTCTAGTGTGCAGGCTGGCAGAGCCAAGTGGAGGTGGTCTGTGGAGTATCGTGTGTGCCAAGGTGCTTCTGGTCAGAAACAAACCCAAGACATTGTGGGAAAGTGTCACATCATGAGAGCCTAGTGATGTTTTCTGCTGAACACATAAGCTCTGCCTCAACAGAACTTCAGGGAGGCTTACCGGGGGCGCCCCTAAGCTTGGACCTTTACTGTATAAAGATATATCACTGTGATTGGTTTAATAAAAAGCTAAACAGCTGATAGCTAGGCAGGAGGAATAGGCAGGACTTCTGGACAGAGAGAGCTGTGGGAAGAAGAAAGGTGGAGTCACTAGACAGCCAGGGAGGAAGCAAGATGGGAAATACATGGTAAAGGTAACCGAGCCACATAAAAGAATGTAGATTAAAAGCCATGAGTTAATTTAAGTTATAAGAGCTAGTTAAAAACAAGCCTAAGCTAAGGCCAACCTTTCATAATTAATAGTCTCCATGTCATCTTTTGTGAACTGGTGGCCAAAAAAGACGATCCCATCTACACTGAGGCTCATTGAGGATATACACCCCAAAAGTTAGCCTTGTGCTACCAGGAATGTATGACCTGGCCCTCAGCCTTATTAATGATCATTCAGAGTTCTGAGCAGGCTCCCATGACCTCTAGCTGTAGTGAGGATGTCACAGATGGCCAAGAACTACTACATAGGAGACTCTGCTCACACCTGCCCACTCTGAAACAGTGACTTTCTGTCTTCCTCTGCAGGTGCCCTGGGGACTCTTGCACCCTCAGGATTTGTCTACATAGTAGAAAGTTAGTAGTTTGAGCTGAGTTTTTTCAAGACAAAAGAAAAGTTTGGCAGATTAAAATACAGGCAGAGCATCCTGACACACAAGTCAGTTAGATAATTATACCTGGTTCCTGTGGCTTTGTCCAGTTACTCAGTCAGAGGTGTCTTTCAAAGCCCGAGGGGGCGGGGCATAGCATGTACCAGGCATAAAGATGGTGAGAGGAAAGACTCCAGAGTGTGAGTATTTATGGCCTTTCCTATTATTAACAGCACCCGTGAAAAGCACCATATGCCAGGGACTGTGCTAGGACACGAGCTTCATGTGGTTATAAAGCCTTCCATTTGTCAGCTTCAGCTCCTCCTGGAGATTTTTGAAACAAGTAACATGGGGCCAGCATCCTGTATGACAAAAGTGTTGTCAAGGTGTCCTGCAATGGGAAGAGTGGCCCTCAGGAGATCCAGCTGGAGGGCCAAGCTCACACTGGTGATTTGGGGTTCTGGCATGGAAATCCTGACCTGTTTCCCACTTCTCCATCTTCAGGCCTCCTGGTGGGTACCCTGGATGTAGTATTGGACTCCAGCGCCCGCGTCGCACCTTACCGAATCCTGTACCAGACTCCAGACTCCCTAGTCTATTGGACCATCGCCTGTGGTAAGTCCCAGGATTCCATGATGCACATGTTTACAGAAAAAAAAAAAAAAAAGCTTCCAAGTAGCAGCTTTGAAAGGAATGTGATTGCTGAATGCAATCTTGTGGGTTTGGGGTAGTGAACCTTGGTCACTTCAGGACCAAAGTGGTGGTGGCTTACCATGGTCAAATTTCTCACTCTGAAGTCTTGCTGGGATCATGCAGCCTCGATCTAGAGTGACGCTCTGTAGAAGGAACACACGGTTTGAGGGCCAGCCCACAAGGAAGGAGTAAAAAGTGCAGCCCAGCTGAGTTTCACTTCCTCAGCCACAAGTGTACACATCACATCTACTCACACTCCGGCTGGAACTTCTCAAATGGGCCTCACTAGCTGCAAGGGAAGCTGGGAAAGAGAGGAACATGGCGGGTACTTAGCAGTGCTTACCCGGTGATCCTTCATGTATCAGCCCAGTAGCTCCTGTGAGTGTGATTTTTTTTATCTCTTCATGATAGTGTCTATGATGTGCTGTGCTTAGAACAGTAGCAAGCAACCCTGCTATTGTTGATGCTCACAGAATGGCCAAGACATTTACAGTCACTGTTCACTTGTGGCAAGTAAAAAAAGCCGGAGTGCCAGTTTACTGTTTGGTTTTATTACCTTGTTTTGTCCCTTTTAATTTTTTTTTTTCATTAATAGACTCTTTTTTTGAAACACATTTAAGTTTATAGGAAAATTGAACAGGTAGCTCAAAGACCTTCTACTCCATACACCTCCCACTCACAGTCCCACTATTATTAACATCTTCCTACAGTCAGTGAACTGGTATTGACAGACTAATAAAAGGCCACAGCTTGCTCAGAATTCCCTAAATCTTCCCAGAGTTTTGTTTTGTTTTGTTTTGTTTTCTGTTCTGAGATCCTACCAGTAAACCATATTATCTTGTCGTAGCCTCTTAGGTTTCTTTCAGCTGTGGAAGTTTCCCAGGAAGCCTTGCTTGGAATGGCCTTGGCAGTTCTGAAGGATAGGTTCATGGTGCATTGTAGGATTGCTCCTCTATTGGATTGTTTGTTTCTTATCTATTGGGTACTGGGGATTGAACCCAGAGCTTCACACCAACACATACCAACACTTCAACAGGAAGCCAGGGGGAGTGTCTTGTGGGTTGTGCTGGTCTCTGCTTGGTAAGGTTGGAAAACAGTCTAGAATAATGTTAAATCTGACACCGAAGCCTGAAGGGTACACTTCGAAACAAAAGACAGGGCTGAGGAGATAGCTTGACAGGTAAAATGCTTCTTAGGACCCGAAATTCACCCCAGAATCCCCATAAGAAATCTGCTGTGATGTGCACACTTGTAATGACAGCACTTGGGGACGGACAGGCAGGCAGACCTCTGAGGGTCACTTCCTTTTTGGCTGCTGAAGACAAGTGAGAGGCCCTGGTGAACAGTCCCCAAGTAACAACACTTGGGTTTGTCCCCTGGCTTTCACAGGCATGCACACACGCACTTCCTTATACATGAATATGTGCACACACTTGAGCACGCGCACACACACGGAAGACAGTAAAGATCACGGAGAGCCATTGTGACCCTTGACTTTAGTGGAACCCAGCCTCCTCACTCACCTGCAGCAGTTCGTTTCTTGGGTCCTGGATGCTTTAGGGATCCCGTGGAGTCAGGAGTGCTCAGGGCTTAGATCTCACGGCGGCCTGCAGGCTCCTAGGTCAGGTTTCAGTGACGTGAGCACTGCCTTGTGCCTCTGACTCTTCTGTGTGTCAGTCGTACCCTTTCCTGCTCATTGTCTGACATCAGTGCTCTTCAGTTGGCTTCTGGGCCATGGCCGTTCCACAGAGCAGCTCTTCATGAACACTCAACGTGGGGTGGAACCTGGTTCCACAAAGCTTAGTTGTTCACTATTTACCTCCTGAACCAAGGTGAACGAACAGCCGGCTATAATTGCTGGCGGCATAATTTATACCCCCAAAAAGATGCACCTTCATTTTTCTTTTAAATAGTGCCTGTCAGAACTCGTGACCTCATTGTAGTAAACCCAGGATGGCTTCATCTTTTATGTGTATTGATTACCCATAGAGAAAGCCCAGAATTTCCTCACAGAAGACTCCAAGGAAGTGACAGCCATTACAAAGCCCCATCCACTCATTAATTACTTTTCTTAACTATTTTCACTTTGTTCCAACTTGTGTTTGAAACCCAACTTACTAATATTTAAAACAGAAGCTCCTACCACACAAGCATTTCTTCAATATGCTGACCTTTCTGCTTATGATTTTAATGTTAAACTGCAAAGTTGGTAATTGGTAGGAAAAATATGTCCCAGGCTTTTAAGAGTATGTGTATTTTACACATTTTTGTAAGCAAAACTTCAAGAGAAAATTGGATTCACTTCCTTGGAAGCCATAAGATAGCAAAGCCTTGTCCTACATGATGTTGTAAGTTATCCATGAGAGTGAACTGAACTGAGAGCATTGAGCATCCATATCTGCCATTTATGTCTTTGACATGGACCACTCTGTAGATCAACGGGACTCTGAACTGTGAATCCCAGGTGTACAATTTGCCTTAGATTTGAGACATGGAAAACCAGGCAAGAGGAGCTTTCTGGGCCTGTGGATGAGTGTAACTTACTGATAAAGTGGTAATAACGACGAGTCCTGGATCAGTGTCAGCTGCATTGTTTGATGGACACCCCACCTCTCACAACCCTGAACAGAGCCTTGGATTGGCTGCCCAGTGTTCAGTCTGACACTTCTTTGCCCACCCGGAATCTCATGAACCATTTGGCTTCAGAACTGACAGGTCCACTGGCATCACCTTGTCAACCATCGTATTTAGGAGGTGAGGAGGGGCAGTGTTCTCATTCCCACTCAAAGCTGGCCATGTAGAGCTCTCATTCTCACGTCCTGTGCTCTGTTCCGGCACCATGTAAAGGGCACTGTGCTGGCTTCGTGATTCAACATTCTTTCAGTCAGTAGCTGTAAGACCCAGAGAGTAATTCAACATTGCTAATGATTCTGCTCCTGCTTTTTGCTACAGTAGACAAAAAAAGTCAGCTTGATTTTCCCTTCCACATGAGATAGACAATGTGGGAGTTGATAGGCATCTTTAGAATCATGGTTTCAGTCTGTGTGGTTCAAAGACTATTCTTTCATGTGTGCATATGCATATGTATGTGAATTTTCATGTGTGTGAGGGTGTGTATACATATGTAGGCATGAATGTGAGGGCTAGAAGACAATGCAAATTGTTGCTGTGGAATATTGCTTTAACTATGTAAAGATGTGTTACATTTGTTTATGCTGCATTCCTTTAATCAGGTAAAGATGTGTTGCTGTTTCACCTTGCCTTCCTAAGATACCTGATTGGTCTAATAAAAAGCTTAAAAGCCAATAAATAGGCAGGAGAGGGATAAGCATGGCTGGCAGGAGGAGAGAATGAGGAAGAAAGAAAGGGAGATGCCCAGGGACAGACAGCCAGGCAGCCACCAGACAGACAGACACAGAGTAGGACATACAGAATGAAAGAAAGGTAAAAAGCCCCGAGGCAAAACAGGGTGAAGAGAAACAGGTTAAAATAAGTTATGAGAGCTAGTGGGACAAGCCTAAGACAAGGCTGAGCATAGTGGGAGAAGCATAAGATAAGGCCGAGCACTCATAACTAATAATAAGTCTCCGTGTCATGATTTGGGAGCTGGTGGTGGCCCACAAGAAAGCCTGCTACAGACCATGACAACTCTTATAAAGGAAAACATTTAATTATGGGCTGGCTTACAGTTTCAAAGGTTTAGTCCATTATCATCATGGTGGCGTATAGGCAGACGTGGTGCTGGAGAAGGAGCTGAGAGTTCTCCTTGATCCCAAGGCAGCAGCAGAAGACTGTGACACTAGACCTAGCTTGAATATGTAAGACCTCAAAGCCGGTCTCCACAGTGACACACTTCCTCCAACAAGGCCACACATCCTCCAACCAGGTCACACCTCCTAATAGTGCCACTCCCTATAGGCCAAGCATTCAGAATCCATGGGGGCCATTCCTATTCAAACCACCACAGATGCCTTTGTTGATTTCCTTTTATTTGATTTATTCTCAACATTGTGTATTTGAAGACTAAACATGTCAGAGATCCATTCAGCTTGTTTCACATCTGAAAATACTACATTGTTTTTAACCCTTAGAAATTTTAGTGGACTTTGTTTTCTGGTGTGTTAAATTTTGTTTGTTTGTTTTAATTTATAGGCAAACATATTCTCTCTCAGTCTCTTCCTCTCCACCCTAACAGTGAGAAAATTTCAGGGCAGTGCTGTGGTCTCAGGACCAAAGCCCAACATGTATATTTGTCAGTACCACACAAGTGCTAGCCACCAAGTATCAATCCCCAGGGTTTTAAACCTTTGTTCTGAACCCTCAGAGGTCAGGCTGTGAGACTCTCTTAGCATTTCTTTCTTCTAGTTTCAAGAACACTCCACAGAGCTGCAGATACATTTTAAACTGATTGAGTTATCAGACCACAATAGTTCAGTGTTTTCCATCATCATCACACACAGCATTGAAAATTTGCCCAGGCACATGTGTGAAACCTATGACCGTGTCATGGGTGTGTGTGGAGATCAGAGGTCACCTTGTGGGAGTGGGTGTTTTCTTTCACCTTGTGGGTCCTAGGGGTTGGGTTCAGGTCATCAGGCTTGGCAGCACGTGGCTTTGCCTGCTGAGCCATCTCACTCGCACGCCCACAGTTCTTATTGAGATGGTCTTACTGTATAGTCCCGGCTGGCCTCAAACTCACAACGGTCCTCCTGCCTGAACCTCCTAAGTGTTGGGACTATAGGCACATGCTACCATACTCTACATCTGGCTTTAAACAGGGATCATGGGGGCATGGGTAGATACTTGTCAAGTTAACATGTGTGTGCACACTATTCCTACAGTGGGTGTGCGTGTGGTAGAGATGTACATACATGGCTCTGTGGATAAAGAAAATACTGAAAGCAGTCCTAAGCTGTGCAAGGCGAAGACAAATCTGCTCTGCCCTAAGTCTTAATCCATGAAAACCAAAGAATACTGAGGTTGAGCCGAGCCAGTGGGTTGGATCATGTAAGTGAAACAGGGAATCTAGACGTTGGACTGCAGAGATAGTTCAATAAAATGCTCACTGTAGAAGTCTGATGACGTGGATTTAATCCCCAGCATCCATGTGAAAAAAACTAGGTGTGGTAGCAAGTACCTGTAATCCTGGTGTCAGGAAGACAGTCAGGAGAACCCTGGCCTGTCATCATTGTTGAGTCCCACGACAGGTAGTGTTTACCTTCAGCTTGACAAGGTAGGCTCTAGAAGTACCTATCAAGGAGATGGCCTCTAGGTATGCTTGTGTGAACTGAGATGGGAGGACCCACTCCTGTGGGTGGCACCATTCCCTCGCTGAGACTCTGGACTGTGTAAATAGAGAGCAGGAACTGAGCCACAGTACTGCACTCCTCCCCTGCGTTTCAGACCGTTGATGGGACGCACCAGGTGCTACAAGTTCCTGTGGCCTTGACTTCTCTGCCATGCTTCTGTACCCTTGCCCTGTGGGGTACAATAAACCCTTCCTCCCTTAAGGTGATTTTATCAGAGTGTTTTATCACAGCAACAGGAAGAGAAACTGGGAAAGCCTCTTCCAGGCCAACAGGAGACCCTATCTCAAAACTAACAGAGAGGGTGTCAGATGAGTGCTGCCCAAGGCTGACTTCTCCCCTACCCCCCCCACACACCCCACACACATACATACCACACACACACACACACACACACACACACACACACACATCATAGTGTGATTTCTTGTAACTGGCAGAGTGTAGTAAGATGCCATTCAAGAAGCAGCTCTCTATTGCCGAGCCGCACCCAGCTCCTGGCACAGCCGTGAGAGTAAGACGAAGCACGTAAGAGGCAAAAGCAGAGGCTGGGAGCTGTGCAGAGCGGACGTGCAGAGGCTCTGCAGTCCTGTGCATCTCTCCGTGTGCCTCTTTTCTAAGGCTCAGTGCATCTGGTCATGCCAACAAGCACAGATGGAACTGCGGGATGGCGGGTACTTGGTTGGCACTCACTCTGCAAGGTGCCCTTGAGATCAGTAGCATCTCAGATCTCATGGGGTCAGTGACCTCGACAAAGAAGGGTTTGGGTTTGGGGTGAGAAATTCAGTTTGAAGAGATAACCAGAGTATGGGAGGCCCAAAGTTTTATTTTGAATTTTTTTTTAAATAATTCTAATTATTATTTGAATTTTTTACTGTAAAGGGTCAAAAATTCTGTGTCAAACTCCACAAATTCATTAGTTCCCTAAATACTCCAAATAATATAAATGCATTTTGCATTTGAAAGAATCCCCCCTTTCTCAGCTGTGCCAATAGACACGCTCCCTCGGGGTCTCCAGGGCTAGCCTGAGGGGGAGGAGATGCCATTGTTCATGTATTCATTCCTCCTGTAGAGAATTTGAGATGGGTATTAAAAACTATCTAAAGATAGCTGCCTAACTCATGGTGGCCAGATGGAGGGAGGGGCCAGGTTCACGAGTTCCAGGTATCGCCACACTGTTTGATACTGGCATCATATTACTCTCACGTGCGCCTGCCCCGGGCCCAGAGCCATGGAAAGCACCTACAATGCAGAAGATCTCTTCTTTAGGGCCTCACACGACTGCTCTGCTGAGAAATCTTTTCATTACCCTTTATGAGAGCATCATTTTTACAGTGTTATCTTTTTATTGCAGTCCTTGGGAATGAAGTGAGGCCCGCCTTGCACATGTTAGCTGAGCACCTGCTAGTCTAACAGAAGTATCCCTTATCAGTGTCTGGTCCTAAAGGGAAAGAGCTTGGGTTTCCTTTTTCTTTTTGTCTTCCCTCCAAGAGTGGTCCGGAGGTGCCTGGAGCATTCCTGTCAGTCTTAAAGATGCTTTAGTTCAGAATCCAGAGATCTGAGTATATTTGCAGATAACACCCACATCTCTCACCTTTCTTCCTTTGCTGGGAATTCTGAATTTCTAGTGACAAAGAATGTAGAAAATGGGCATTCTTGAGATCTCAATTAGAAGATAACTTGGGAATCTTAGGCAACATCCTAAGAACCAATGACACCAGAGCTCATTCCTCAATGTGGAGATAAGAAGCACATGCAATCAAGATGTGTAACTGCAGATATTTTATCTCTAAAGCCTTTTTCCCTGTAGGATCATGATAAAGGGAATTCATTCTAGCATTGTCTAACTTCATCCTGACTCTCATCCTGTTATGCCCAGCAGGGTAGCTACATATATTACAAGGCTGGGATGGTTTAATTTGTAGGTTTCCAAGTGAGGTTATGTGTTTCTTAGCAACTGGCAGAAATGCAGTGACTTGGTTGGAAGCTGCAGGGATGAGCTCATCTGTGTTTCAAGGCAGCGAGTGGCACCAGGGAGGGTGACTGCTGTCCTCTAGTGATGGGCTACTTTCATATCTCATTCATAATTGAACAAGGCTCATTTTTTGCCCATTATGAGATGGTTCTGTACTATCTCCATGAGCATTGCTCACCCAGTGTTGCAGCTTAACCACAGAAAGCTCACATCCTGACAAGATCTATGGCACCCTGGAAATGACACATTCTGGAAGGGAGAAGAAAAGAGCTACATCCCAGTTCATGCGCCTTTCCAGTATGTGTGGCTACGTCAACTGAACCAGTCTGTTTCTGGAATGACCTCGTTCGAATAATCTAGAACACAGTACTTGCTCTTGGTTGTCCTTCTAGCTGTTGTCCTGTGTGTCTCTTCTCTGGGGGGCTGAAGTCAGAACTCCAGGGCTAGGAAGCAGTCTCCTGCCGGCGTCAAGTGCTGGAGGAGTAAGTTTGGTTCTTAACATGTCTTTGGCGTGAAACTTGACATCTGTTGCTGCCCACTCTGCTTCCACGCAGGCGGCTCCAGGAAGGAGGTTACTGAGCACTGGGAATGGCTGGAGCAGAATCTATTGCAGACACTCTCCATCTTCGAGAATGAGAATGACATCACCACGTTCGTAAGGGGAAAAATACAGGTAGTAGCCTTTTCACTTTATTTTGGCTGAATGTTACTGAAATATGCATCATGCTTGTATAAAATTCTCAAATAATGAAAAAATATTTTAAACACACCAAAGCCTTTTAATTGGAAAAAACCTAACATTTACAGAAATATTGCAAAAATAAGGACTGTATATAACCCGACCTTGTGCAATTCACTCAGACTTACCTCATAACATCCCACCCCACTTACTTAGGATTCTTAAGGCTAACTAACACACCCTCCAGTGTGTGTTTTCCATTAGTGATTTTTGATGAAAAAAACAAACCCTAAACATTATTTAACAATGTATATAGATGCATCATTATTATAGCCCTTAAATATTTAGCATATATTCTAATTTTTTAAAAAATTACATTTATTTATGTGTTTTAGTGTTTTGCACACATGTGTATCTGTGCACCATGTATGTACCTGGTGCCCTCCAAGGTCAGAAAAGGTCATTGGAGCCTCTGGAACTAGATTTAAAGATGCTTGGGAGCTTTCATGTGGTGCTGGGAACCAAACCCGGATCCTCTGGAAGAGCAGCCAGTGCTCTTAACCGCTGAGCCATCTCCCCAGTCCCACACAGTCTGATCTAAACAGGGTTGATTGTAGCCTCGATGGCTGTGTTGTTCAGCCTGTGAGGGAACCGAGTTGGTTTCCACCTCTTCAGTCTCCTTCGGTCTGGAGCATTTCCACAGCCTCCCTTATGTCTTGTGACATTAATGTTGTTAAATTGTGCACTTCTGGTTTTTATAAAAGGATGTTTTGTTTGAGGTTCTGTCAGATGTCTCTCTGTGATTGAATTCAAGTTGTGCCTTCCTGGGATGGAGTGCTAAGTTGGCGTCTTGTGTCCTCCTCAATCTACTGTGTCCCGAGGCACACGATACTCATCTGCCACACTGGTGTCATGAACCCGTTCAAACCTATTCATTTTTCCATTGTAGCATTCACACTTTTATATTTATAAATAATGATATTTCTATAGAAAAATATTTTAAACCACAGATACCCCATTTTTTTTGGGGGGGGGCGTCAAAATGTCCCTATTGGTGTAGTATCCATCAATGGTTTTTAAAAATCTGAATAGTTCTTCAGTGTGGAAGTTTGCAAATGATGGTTTTATTAAAATATAAAATTGACACTGACAGACTAATATAACTTAGACTTTACTTCAATGTTATCATTTTGAAAAGTCCATGTCTTTTTTCATTTCACAATCCAGTCCAGAATCATAGACTTCCTTTGTCCCCTTGTTCTTTCTTCGGTCCTGTGTTGGGTGTGTGTGTTGTAATTAGTTCAGTCACTCCCTGTGCTCTGATATTTAGGTGCCATCCAACATTTTGCAACTATAAATTCTGCTACGTTTAAAATCGCGTCATCTGTGCTTGCATGTGATCGAGGCTGTACCTGTAGGCTGAGCTACAGTAGAACTGCCAGACTGAGGGGTCAATGTGTATGCTGCTCTGCTAACTATTTTCAGCTCCCCTCCAGGGTGCTGTCCTGTTGTATATTCCCACTGGCATGTGTGGGAACAGCTTCTCCAATAGTGTAGATTCTCCAGCTTTCCAGCTTCTGCCAGCCTTATGGCCAGGGAGACTGCATCACTAGTGCCCGACTTGTGTTTGTGTGAGAACTTAGGTAGCATTTCCTATGTTGAAGGGCCACATTCTGTATCTCTTTATACACTGCTGCATGTATCTTCTGTTTGTCTTTCATAGGATTTGGGGGTCTTATTTTTCTTGAATGTTTCGTGTGTGTGTGTGTGTGTGTGTGTGTGTGTGTGTGTGTGTGTGTGTGTGAAGACCAGAGGACAATCGGGGTGTCGTTCCTCAAGTTCCTCTTCTTTTGTTTTTTAAAGACAGAATCTCTCTCTGGCCTGGGACTGGCAAGGTCACTAAGCTGGCTGGCCGCCAGCCCCCGAGACCCCCCTGTCTGTCTCTGTCTCCGCCACACTAGGATGCTGCACCCTGCCCGGCTTTGTTTTACTGGGTCCCAGGGGTTGAATCTAGCCCCTCGCTCCTTCAGGGCAAGCACTTTACGGGCTGTGCTGTCTTCCTGGCCTCCTTTTCTTCCATTTTGAGAAGTTGATTACATAGAAAGGCCGTTGCCTTTTGCTGGGGACACACATGTGCTGTAGCTGTTACTGTTTCTCGTTGGTCATCAGACTTGGCTCATGACAATTTTTGCCACACAAAGTTGTAAATGACTTTTGTGTGTTTGGGGATTGCTCAAAATGATCAATTCTTTCTGTAGCGACTGGGTTTTTAGACATGGTTAAAAAACCCTTTTTAGAACCCAAATAAGGGGAATTCTAAGTAGTCTGGTGGAGTGCTGCTGTAAAATCCCATAGAAAAACCAGTGCTCTCTTTCCTCTTTCTACATGACTAAACTTTCCCACGAGCATGTAATAATTGAAACAGGAAAGTTAATAACAAATAGAAGTTCATTACCCGTTAGGCTCTGATGTGTTTGAAGTAGGGAGCTGAATTTGAAGTGGGCCATATCCATCTCTGAAAATGAACTGTAGAAAAAGCTCATACAGTGACCCCAGCATGATTCTTATGCCCAGCCTTCCCTCAGAATGAATGGGCACATTGGGAAGGGCCAGATACAGACAACTTTTGAGTGTGTGTGTGTGTGTGTGTGTGTGTGTGTGTGTGTGTGTGTGTAGTAATGGAGAGCTCTGTGGTGAAACAGACTCTGTGAATAATTCATGTGTGTGAATATAGAGATGAGGAGAGCTACTAATTGTTTCATGTACGAGGGGCTGGAGGAAAGATGGCGGCCAGCTGGAGTGGGGAAGACACAGACATGTGACAGCATAGATAACCAGGGGCCACCTACGTTGTAACCACAGTCCGACCTCTCATACTGCCATCTCTGTATAAAGTAAGAAAGATGTAGAGGAAGAAACAAAAGCTTCCGTCCGATGGGAGGACAAATTATGTCAAATAGTTTTTCTTCTCACTACATTAAATATGTCAGGCTTATTTCCCCTGAAACCATTTATGAGGAGGGAATCCCCATTAATGTAATAATGTGTGAAAGAATGTCATTCATGTGCAAATGAATAGATTGCTGGTTCACAGATTGTCCAATAATTAATTAAGGGAAATAGCAGGCTTATTTGTTATAATATCTAATTAACTTTTGTAAATGGTTAATGTAATAGTTAACTATATAGACAACAGGAATTCAAGTGCCATGCATAACAGTTTGTATACTTATTTCTAGTATTCTGTTTTCCTATGTAGCCCTGACTAGTATCTACTACATTTACATAATTATAGTTGTTGGGTTTTTTAAATTTTTTGTTTTGTTTTTTTTGAGACAGGCTGTCCTGGAATTCACTCTGTAGACCAGGCTGACCTTGAACACACAGAGATCTGTCTGTCTCTGCCTCCCAAGCTCTGGGATTAAAGGCATGCACCACTACCACCTGGCTAATTATGCTTGTTTTAATAAAAGAATATAACTCTCCATAATTGACTTTACTTTCTTGTCTTTCTAGAAGTTACCTTTGCTTCTAAATTAGCAAGTGATAGGCAGGCACAAATAAAAATAGAGTTACCACTTTAGTTCCCGTGACTTTTGACACAAATTACATTTCTCCACTCTCCTTTAGGATAGAGATTAATAGATGAAGTTATTAAAACATTTTAATGAACCAAAATATTTTAATGGACCTTAAGTATATGTTGTTATATCAGAATCTTGTGTGCTTGCTTTCACACTCAGAATTTTAAAGGCTTATTTTATTATTTTAACTAGGTGTATGTGCTTGTGTCTGTGTAAGGTATGTGCACAATAGTGCAGGTCTCTGCAGAGCTGGAGTTACAGACGGTTGTGAGTCACCTGATGAGTGTCCTGAGAAACGGACTTGGGTTCTCTGGAAGAGCAGTACTTGCCCTTAACCTGAGCCATGTTTTCAGCCTGTTGTTGAAATGACTTTGAAGTTTAATGTCTCTATGTTTTATTTTTCTGCCCACAATTATAAGGCTAAACATTTTTTTGTGTTTACCAAGTTTTTGGGTTTTCATTTGTTTGGTTGGTTGGGGTTTTTGTTTTGTTTTGGGACAGGGTCTTACTGTGTAGTCCTGGCGTATCTGGAACTTATTGTGTAGACTAGGCTTGTGTAGAACTCACAGAGAACTCTTCCTCTCAAGCAATTAAAGCATACACCACAGTGGACAGCCTCTGGCTTACCAAGTTTATTTTACTCTTTGAAGATATCTTTGCATATTTAAATTAACATTAGGCATGCACTGTGTTAGATATGTTGAATTTCTGACGTTATGAGGGGCTGTTACCTAGGACCAGAGTGGTTTATTGTAGAGTAAGTAGAGCCCATAGAACTTAGAGGAAAGAAACATTCCATTCCTGTGTTCCATCAACCTGGCCTTCTGGCTTAACACTCCCAGAAAAGCCAAGGAACTTGGCTTGGGCATTCCAGACTGTCTTTTCCGAAAGGTGGGAAAGGTGGAAGTGGGGGGCTATTGACTGATCTATTGATGAATGTACATTAGGCCCCAGATCGTCTCAAGCTATCGTTTCTTAGTTTCATACTTTCATAAATCTACTCATGCTTAAGAACACTCTTTAAGTTTAATGAACATTCTAGAGTTGGTATTTAGCGTAGTGTTTTTGTACCAAAAAAATACTGGGCCTTACCTGTGGTCTGCTGTGTATCACTTGGTTTTAATGTCCTCCCTGTTCTGACTTTGGCAAGAGATCTGCCACAGTGGTCCAGAACAATAAATATAAGCCCACTTGAGGTTTCCAGGCTAATTCTAGGTTGCTGGGGTTGCCTAGGAAACGCTGATGCTGCTTCCTAGTACTGGATTCTCCTCTTAATTGTGTGTATGTGCTTTTTCATTCATTCATTCTTTCTTTTCTTTTTTTTTTTTTTTTTTTTGTTGGAAACAGTGTCATTTTGTAGCCCAGGTTTACCTAGAAGTTATTATGTAGCCCAGGCTGGCCTCAAACTCATCAAGATCCTTCTAAACTCTTCCCACCCAGTAATCTAATGCCCTCACACCACCTCTGGTTGTCTGACAGTCCTCATGTATCTCTACTGAAGCCTGCTCATGCCTAGAATAACCTGGGTCCAACTTCTTGGCCTCCACAGACATCAACATCTCTGTTCTCTCAGGCTTTGTAGCAGAACTAGTTAGAGGAAAACAGTCTTCTCTTAGATGTTCTCCCAGGGAAGAATGTTGTGTTTCTCGTGCTACCCTGGGTGATGAAAGACGGAGTCCACAACTAGAAACTTAGCTTCCTAAACATGGCTCACTGTGAAACAATGTAGATTCCACAATCCATAATTGACATTATACAATAAAAACCAAAATATGACTCCTTAAGATCTGTTCTCATTTGGGAGCACAGCATATTTTCTTCTAAGAATACTGCACTGGATACCTTTTAGATGTTAGGTATGGTAAATGTTCAAGACACGGTTGTTAGTGTTGGAACTCATATTTACTAGTTGAGGAAAATATAAACAGAATCCAGCGTAAACTGAAAGCGTATAGAATTGAGAACGCTTAGATGGAATTATGTGTTGCTTAGTTGACGGATGGGAATGGTCAGGGGGCGATCTTACGATGTGAATTCAGCATAGGCTTCGGTAAGAATGTTGTTGGCGAGTCTCTGTTTCAGAACACGGCTGTACAAAACCTGAGCGGGGAGGGAATCTTGACAGGAAGCCACTGTGATAATTCTGGCTTGTGCTGAGGATCTAGGGGTGGCTCTGAAGGTGGAATAGATGGAAGTTGGGGTGTGGGGTTGTGTTCACGTAGGGATTCCACTCTTTGATCTTAACTCTGTGTCCAAGATTTCAGTCCCATGAATGGTGAGAGGATTTTTGGAAGACGGAGGCCTCCCTTCTGCCACTGTTCCTCATTGCCACCACTGCAGGCCACAAGGGAGAAGGTGTGGCAAGGGACATTAAATTCAGGAAATAGTTCCAGTCTGTGACTCAGAGAGTCACCAGTGCTGTGCAAGGGGAGAGACTCAGAGCTAGAGGGTTCTCAGGGAGGTGGGAATTAACAAGCCTGGCTCTGAGGGTTGGTGTGACTGACTGAGGCCGATCAGGGACTCTCAGAGTGACAGCACGAGACTCGAGAAGGTGAGAGAGTTGTAAATGACACTGTACGCCCAGAGGGCACCTGCAGAGCTCTTCAGACACTGTACAGTGAAGGAAAAAGTTACAGTGCTGGTTTGACTCAAAATGAACAGAAGTGGTGAACTGCTTAGGTTACTGGTAGTAAGAATTACGTAGTCAAAATTATTGTTTTTGATTAGTTTTACTCCTTTTGCATATGCACGTATGTCCTGTGCATCACATATGTGCCTGGTGCCTGTGGAGGCCAGAGGGGCAGCTGGATCCCCTGAAACTTGAGTTATGGACCGTTGTGAACCACCGTGGGAGTACTGGGAAGTGAACCCCAGGCCCCTGCAATATAAACGCTCTTAACCGCTGAGCCATTGCTCCAGTTTCCAAAATTAGCTTTTTGGAGCGGAGCGTGTGTGTGTGTGTGTGTGTGTGTGTGTGTGTGTGTGTGTGTGTGTGTATGAGTGTGTATGAGTGTGTATGTATTGTGTGTGTAAATATATGAGTGTGTGTGTGTGTGTATGTGTGTTTGTGAGATGGGTGCATGTGCATGAATGAACACATGTGTGGAGGCCAGAGGGCAATGTTTGGGATTCTCCTCAATTGTTCCCCACCTTATTTTATGAGACAATATCTTTCATAGAATCTAGAAGTCTCTCATTCAGCTAGACAGGTTGACCCCAAAGTACCCGGGGTCTTCCCGTCTCTGCGTCACCAGAGCCAGCATTAGAGGATTGGTCTCCACAGCTGATTTCCGTGTCATTCTGGACAGCCGAATTCAGGTCCTCACACTTGCATAGCGACCCCCTTACTAACTGATCCAGGTAGCTAGTCCTCCCTCAAATTTTGTTTTAAGAGGATGTTTGCGGGGGAATATTAAAGCTATCCTGGAAGGATGAGAGCCCAGTAGATAGCCCAAGGGCCAGGAATTGTACATATCGTGAGCCTGTTGTAAGTTTTTATCCCAGGGATGCCAGAGGACTGAGTCAGTTCTAAGAAAATCCCAGAGTTGTCACAAGTTCACACAGACCCAGGTGACACACTGGGCCCTGAATCCACAGCTGCTGTGCTCTGAAGCGCAGGCTTTTCCAGGGAGGATGGGATGAGAGAGAAATGGAGATGAAGTAGGGGCCGATTTGATGATTACAAAGTCAGTCATGGAATTCGAGGGAGCCTTCTCTTTTAAAGAATATTTATTTTTGTGTGTATGTATATGCATGCTCTCACACACGTATGTTGGTGTGTGTGCCAGAGTGTCCGTGTGGAAGTTAAGAGGACATCTTGCAGGAGTTGGTTCTCTCCTTTCACCATTTGGGTCCTGGGGATTGAACTCGGGTCATCAGACTTGGCAGCAAGTGTCTTTAGCCACCGAGCCATCTCTCCAGCCCAAAGTAGCTTTCTTCTCTAAAGAGATGCACAGACACAGTCTTCAGGGAGTTACAGAGGAATTGGCTAGCAACTAAATGGCTTCTCAGGCTGCCAGAGTGATTCCGTGGCAGGTTTAGATTAGACCAGTGTCTTGCTATACAAACATTTTATCTACTGCCCAGCTGTCAAAGAATCCTGTGTCTAATTGAGTTCCCTTCTTGTATACACTTGTTTTCATCTTGGATGACTCCCAAGGTGTGGGGTCTCTGATTGGATGTCTGTTAGTGACATACAGTCAATCCTTCCTTCCTTGGCCTTCTATGGCGATTTTTTTTTTTTTTTTTGAGACAGGCAGAAGCTGACCTTTATGATAACACTGTCATAACATGCTTAGTAAAAATTAATCTAGCAAGGTGCTTATGTTTTCTTATTTTGAGATAAAGCAGCTTCATTTCTAGGAAGCATAAGAAACTAATGAACACCAATGGACATGTAATAAAATCCTTGGGCAATCTTTCAGTGCACAAATGCTATGTGTTAATTGGCTAAGCATGAAGGCTCTTGAGAAGCTGAAACAGGAAGAGCACAGTGAATCCTAAGGCCAGGCTGAACATAGTAAGTTCCAGGACAACCCAGAACTAACCAGAAGCTTAGAATTTGGCGGGTTGCCTCTGAAGAGAATTAATTGTTAAAACAAATCTGGGCTTAGGAAGTGTTTCGTTCCAATCTGCTCAGCTGCAGTCATAATTCCATCTGTATGCTCTCTCCCCATCAGGGCATCATTGCAGAATATAACAAAATCAATGATGTGAAAGAAGATGACGACACAGAGAAGTTCAAAGAGGCCATCGTGAAGTTCCACAGGCTGTTTGGGATGCCCGAAGAGGAGAAACTTGTCAACTATTACTCTTGCAGCTACTGGAAGGGGAAGGTGCCCCGGCAGGGCTGGATGTACCTCAGCATTAACCACCTGTGCTTTTCCTCCTTCCTGATGGGCAGGGAAGGTGAGTGAGTGCTCAGTGTTTCAGTGGGAGCCTTTGGGAAGTTCACTGAGGCTTTCCCTAACTCCTAAACCAAGTCAGAATATCAAAAGCATGTCTGTAGACTTGAGTCGAGATCTTTTCCTGACCATTTAACAAGTGAATTCAATTATTTTCAATTCAAAGTTGCAAACAAATTATCCATTGAGTACTTGGGGTTCACTAAAGGTATAGTTGATTTAGTAGACATGATTTCAGTCTGTAATAATTCTGATCCCAGAGTTTATACAAGTAATACAAGTTATAACAAACAAATGAGGCAATAAAGATAGGGTCAGGAGCTCAAAAGAGCTGGGCAGGTTGGGAGCAAGGCCGTGAGGTTACCCTATCTGGAAAGACACTAAAGTAAGTGTTGACTCGACCTTGTTGCCTGTGCTCAGCCAAGCTGGTGATCCGGTGGGTGGACATCACTCAACTTGAGAAGAACGCCACGCTGCTTTTGCCAGATGTGATCAAAGTGAGCACACGATCCAGCGAGCATTTCTTCTCCGTGTTCCTCAACATCAACGAGACGTTCAAGCTGATGGAGCAGCTTGCCAACATAGCCATGAGGCAGCTCTTGGACAATGAAGGATTTGAACAAGACCGGTCCCTGCCGAAACTCAAGAAGAAATCTCCCAAAAAAGTGTCTGCTCTGAAACGGTGGGTGAGAGAAACCGCGGAACTCAGGAATGGAAAGCCTTTCCATTCGTGCGGACACTGAGTTCTGACCGACTCCAGCTTATGAGCACTTTCCTGAGCATAGCACAATGGGGAAAGACTGCCTGAGCCACTGCGGTTGGTGAGAGAGGCAGGAATGACCGGTTCCTCCATCACGTGGTGGGGTCTCTGCCAGCCTTAAGTACAGAATGCAGTGGGCCCACAATGACCTCACGTGACCTCTCAGTGGAGCTGCCCTGAGCCGGGCTCATGGGTGACAGAAAGGGGAACACTTTGTGCAGAAGGATGGACATGTGGAGGAAGCCCAAGAAACACCAGGAGCAGTAGGTCAGAGGTCAGGGCACGGGATGAGAAGCTGCAGGGAAGCCTGGAAGGTTAGGTGTGGAAGCTGAAAAGAAAGGATCAGCTCGGAACCCCCAAGGCCAAGTTCTCAGCACAGAGGAGACATATTTGTCCCAGAGGGACAGAGGGCAGAGAATGAGACAAAGACAGCAGATAGATGATGAGGGAGAAGGGGAAGGGAACAAGGGAGAGGGGGCAGGGGGATTTGTCTGGTGCAGGGGTTAGTGTAGGGGCTGGAACAAAGGACTGCCTCTGGATAGAGGAGGCAGATGTGGTACATAGGAAAAAGGCAGTTTATAAAGGTAAAGGGGAAACCCTGTGTGAGGATGACGTGTTTAGTTTTAATTGGGCATGTTAATTAGATGAGCCAAAGGGGACTTTTGATAATACTTTGATAGCTGGACCTTGGTAGTCAGCCTCGGGAGTGAGTCTGGCATAAGAAAGTGTCCAAAGAAGGGAACAGACCTTGGTGGCTAGCTTTAGGAATGCAATCTAGTGGTTTTTTTTAGCAAGACAGAGGTAACGGGGAGTAGGGCAAGGCCTGCCAGAGCCAAGCTTGCCATGCTCGGGCCAACTAGAGTCCCTTAAAATGAGTCGAGGAAGAGAGTATCCAGGGCATTTGAAAGGCCAGCTTTGATTATGTTGCATGGAGTTGTCTGCAGGACATCAGGAGGGGGGTCATTCCTGTAAGGGACCTGAGGGTGGAAGCAGTTGTACGCAAATGGCAGTGGGAGCCTGAGAGGAACTGGTTAAGATGTCTTTGGGGTTCTGTGTGGGGTTTGACATCCTAGTGAACAACAGATTTATTAATTACCTTGATGGATGATAAAGCTGGTAAAAGTCAAAGGCAATTGACAGAGAAGGGATGGGAATTTTTTTAAGTTTGGGAACTATTGGATGCTGTGTGACTTTTTCTGCAGAGACAGGAACAAGTGGCTGTCCATCCCAGATATGACCCCTGTAACAGACCAGAGAAATGATCCCCTGAATCTGGCTTAGTGAACCAGTGAGCCCGAGTTTGTCACTGAGAAACCCACCCTAGCATGGGCATTCACTCCTGGAGACATGGCATCACCACCACTGTGGTACAGGCCATTCAGCCTGATGGAGAGTGCCTTCTCCCAGCAGTGTTCACCTCCCCCAAAGCCCTCGGAGGGGCCTGGTGAATGCTGTGTGGCCTGGGGAGTCTAGGAGTCTCCCTGCTCCCTCCAGGAGTGGGTGGTGCCATTCAGGGAAAAATGGCTACGCAACCAAACAGGCTGGATGCAAGACTGCTGGGAATACTTTATTGGTGAGGGGAGATACCCTATTGAAGCCTAAGAATAAAGCTTAAGAAAACAGTCTTAAAATGAGATCTCTGTAGGAGTGAAAAGGATGCTGATGTGTGCAGCTCCAGAGCTGATAAGGACCCAGGTGATTTTACAGAGAGCAGGGAGGGTGGAGGATTCTTCTGCATTCACCCTCTCTGCTGGGGGAAGCCAAGCGGCAGACTAGACCTTCTGTGAGGCATGGTGGGCTGGAAGCCTGAGGGGAGAGTTCTAAACGGGAGAAAGGGTATCAGCAGGGCAGTACTGGGGTCAGCTGAGGCCTCAGGTGAGATCTGGAGCCTTTGTCTCTATAATTGTCCCCAGGTCTCTTCACACTGTCCTGTAGTTCAGTGTGGAGAGTGACATCCAGCAGACTCGCTTTGCTGTTCAGGATGTCATTAGGTCTTTCAGGGCTACCCAGAGAAACCTGTCTCAAAAAACTAAAAAAGGAAAAAGAAAAGACAAGACTTCGGATAAAAGTTTAAAGACCTCTTTAAGAATTCCTGAGTTATTTAGAAAGAGAGTGAACTTCCTTTCTTAGTCCTACTTTGCCCAAGATTTTTTAACACTTACAGATACTAATTGTAAAATGGCTGGATATAGTAAAACAATGCTGTACTTTGAGATCCCGAGGTTGGAGTCCCAGCAATATACAGCTGAGGATGGGAGAAATGGGTCTGGGAAGGCTGAGAGGCAAGGGCCGGGGACCTACATGGCCATAGTTAAAGAGCGTTAGTGCTTCTTTCCTGGTGGTCTGAACTGTAGTTGTTTCGCAGGGATCTGGATGCCAGGGCGAAGAGTGAGCGGTACCGTGCCCTCTTCCGGCTGCCCAAAGATGAAAAGCTCGATGGTCACACTGACTGCACCCTGTGGACTCCATTTAACAAAATGCACATCTTGGGCCAGATGTTTGTCTCCACAAATTACATCTGCTTTACCAGCAAGGAGGAAAACCTCTGCAGCCTCATAATTCCACTCCGAGAAGTAAGTGTTGAATGGAAATCCATATTTTAGGACGTCCATTTGTAATGCTTTTCTGTGTGAACCAGGGATTTCTTTTCTTTATTTACTGTGTGTGTGTGTGTGTGTGTGTATGTATGTTTTGCATGCGGAAGAGTGTGCCAGTGTGTTCACCCACGCCCGCCGGTGGAGGTCAGAAGAAGTTGTCGGTGGCCTTCCTCCATCATCTCTGCTTTGAGCAGACTTCTTGCTGAACCAGAAGCTCACTGGTCTAGCTTAGCTGGCTGATGGTCAGTGATTCACTTGTCTCCACCCCCAGTGCTCAGGCTGGACAGATGCAGCCATGCTGAGCTGTGGATTCCGTGGCATTCAAACTCCAGTCCAATACACATTGAGTGCTCTTATCCACAGCACACCATTGCTCCAGGGCTTCTTTCTTCCTCCTCCTCCTCCTCCCCTTCTTTCTCTTCCTCCTCCTCCCCCTCCCCCTTCTTGTTCTTTTTTTAACAAGACATCATTCAGGTTTTTTTGCCATCGGTGATTACTGATGATGCCTGTGATGGGCAGCACAGAGTTGGGAGCCCTGTGTTTTCCAGTCAGAAGTTAGGGGAGCAGAGCTTTTGGACTCACTGTGTTAGGAGCCTCGTGGTAGATGTCAGGTTTCACTCGGCTGCTCTTCTCTGTTTTTAAAGTGTTGCCTGAGTCATCACATTTCCCTCTTTCCCTGTATTTTAGGAGTAATGCATTACTGCCATAGCTCATTTGCAAAAGAACAGATCATAAAAAGACAATTTCCTTCCTGCTCCAGCTTTTCCTGTGCATTGCTATGCATATGTCATATAATTTAGACATAAATGTAGGGGAGTTTTTAGTTTTATTTCATCTAACAGTGAGTATAAATCAGTTCCAAAGTCAATTTTTAATGACTACATATTACTCCATTAAATGTACATACATAATGTGTTCACCTATTTATCTATGGCTATACACTTTCACTCTTGCTGTTTTTCCCGTCACATGTATAAATTTCCTTAAGTTACAATTACGGATTTCCTGAAGCTGAATTGGTCAATCAAAAAAAAAAAAAAAAAACACACAAAACTATCAAACAGTTGATGGATTCACTTCAGTTTGTCACAGGTTTTGCTCGTTGGTATTATAACATATTTTGAGGCCAGGATAATTTACTGGGGGTGAATTCAGAGGTGGGGAGATCAGTTACATTTACATTTAGTAGTTAACGGGCTTCATAATTTTTTCCTGCAAATTCACCTTGGTTGATAAGTTTTTCATTTAGTTCTAAGCATAATTTTCAAATTTTTCGTGTGTGTGTGTGTGTGTGTGTGTGTGTGTGTATCTGTGTGTGTATGATATGTGTGAGTGTGTTTGTGATGTGAGTGTATATGATGTGTGTGGTGTGTGTGAGTGTATATGTGTGATGTGTATGTGAGAGTGTGTGTGGTGTGTGTGAGTATATATGTGTATGATGTGTGTGTGATGTGTGTGAGTGTATATGGTGTGTGTGTATGTGGTGTGTGTGTGAGTGTATGTGTGTGATGTGTGTAAATGTGTGTGTGAGAGTGTGTGGTGTGTGTATATATGTGTGTACGATGTGTGTACGATGTGTGTGTGTGCATGTGTGTGATGTGTGTGATGTGTATGTGATGGCATGAAAGCCGCAGCACAGCGTGGAGGTCTGAGGACAGTGTTGTGTTGGTGATTCTCTTCTAACTTGACGTTGGTTCCAGGCTTGGACAGCAAGCCCCTTACCTGATGAGCCATCTTGCTGACGCCTTAGCACAATTTCCTTCATCAGATCCCTCCTGGACATGGTATAGCAGTTACCCAGAGCGGCAAGTTACCCAAATGCGCTTTGGGATCAGGACAGGCATAGTGACCCAATGTGCAGAGGAAACTCAACTCTTCAGACTTCAGACTGCAGAGTGGAGGAAATGCCGCCTTAGACAGAAAGTCGGAGCTGTGGTGATGGGCACACCACGTCCTGTTTGCCTTAAGATCTCCCCTGATGTACCAAAGCAAATAGTCTGAGTGTGTTTGGGTCTGTTTGGGCTTGATGACAGCCCTGTTAAAACCATCAGCATTGGACTTTGGAGATGGCCTGAGTTTGCATCCTCAGGACCCGTGTTTAAATTCAAGCATGACAGTATGCTCCTGTTTTGGCAGCAAAGGCTGAAGGGTCCCTGACGCTCCCTGGCCAGCCAGCCTAGCTGAACTGGTGAACCCCCAGTTCAGGAGCAAAAAGTGAGGTAGGAAAGTGATTGAGGAAGACACTCAGAATTTCCTCCTGACTTGCCCATGCCTGTGCACACACATGCACATTCCCACATGCATACACAGAAAACACATATTCACAAACACAACGCTAACAAAAAACACTTCAGTTCAAAGACAGCTATTTCTCTTCCCCTTGTCTTTCACACTGTAGGAGACTTGCGTGAACACACAGGCACACACACAGGCACACAGAGTCTGCAGGTGCGCATAGGGCTCCAGCTGAGTTGTTTATATCATGTCTGCTCCAGAACAAGTCCTTGAAAGCGTTAGCAGCCAAGCCCTGGCGTCTACGTGACGTACCCAGTGGACTGGTAGTGTTTCGAAAGCTAGCCTTTACTTAGTAAAAGGAGCCAGCTTTGGAATTGCTTCCTCTCTTGCTGATGAGACCGCAGCTAGGAGTCCTGTCTCCTTTCGCCCCATGAAATTTTAATGAAAAACTGGAATTCTTTTTCAGTTCTCAACCTTGGCACCCTGGGCATCCGGGGCCAGTTATTGCTGCAGACCTGTGCCTCCGCAGGGTGTCTGGCAGCATCCCTGCTAGGCAACTGTCACTTCTCCACTTGTGACAACCAAATATGCCTCTGGTTGCTGAAAAACACCCCCTGGTTTGGAAAAACCCCGAAGGATAGTTGTAGTTTCTGGTATTGACCCCGGTTTGATTTGTATAAGGCATTGTGTTTCATTGGGGCAGAATTGGGAGCGTCGCCATTTGTCTAAGGGGGGCATGGATGGCTCCTCCAGGGAATTGGAACTTCAGCGTGCTGCATTTCCAGCCTTCCCATTCAGGCACCCTTGCTTCCTGTTTCCTCAGGTGACCATCGTGGAAAAGGCTGACAGCTGCAGTGTGCTCCCCAGTCCCCTCTCCATCAGCACCAGGAACAGAATGACCTTCCTGTTTGCCAACTTGAAAGACAGAGACTTCCTGGTGCAGAGGATCTCAGATTTCCTGCAGCAAACGACTTCTCGAATCTACTCAGACAGAGAGTTCTCAGGAAGCTGCAACAGTTCTGATGATGAGGTTGGTAGGAGACACCCGAGCGTAGTGGGGTGCTCCTGTGCTCAGGCCTGGAGTGTGCACCTCCTTGTCAAATTGTTTGCCTGTCAGATTTAACAGCTGTGCTAAGTCCTCTGCCCCAGTACCAGTACAATATTTCAGCAAGATTGTCTTGTTATTAGGAACTGGTATTTAATCATAGCTCTAAAAAAAACTTCAGGATGGTCCAGCATCCCTTATGGCTTCACACATAAGAGGCAAGTACTCTGCTATAGAGCTACGACCCCAGCCTTCACTAGGTTCTCCAGGCTGGCCTTGAACTCACTTCATAGCCCATGTAGGCCTTGACCCTCGACTGGGGTTACAGACTTACACCCCCAGGCCCAGTTTAAGCCTCTTTTCTTTACATTGTCCTTAAGTGGTTTGACCTGATTGCGTGGAAAGTAACTTTTTCTATTTGGTGACATCAGTGGGAAGAATACAGAAGTCTCTAAGTGAAGTCAGACCTGAAATATAGCATCATTATGGTGATGTTTCTGCAATGAAATACACATTAGGCCACCATCCAGGGAAGCTGGAACCCAGAGAAGACAGGCACCTAGCTAGAGCAATGGAGGAAGTTTCTGTTAGCTAATCCATATTTTAAAGATGGTGAGGTTGCACGTACCGTCCTTCTCCCTGCTGCCTGGCCACTTATGTAGCGTTTTTGAGATGCCAGAAACTGGACAATAGGAGAACAAGCAGTCTCCAAAGCTTTTGCTTCCTCTGTGTCATGCTTCGCAAAGAGGCAAATCAGTGAAACAGAAAACCAAACACTTTTGTTGAAATAATGCAAGGGAAATTCTTTATTGTAGTAATTCGTTACTTGACAATAGTACTCTGGTTTCTCTGCAGATAATATAAATCTTTGTACATTTTTTTCTTTTGTTTCATTTTTTTGAGACAGTATCTCATGTACATCAGCCTGGTCTGGAACTTGCTGTGAGGCTGAAGATGGCCTTGAACTTTCAATTCTGGCTTATAGTCATATAGCACCACACCCAGTTCATGTGTTGCTGGGATCAAATCCAGAGCATTGTGTATAGTAAGCAAACACCCTATACCTGCTGAGCTACATGCCTGGTCCCGGGAAATCTATTTTGAGCACTGAAATGCTGTCGTTTATGACTTTTGCCCCATTATAACTCCTGAAAAAGTATTGACATGTTGGCATTTCCTGTTTCTTCACGTAGCAAGAAGCATATGAGAAAACATAACCTAGCTATTAATATCCGTACAGAAGACATAAAGGAGTCAGTTGTGTCCAGGCCCATCCACGTGTCCCTCTCCATTGACAGGTGTACTCCCGGCCCAGCAGCCTCGTTTCCTGCAGTCCCCAGAGAAGCACTAGCTCCGACCCTGATGGAGAGCGCGCCTTTAACCTCAATGGCAACAGCGTCCCCACAGCCACACAGACCCTCATGACCATGTACCGGCGGCGATCTCCAGAAGAATTCAACCCGAAATTGGTAGGTACCTTTTGCATTTCACCAAAACTTGCTGTATTAAAACAAAACCATTAAAACATGTTAAGATTCATATCTGCTACTTGTGCACATGTGCGCACTAATGCACGTGTGTGCACAGACCCCTTGGAGCTAGAGCTCCAGGCGATTTCAAGATTCCTGACTTATGGGAATGCCGGGGTCTCAATTCTGATTGTATACTCTTGACCACTGAGCCATCTCTCTAGTCCCCATGTAGATATTTTTAATGGAATTAAACTAATTAACATCTACAGAAGTGGCCAAAAACATCTGTAGAAATGTCTCTAACATATTTTTCCCATAAACAAGCAAAGCGGTATTTATCTAACTCTGTCGTTAGGATAACAGAGTGCGTTACTGAAGCATCGAGAGCCACAACACCGGTATGACTACTTTTCTTTGTCTTTGGTCTTGTTTTAACTACTGTGTAAGCCAAACAACAAGTAAGTTCATGCTTGCTCAGAGCGGGTTTAAAAGTCACCAGTTCACATTCACATAAAACCACAGGTATGATTAGCATTCTACTGGCCCATTAAGTAGGACCCTGCTACTGAACAGAAAGCTTGGTGACGGAACAGGCTGTGGTTGATGGGTAAAATTAGGAAAGAACTCTTAACATCTGAGTTCTACATTCTCCAGAGCTCTGTCAGGTCAACAGGGATTGCGTTCCGCTCTGTCATGACAGTCCTCAGCACTTCCCCCCAGAGACTTCTGGGACATCAGTCATGTTCCATTATGTCTTTCAGGCCAAAGAATTTTTGAAAGAGCAAGCCTGGAAGATTCACTTTGCTGAGTATGGGCAGGGGATCTGCATGTACCGCACAGAGAAGACTCGGGAGCTGGTGCTGAAGGGGATCCCAGAGAGCATGCGTGGAGAGCTCTGGCTGCTGCTTTCAGGTAGGGGGCGCTAAGAGCAGCGCTGTGGGGTGACTGGGGCCTCCTCCCAACCTCCACAGAGGCATCCCAAGTCCTTTGAGATAAGAGACCCCAAATCAAAGCTGGGTCTGGTTTCCTCACCAGGTACTGAAGTCTGCTGTAGTAACTGTTCCCTCATGGGGTACCCAAGGCCAGTAGTTCCTGCTGTCCAATCCCCTCACCTCACCCGTTTCTCCAGTGAGGCTGTTTAGGGGGAAGAAACAGAATCTGAAGTAGGAGTGTGACACTTTGTAAGTTGAAATGCTCCTTCTCCTGGCAATGTTGACTTCACTGAGAACATTTCAGTGGACCCTGTTGTGTGGACTTTTCCTGGGGAGATGTGGGCATACGTCTACTCACCCCAACTAGGGCACCCACAGATGACTAAAGAAAGAATTCGCTGAGGTCTGGTTAGTGAGCCAGTGAGATTAATTAGGCTGACCCATCAGAGTGTGGGTGAGAGGGTCCTTACAGGAGGACGGGCCACCTGCTGGCATGGAAACCACTGAGGAAGGTCTCCAGAAATGACTGGCGGCTGCTTGCATTACACTCTGTCCTCAGGGAATGCTTTCCAAGACCCCTCAGTCAATGTCTGCAGACACAGCAGACTTCGATCCTGTATGTACTATAGATTTTCCTATACACACATGCATATTTATGATAAAGGCTAACTTACTAACGAGGCAGGGTAAAATATTAATAAATGATAATAAAACAAAGTCATTGTAATAAAATAATATTCCACAATAAAAGTCATCTAAAATAGTGAACTAATTTTCTGTGTTTTTTTTTTCCACTCAATATTTTTATTTTAATATTTTAGTCTTTTAGGATAAGCTACCACTGTTTTCTGCCATCTGGAAACATCCAGTGCACCTCAGAAATCTTTGTACCCCAACCACAGAACATACTTTTGGCCATCACCAACCTTCACTTTAATCATACATCAGTTGCTTTAGCTGATGAAGATAGGAAATGTCAGCACTCTAACTAGGTCCATGAGAATATTTTTATTTGAACCTAGAGATGGCCTCATCCAAGTACCATTATTAAATCTTTTTACTTGAAAAAAATAGTATTGAAACTTAAAAATAAAGTGACTGGACTTACAAGAAAGCCTTGCAAACATTGTGGATCTTTCTAGAAGTAGATATAAATGGAAAATTGCCTATCACGCAATGGTAGATAAAAATGGAAAATATCCCCTATCACGGGATATATCTCAGAAATAAGAGGATCAAGTTCTAAAAATAAAATAAAGATAAAAATGGTTTTATCTATTTTATGTAAACTTGATTTTTTTTGTTTTTTCCCTATTTCCTTAAGTAGACCAGACACAGGTCCTCATTTAGAAGTTAAATGTGAGCTGGGCATGGTGGTGAATGTTTGCAATCCTAAGACTGTAGAGGCCGAGGCAAGACAATCTCTTCAAGTTCAAGGCCAGCCTGGGATCCATAGTTAGTTCATTGCCAACCCGGGTTACTTAAAAAGACATTGTTTCAGAAAAAGCAAAAGGAAGCTCAGATTGGAACATGGCACTCTCTAATCACACGTCAGAGAAGACCATCATCTTGTAGAGTTCTCTTATCCAGCGTGGTCACCTTGACAACCAGATTCAGAGCACCGACAGAGTACAGGAAAAGTTCGTTTCTCTCCCTCTCCTTCAAATTAGAACTTATTTATAGCTACATTTTAGATTCAAATGAATTCACCATGAAGCCAGTCTATAGCAGCAGCACGCATCCCACTCACAGAGACAGATTCAGGTAGAGGGATCCAGTCAGTATTTTGTCTAACAGAGGGGCGTATGTGACTGAAAGGTGGCATGTCTGCACACCGCCCTTGGCTGTGTATATGTATATGCCCATACACTGAGGAGTGGGGTACACGTGGGAACCAGCCTGCCCATAAAGGTCGTCCAGCTTCTGGCCGGGAAGCCCATGCTGGGACCTGTTGCTTCCAGTGCCCCTTAAGGCTGCTGCTTGTTCTCTGGACCTACTGAAGTCACGTTCAGTCTGTCCCCAGGGAGAGCAGAGCCAACGTCAGGATGCTGCCAACCAGTCGGCCATTGTCAGGCACTGGGACAGGGCCAACCATTGGCTGGGTGACACTGTCTTCTAAAATGAAATGTACATGTTTACTTTGTCATTCTCTATGTACTTTACCGTTTGTTTTTAAATTAAACCTCTTTTGAGCTATAACGTAAGATTTACCAAAGTGCACACAACCTAGTGATCTGAAATATCCATAGACTCATGTCCTGATCAGCGCAGTTAATTTTAGACCATTGTCACCGTTCTCAAAAGAAATTACCCATACTCTTTTGCCAGTCAGTCTTCACGTCCTGCAGCCATGGAAGAGAGTGGTCACCTACAATCTGTCGCTGTAGATTGTCTGCTGTGGACCCTCAGTGTTTCCTGACTGACTTCCACCTAGGATGGCATTTGCAGGGTGCAAGCATGTTGCAGCTTGTGTCAACATTTCACTCCTTATTAGAGCCCAGCGCCGCACTTGATGCGTTTATCACTTGACAGTCAGTTTAGGCTGTGCTGCGAGGGTTGACATCAACCCTTTTGGATACTTTTGTGAGTGAGTGTGTGTGTGTGTGTGTGTGTGTGTGTGTGTGTGTGTGTGTGTGTGTAGAACTTCTGGCCCTTCTGATGACTCCATACCTTACCTTTTAAGCAACCCGTAGGAGTTTGGCTGGAGCAGCCCATCTTTGCACGGCCCCCGGTGAAGCTTGAGGTTCCAGTCTCTCCACATGCCCCCTGTCATTCACTGATGTCTGTTGTTGCTCACCCAGTGGGTGTCAGTGCTTTCTAACCTGGGACTTGAGTTTAAGGGAGGTTGGGTATTTGTTTGTTCGTTTGTTTGTTTGTTTGTTTGAGACACGGTCTCTCTGTGTAGCCCTGGCTGTCCTGGAACTCACTCTGTAGACCAGGCTGGGCTCGAACTCACAGAGATCTGCCTGCCTCTGCCTCCCAAGTGCTGGAATTAAAGGCGTGAGCCACAATGGCCCAGCTTGGGGAAGTTGTTTATTTTGGTTTGATTTGGTAATTTTTTTTAACTTAATATAATATTTTAATTCATTCTTTGAGTATTTCGTACATGTATATAATGTATTTTGATCATTTCACCCTTACATCCCATCCGACTCTTTCTGGACCTACCACCACTGGCGTTCCACGCTTCCAAATTTCTGTTCTTCGTCCCTTCCTTTGTAAAACCGACTGAATCCAATTAATGTTGCCCATATGCGTATGGGTGTGCAGCCATACATCGTGTGTAGTCAGCCCCAGAGGCCACACCCCTGAAGAAACATGACTCTTCCTTCCCCAGCAGCCATTAATTGTCTGTAGTGCCTAGTAGGGGCGTGGCCTGTGAGCTTCTGCCCATGACTCCAGCAGACACTACTGGACAGTCTTTCCATCCTGTGTTCTGCGCTGTCCCCTGAGCCTTGGGGGAGGGGTAAAGGGACATTTACACACCCCATTTGGAGCTGAGGGCTCCACAGCCACGTGTTCTTTAGTTATGGTTTTAATTAATTTCCTCAATTGTTTGTTGACTGTTTATATAGTTTTTCTGTAGAAATATCTACTGAGGTCCTTTGCCCACTTTAAATTATGTAATATATCAATTACTAAGTCATGAGTTTTTTAATTAGTTTTGGATACAAATCTCTTATGAGAGTTTTCAAACTATTCCATTCTGTTGCCTGTGTTTTCACTGTGTGCTTTGAAGCACCATTTTTAAGATTTTGAGGGAGTATGATCTTTCTTTTGTCACTGTACTTTTAAGGCATGAGAGCTTAGACCAGTGGTTCTCAACCTGTGGGTCCTGACCCCTGGTGTTGAACCACCCTTTCATGGGGGTCACCCAAGACCATCAGAAAACACAGATATTTACATTACAATTCATAACAGTAACAAAATTACAGTTAAGAAGTAGCAACAAAATAATCTTGTGGTTGGGGATCACCACAACATGAGGAACTGTATTAAAGGATTGCAGCCTGAGGAAAACTGAGACCCACTGGCTTGGACCTGTGTTTTCTAATGAGACTTGAGATTTAGATCACTGATCCAACTGAGTTACTTTCTGTGTGTTAGAAGGAATGGTTTAACTTCATCCTTTCCACATGAATGTACTGATGTCCTGGAATCATTTGTTGAAAAGACTCTGCTTCCCAGATTTGAGTTGTCTTAACACCTCAAAAAGGACCATAACTATGGGGATTTATGTCTAGACTTCAAGTTTTAATCCATTGGTTTATATGTCTGTCTAAGGCAGTATCACAGAGCCTCCATTACTAACTTTGTAGTAAGTTTGAGGCAAAGGAATGTGAACCCTCCAATAATTGTTTTTTCTTTCAAGATTGTTTCAGCCATTTAGAGTCACTTACATTTCCAAAGAGTTTAGGGTCAGCTAATCCGTCTCTACAGAACGGGCTCCTGTGATTTTGATGGTGTTGTGTTAAGTCTGTAGGGGTGGTTTTCCTATCTTAGCAGTTCCAGTCTATGGACAGAGGAGCTCTTTCTGTCTATTTGGATCTTTGTTCATTTCTTTGGGCTGCTTGTAGTTTATGTTAAGTCTGACAGTTACTTCTGGATAGTTCGGTTTTTGATCTTTTATAAATGGATTTGTTTTCTTTTGTTTGACAGTTGTTCTTTGCTAGCATATATACATGGAGCTTATTTTTGTGTATTTATCCTGTATCCTGCATCTTTAACATATTCATTTTTCAATACTAGTGATTAGTAGTGGGAGGGTACCTTCTCATGTACCTGTTGCTCAGTGGTATGCCTCTTTTTGAATCATGTCTGTTTCTTTGCCTACTTTTAATTGGACTTTTGCTAATTTGTTAGTATTTTGCACTTTTTTGCTATTTTTATATGAATTTCTTACATATTTAAAAATGACTAGTATTAGCATTATTTATGTTTTAGCATATCTCTGTGTGTGTATTTTCCACTTGTGTAGGTATTCTTGGAGACCAGTACAGGGCATTCAGTCCTCTGGAGTAAGAGGTGCAGACACTTGGGAGCTGCGTGACTTGGTTACCAGGAACTGAACTCAGGTCCTCGGCAAGAGCCATCTCTCCAGCCCCTATTTTATTTTATTTTATTTATTATTAGAATGCGTATATGGGGTGTGTGTGTGTGTGTGTGTGTGTGTGTGTGTGTGTGTGTGTGTACACCACAGTGCACATGTCATGTGGAGGTCAGAAAACGAAGTATTTTATGTTGCTCCTCTCTTTCCACTCTGGGTCCAGAGATGAAACTCGGTTGATCTGACTCGCATGGGGACTGCTTTTACTGAGACACCCAAATTCCTTGTAAAGTTTTGCATTCTGGATAATTGCTCCTTATCGGATACATGGTTTATTTGTGTTTTCCCTGTCCTGTCTGTTTCTTTTGCGCTCTGTTGATTGTTCTCTGTTGTGAGCCAAGCTTTTGAACTTAGGTGATCTTACCCATTTCTACTATTACTGCCTGTGCCCTGTGGGTGTGATTGATATCATACCCAAACCGAACTGCTCTGTCAAGAATGTCCTCCCTCTTTTCCTCGGGCAGCTTTTTGGCTTTACGGCTTATGCTCTAGTCCTCCATCCGTGCTGTGTTGGTTGGGAATGTAGTGTGAGGTCAGGGCGCAGTCCATTCTCTGCATGTGGATTCTCCGTTTTCCCAATGGTAATGTAAATTCATGTTGCTATTAGCTTTAGATATGTGCATACCCGGGGCTTTTCTGACTTCAAGAATCTTAACATGAATATTTAACATCAGCAATTCTTTGCCCCATTCTGCAACCCCACCCCTATCACCCAGAAACCCTCATCGGTGGCAGGGACCCATCATTACTGGAGGACCCTCAGCCTCGCCCTGCCTGCTGCCTTACAGAGCCCTAACCCTCCCGAGGCTTCCTTCTGCCCCCGTCACTGTTGCTGTGTTCTGTAGGAAACGAGGCATTCCTGAGAGGCTTTCCTCCTTCTCAAGTGAAATTTTAACAAAACTTCTCATAAATTAAAAGCAAAGAGAGCAACTAAGAGTGAGAACAACTCAGCCTGGCTTACTCTGTCTGATGTCCCGAGTCTGTCTGACTTCCCTCGGCTCTGTCCGTGTAAGCTTGGGAAGCAGTTTTGTGGACCTCTAGCTCATGCTGGAAGGTGGAGCGGCCATGTTGCCGTGGGGCCAAGAGAGGGAAGGAGACCACGGGTAAATTACCAGTCTAGACATAAGTGAACACACTCTTCAGGGTGATTTTCTTTTTTTTTCAATTTCCTTTGATGGGTGGGCAAGCAGAGTTTCAGCTGAGCAGCGCTCTCTATAACTAGGATGGCAGGACTTCAGCTTTGTTGATGTCCTATTTGTTGTGTGCTTCCCAGGGGCCATCAACGAAAAGGCCACACACCCCGGGTACTATGAGGACCTAGTGGAGAAGTCTATGGGGAAGTACAATCTTGCCACCGAGGAGATTGAGAGAGACTTACACCGCTCCCTTCCAGAACACCCCGCTTTCCAGAACGAAATGGGCATCGCCGCTCTGAGAAGAGTCTTAACGGCTTACGCTTTTCGCAATCCCAACATAGGGTATTGCCAGGTAATTGCCACGAGTTTATGTTTGGGGAGGGCTCTAAGTGTCCTCCAGTCCTGAAAGAGGAGCATTCAGATGAGACTCAGCACCAGACTAACCAGCCAGGAATTTAATTAGAGCAAGCAAGGAAGCCGGAGCTGGCCCAGCCAAGCAGCGATGGCCCCAAACCCAGGAGGCAGCGGCTTGTCCAGCCCTCATGCCTACCTCACGTGGTCACTTATAGGGGCTGCTTTTTCTCAAAACACTGTTTCGCACAGATTTTGGTCTGTTGCACATAGACACGTACAAAGCAAGAATACGTATGTGGGGGTTTAAGAACCCCAAAGTTTACTTGGGGAAATGGCACCAGCGCTCTACGCCTCTCCTGGGGGAGTCTGAGCTGGCCAGGCTGCTCCACTGTCAGCCATTGATCCTGGCGTCTGTTTGGGGGACTCTGGGCTGACCCACCACTGTTCATCATGTCCAGTCTTTCAGGCCTAGTTGGTCAGTCCCCTGCAGAGCTGACCTCCTGCCTAACATTTATACTGACAAAGTGAACCTTTCCTTGGTTTTGTTTGCCAGCAGATAATGGACAGGAAAGCTCTATCTAGGCTAGTGGGAGTCGGTGCAGCAGGGTGCCCCAATCTTGGCACTATGGGCATTGTGGGTTAGAGTGACGTAGGAGAAAGTCAAAGTGATAGAACCGATGTTTTAAAGGTTTTGTTAGTAGATCTGTTTAGGAGACATTAAATCACACTAAGTAGACTGGCTAAGGGGGCGATGTCCCCTAAGTACCTCAGAGGTAAATAGTATGCTAACCACACCTTTAGAGATAAGCTAAATTGTGATGCTAAGATGTAAATATCTGTTCACCAGGACTGACCAGCCATCAGACCCTTCCCCAAAGAACACACCTCTGACAGACAGCTCAAGGGGGCAGCACAGGGTCACAGCCACTGTTAAGTCCTGGCCTGCCATAAGCCCCCAGATGGGCAGATGACCCCGGGTGAGCACTATTTAAAAAGAGCATCACTGGTGTACTTCAAAAATAACTGTGATGCTGGCCCTGCTAAGTCTCCGCCTGCCCAATGGCCAGACTCACAAGCCCTTGTTCAAAGTGGAACTGCAGCTGAGACCTGAAGGAGACTTAAGGATGACAGTGTGTGTGAAATGCATCACCCTGAGGTGCACATAAGTTAGTAAAACCTCCAACTGGGTGTGTGTGAAATACATCAACCTGAGGTGCATATAAATTAGTAAAACCTCCAACTGGAAGCCAATCCTTTTCGGGTGTTAACTCCAGTCCGATGTGCACACACTTTACTAAAATGCTTTTAGTAATGATTTATCACGGGAGTGTATTATTTCTATAGAAAGTGAGTTCTTTGTCCTGGGTGCTACCTAGTGCTGTGTTGCATGTTCAGCAACATCTCCGGCCCCTATCTCTAGGCAGCAGTATAAACCCCCATTTAAAGGGGAAAAATCAAAATCCCCTCTAGATATTGGCGAGGTCTCCCAAGGAGCACCATCACCTTTGTAGACAACTACTGCCCTGAGAAGGGAGCCAACACGGGTTGAAGTAAATGTTTTAGTGTCTTGTACTGATACCTTGAGCATAAGTGACAGTGAGAAAGCCCCAAAATAAGGTGATCCTAGATACAAAGACCACATTATCAGTGGGTCTTCCTGGACCGTCTATGGAAAAGCTGAAGGAGACTTAACTCTTAGACACAGTCATCTTTCTCCTACATGTGGACATATACCCACATGCTTCTTGTCTCTCTCTCACACATACACACATACACCTGTTTACACACCTGTTTCCCTATACCACATTATTTATCTTTTTGACAGCACTTAATTTAAATGTATCTCCAGATTGATTCATTAACTTTATAGTGTTGGTTCTCTCTCTCTCTCTCTCTCTCTCTCTCTCTCTCTCTCTCTCTCTCTCTCTCTTTCTCTCTCTCTCTTTCTCTCGGCAGCATTCAAGGCTAGTGAGCTTGTCCCCCAGTCCTCTCACGCCTCATACAGAACCCATGAGAAATGACAGCCATGGAACTCTGTCTTGCCTGAATGGCTAAGGAACTGACCTTAATTGAGACATGGACTAGAACCCGCAGGCTAATTCTCATGTGGAATTTTAATAACCACTTCCCTTGAAACACCAAGGCTTGCAAGAAAGAACCTTTTCAGTCAAACACCTTTTAGGGGATTTATATTGCACAAGTCTGATGAATTGGTACTGGTTTCTGGAAGATCAAAAGAAACTCAGGAACTGCTTGGCTTCTGACAGAATAGAATTCATTTTTATCTTTTGATCTTCATTTTTTAATTAAGGAACACTTACCACTGAGCTGCTTAGCAGTTATGGGCTTTCTGATAATATCTTTTAATAAAACCTGGTTACTTTGGATTTTAAATCAACTTTATTCATCTTTAGCATCTTTTCCTAGATGGAAATGAGAGGGAGGGCGCCAACTCTGAAAGGTTTCCTTGTTCTCTGTGGACAGCCTGGAGCCCTGTGTGCTTGGTTATAGGAACTATTTATGAGAGTTGAAAGGGAAATATTTACCTCCGCTGAGTTAAGGATTAAGAACACTGAAGGGATTTAGCAGGCTGAAAGCATTGTCAGACAGGCCTCGGGCAGAGGCCTGTGTAAGGGCTTGTCTGTGCATGCTTGAGTCAGGTAGACCACGGTGCCAGTGAGGAAAGGCCCTGAGCAGTGGCTGAAAAGGGCCAGGCTTGGCTTTTCATTCTAAAGGGTCATAAGCTAACAACGCAGAAGAATACCCACCAAGCTTCGGTGGCCTTGAAATCCTAAGCTTGTTTGTCTGGCTTTTCTTGGATGTTTATTGGCATCTGCAAGAATGGCTAATTTTCCTTCTTTCTTTAGTCAATGTTGTGAGTGCCACTGTATCAAAAACATAGACAAGCACAGTGTGTCTTTCCATAAGGCCAGAATCTCATGAATAACAACAAATTCACAAGGTACTAGGGATTCCGTGGCAGCAGTTTCCCGGCTCCTTCCACCTTCTTGGCAGTCTGGCCCAGCTTAATACAAGTTTTTAATGCCAGTCTTGATTACTACTATAACTCCCATGTCAAACATCATACTGTCTGTCTGTCTGTCTGTCTGTCTGTCTGTGTTATGGAATGGATCCAGAGGGTTAGAGAGGCTGTGGGAGAGTCTTGGGTTTCAGACACAGGCTGACATAAAGGTCAACGGAGCCTGTGCTGACAAGGGACCCGGCCTGACTGTGTCACTTGTAGACTTGCAGGAATAGATCTTTTGGGTTTGTTTTGTGTTATTGTTTTTTTTATTAGTTCTTTTTTGTTTTTTTTTTTTTTTTTTTTTTTTGTTTTGTGTTTTTTTTTTTTTGTTTTTTTTGTTGTATTTTTAGTCTGTGTGGGTGGCACCAGACAGATGGTGGTGTTTGTGGACTGATCCTCAAAATGGAGTCAGAAGCTGCTTGTCAAATGGCATGCCCTGAACCACTGCTGGCTTCCAGCTGGGAGTGACTTAGAGTGGGCATCGCCCCTCACCACTTACCAAGATTGCTGCTCTGTCGTACATTTGCTGTATGCAGACTGTCTGATGGCGTCCTCTCTCCTTCCGTCAGGCCATGAACATTGTCACCTCCGTACTGCTTCTCTATGCCAAAGAGGAGGAGGCGTTCTGGTTGCTCGTAGCCTTGTGTGAGCGGATGCTTCCCGATTACTACAACACCAGAGTCGTAGGTACGTGTGGTTGTGGCTAAACACCTTAGCCTGTCTCAGTGGGAGAAGGATCTTGGAATCGTTAGTTCTCCTCAGCTGTGACAAATGCCCACTTGTTGTGGCTCTGAATCTGCCCATACGGTCCGCAGTAGAGGGAAGTCACGGCAGAGGGAACACAAGGCAACTAACTGGTCACACTGGGTCCCAGTCAGGAAACGGAGAAGCAAATGTCGGCACTCAGTCTGCTTTCTCCCTTTTTATTTAGTCCAGGACCCCAGCCCTTGGGACAGTGATGCCCACATTCAGGATGGCCCCTTGAGCCCTAGTTAAATTTCTCCAGTAACACCTTCCTGGGAATGCTGGGTGATTCTAAATCCAGCAAAAATGACCATCACATGTGTGGTACCAGCTTAAAATGTCAGCAAGCTGGTGGTAAATGTGTACAGCTATAATCTCAAAAAAAAAAAAAGCTTTGAAAAGCAATCCATGCCTTGGGACCCCACAGCTAAAGAGCGGTTACGTAAATAAGGGCATAAAGCAGGTGTGATGGTCAGTCTTAGTGTCAGTTGTCATAACCAGAATCCCCAGGGATGAGAGTCTCAGTGAGGCACTGTCTAGATCAGGGGAGCCTGTGGGAATGTCTGTGGAGGACTGTCCTGGCTGCCTTAACTGACGTGAGAAGACCCAGCACCATTCCCTGTTTTGGGGCCCTGGATTGTGTAAGCATAGAGAAAGCTAGCTGAGCATGAAGTATGAATGTGTGCCCATTTCTCTCTGCTCTTGCCCGTGGGTGTGAACAGCTGCCCAGGTTCCTGCTGCCTCGAGTTCCCTGCGCTCATGGACTTTACGCTGGAACTGTGAGATAAATTAAACCCTTTCTGCCCTGAGTTGCTTCCATCAGGGCATTTTGTCATAGCAATAGAAATGGAGGCAGAACGCAGCCCATCCATTTGATTCGGTCCTCCAGGGAGGTGCAGGGCTAACCGATCATGTTGTGTCACCCACTCAGGTGCCCTGGTGGACCAGGGAGTCTTCGAGGAGCTGGCACGAGACTACGTCCCACAGCTGTACGACTGCATGCAGGACCTGGGTGTGATTTCTACCATCTCCCTGTCGTGGTTCCTCACACTCTTCCTCAGCGTGATGCCGTTTGAGAGCGCAGTGGTGGTCGTGGACTGTTTCTTCTATGAAGGAATCAAAGTGATATTCCAGTTGGCCCTCGCTGTTCTGGATGCCAACGTGGATAAACTGTTAAACTGCAAGGACGATGGAGAGGCCATGACTGTTTTGGGAAGGTACTGTGCTGTGTCTGGCTTTGGGGCCACCTCATGAGTTTGACTTCATTGACCAAAAGACCTATTATTCTCTGTGGCCAGGACACATTTTCATATTCTTTTCATTTTTAAGGTTTATTTATTTTCTGGATGTGTATGATATTTATGTGCATATATATGCGGGTAGATGCACCTGTGCTCATATGCAGAGGACACTGGGTATCTTCGTCCATCACTCTCCACCATCCTCTTGAGGCGGGGTCACTCCCTAAGCCTAGGACTCATGTTTCCTCGGCTAACTGGGAAGCCAGTGAACAGAGGTCTCCCCCTCCTCCCTCTTTGCCTCCGTTAGAGCTGGAGTTACAGTGTGCTTGGATACGTGGCTTCTGTGAGTGCTGAGATCCAAACTCCAGCCCTCAGGGTTGTACAGAAAGTGCTCTTAACCCCTTAGCCATCCCCCCAGCACAACAGTCTTTTTCTTCAAAGATAAAGGGAGTTTCTCTCTGTTTTTAAGAAGATCTTAGTAAGGCCTGATGTTGCACACTGTAATCCCAGCTGTTCAGAAGGCTGAGGCAGGGGAATCACACATTAAAGCCAACCTGGCCAACTTAGTGAGAACCCATCTTGAAATAAAAGGTAAAAAGGGGGGCTGGGGCCGTCAAGTTGCTCAGCATGCATAAGGTGCTAGGTTCAATCCCCAGAACTTCCCAAAGAAAGAGAAGCACAAACAGAAAGAGACAAGGAAAGCTTGGGTTTTTGTCTTAATATGTACAATTAGAGATCTGTAACTGAGGCGTCACAGTTCCTCCAATGACAGCTGGTTCATGTCTCACCTAAGGTACTTAGACAGTGTGACCAACAAAGACAGCACGTTGCCTCCCATCCCTCATCTCCACTCCCTGCTCAGTGACGACGTGGGGCCCTACCCTGCAGTGGACATCTTCAGACTCATAGGAACATCCTACGAGGTGGGTCTGCATCCCAGCCATGTGATAAGAGTACCCCCGTGTTCCCACCCAGCTCAGCTGGGCTTGGGTCCCACACCGCCTCTCCTGACCTGTCTCAATCCAGTTAGTCCTGTCGCCATAGAATACAGCAGTCCCGTGGCTTCATAAAGATTAAGGATGGACTTCTCACTGTTCAAGAGCCTTGGAAGCCTACGACCAGGTGCTTATGGGATACAGCCCCGTCTTTCTGTTTCCTTGGACACCATCTGTGTCCTGTAGGTGGGAGGAACCATATCCCCGTGGGGCAGAAGTTCAGGAGAAATAAACTGCTTCTGCAAGCCCTTTCTATAGCATTCTTTCTAACCTAAACAGCTGAAGATAAGGCCTTTCCAGTCCATGCTGCAGCAAGTGGGAATTAAACATGAGTTTGGGGACAGACAGAAATCCCACCCTTTTACATTGTGAGAATTAGTTGTAGGAGGCAGGCGACTGCCTGTAAGTTTTGGTCTCAGAGATGGACGCTGAGTGGACCCCGGGATTTCTCTTGGGCCTTAACTTGTTGTAAATGGTATGGCAAACTCTGGCCCTCTGACACGTGATCTAGAAATGTGTCAGATTCAACGCTCAGTGGGTTGAGGAGCCATCGTGGGAAACCTTCATCGATGACTCATTCCTCATTCCCACACTAAGTAGTTAGAACTCCCCTGAAGTATATACTTTCAGATATGACAATTTTATTTATTTATTTTTATTCCTTATTCTTTTTACTGAGAAAACGTCTTGTTATGTATCTTGGGCTATCCGTCAAGTGTTACCAGTGTCCCACTAGAGATGACCACTCAGACACAGTTTATAGCCAATTGGAAATCTTTATTCCAGCAGACTGGGACCACACCCAGTATCCAGGGAGTTAGGTGTGGCTCAAGTGTCCAGACCACTGGGTTTTTAAAGGCAGAAGCCATGCCCTGGTATCTCACCTGACAGTTTTGCAGAAGCAAACAGTTTAACAGATGCTGAAATAATCAGTTAGCTGTCGGGGGTTCCGCCCAAGCAGACTAAAGTAAGTTAGATGAGTTAGTCAGGGCATCCTGACTTTGGCTTTCTGGAACAGAGCTGGTAATTCTCCACGGGATTCTCCATCAAGGACCCCAAATTCTAGTCAAACCTGCAATGGCCTCAGCAAGAATCCAAGATGGAGGAACCTCTGCACCGCCTTGCCCTGTCCCGGAAGTGAAGTCAGCCCTCCCAGCTCAGCCTCTTGAATCCTAGAAAATATTAGCAAGACCTGTGCCACTAAATTTGGCCCTCGATGGTGTGTGTGTGTGTGTGTGTGTGTGTGTTCACGCACACATGCATATGGAGGTCAGAGATTGGCATCAGTTTTCCTCCACTGCTTTCTGCCTTACATTTTTGAGACAGGATCTTCTTGCTGAACACGGAGCCCCTATGTTTGGCTACCTTTCCAGAAAGCCCCATAAGTCCTCCTGTCTCAGTCTTCCCAGTACTGGTATCACAGGCCCTTTTGTGAGGCTTTGGGGATTAGAACTCAGATCCTCAACCCTGAGGGCAAGCCCTTTACTGGCTGAGCCATCGCCCAGCCCCACAGTCATGGTAGAGAAGAGGCTCACTGAGCTGCTGTTGGGATCCAAAGACGTCCCTCCCCTGGGAGCTTCTCTCTCTCAGTGAACCCCCGAGTGAATCGTTTCAATGACTATTCTTACCAAGTCCTGAACTGGCCTGTTTAATGGAAACAAATTGTATGTTTTCCTTTCTTGTCTGAGTTGGGAAAACATGCAGGCCATGGGCAGGTTAGCATTTAGAGAGATGGCCAGCCCACAGAATGCCCGTGTGGACTTCTGATCCCAGCAGAAGCTGTTAATGGAGCGTGGAGATCAACAAACACGCCTCCCAGCCTCTTCAGCTCTCCACCTGGGAGCAGGTGCTCCCCTTCCCATCACACACACATCCCACCACACACGCATCCCACCACACACGCATCCCATCACACACGCATCCCACCACACACGCATCCCATCACACACAGCCTCACATCCAAGCTTTCTTCTGCATAGACTGTCGACTCAAGGGGAGCACATGTGACTGAAATTTAGTTCTGCCGCTGGAAATGGGAGACTCTGGATCAGTAATTCATAGTTCCAGAGTGGCTTCCCAACATAAAATCTAGTCCAGGTCACTGTTGTGGAGAGAGCTGTTTATTCTGAGTTGTGAACATTTCCACCAGTCTGCAGGTGTCCCTGCGACCTTAGCACATTTTTTCAGAAACATCAATATTGCTCCTTTCCAGAAATTTGGAACTATCCGGGCGGATTTGATTGAGCAGATGAGATTCAAACAGAGGCTGAAAGTGATCCAGACCCTGGAGGACACCACCAAACGCAATGTGGTAAGTCCAATGAAGGGCAGCGGGGGGTGGGGGGTACCTCACGTTCCCCAAATTGCGCACACTCCTGCTGGCTCCTCGGCTCCAGCTTGGCAGGTCTTGAAAGAAGAACTTAGAGGTTCTCTTAGCGTGAAATGTTTTGAGTCTGTGGGAGTCACTGTGCTCACCCCTTTATAGGTACGGACCATTGTGACAGAGACCTCCTTTACCATCGACGAGCTGGAAGAACTGTATGCTCTCTTCAAGGTGAGTTTCAAAGTAAATTCATGCCCGTTCAAAGGGATGAAAGAACTTTCCTTAATTGTTCTGGGACTTCTTGATCTTTCTATTAGGTGGTTTAGGGGTTCCACAGGTCCCCAACATGCACAAGGTGAAAGACAGAGTCGGGAGACAAAGCTGCCGTACTTAGTGGGGAAAGTAAATCAATGATTAGCACTAATTTAAGTTGATGTTTTAGCTCACTTCCTCACCAGAGGAGTTGTTTTCTTGGACCTTAGAACATGGAACCTGGATTTCTAAAACTCCACAGAATAGTTGTGGTCAAGTTCAAATTCTGCCTGAAGTTCTTATAACTCCTAATCTCCCCTACTGAGCCCCAAGTTGCCCTAAGGAAAAATAATATATAGCTAGAAGAAGAAGCGTACTATGTTAAGAGGCCTGCTTAGTTTGGATTTACTGTTTCCGAAGTCTCCTGACCCGTGCTTGGCCTGCTGCGTCCATCCTGGGCTGTCCTGGCGCACAGCATCATGGTAAAGGGCATGAAGGAGCAATATCGTCACATCATGGCAGCCAGGGAACAGAACTACACCAAGAGAGGGTCCAAGGCAAGACATGACACACTTCTGTCGATGTAACCAACCGTCTTATTAAATAAGAAACACAGAAACAATGTAAAAGAGAAAGCCGAGAGGTCAGAGCTCAGAGCTAAAATCTCACCCTTCCTCCTGCTGTCCCAGCTTCAAGAAAGAGACCTACTTCCTGTCTGTTCTTTTTTTTTTTTATAGTATGTTGTTCTGCCTTCTCATTGGTTGTAAACCCAAACACATGACTGCCTCGTCACTGTCTGAATGTACAGCCCCCTAGGTCTTAAAGGCATATGTCTCCAATGCTGGCTATATCCCTGAACACACAGATATCTATGGGATTAAAGGCGTGTGCCACCACCGCCACACTCTTGCTATGGCTCTAATAGCTCTGACCCCCAGACAACTTTATTTATTAACATACAATCAAAATAATATTTCAGTACAATTAGATTACCACCACACACTTCCTTCAACCAGGCTCCACTTCCAGAAGTTTCTATCATGTCCCAATAAGGCCAACAAATGATTGATCAATTGATGAAGGTCAGGCTTTCATGTCCAGTCACCTCTCAATGATTGGATCCATCTTCTGGGGACCAAGCATACCCAAACCCTAACAAAAACTGTCTACAGGCCCAGGGAAGAGCATCATGGGTTCAATCTCTGTGTTTTCCATTCTTTTTCATTAAGCCACTACTCATTTTTAATAAGAAAAATAACACTCTAATAATTTTTTAAATGTAATTCTTTTCTTCTACAGAAAAGTTTTATCATCTGTCACAGATTAGAATGTGGCTGTTGATGGGGAAAAGGTTCAAAAGATTCCCATCACGCAAGAAACAATGATGCCACAATCTCTAATTTACTCTCTGGACTAAATCTGCAGCTAGATGTGGTGGCTCTTGCCTCTCATCCCAGTACCTGGAGGCAGGAACATCAGGAGTTCAAGGTCATCCTTGACTACATAGCAAATGTGAGGCCAGCCTAGCTTGCATGAAATGTCTCAAAAGCAAAAGCTACCAATAGATCTTTGGAGCAGATCAAAAATAGTCCAGGAACAAACATAAAGGACACCACCCACATCCTGTGGACAGCTCCTAGGGGAACAGAGTTTGGGACTGAGGGATCTCCCTAAAGCGCCCACTTACCTCTTAGCCACTAGAGGGCACCGCTATCTCTTTCTTGGTGCTCTCTCCCTGGTGGGTAGGCCAAATGTGTGTTGACTTGATACGTAATGGATCAGTGTAGTATGGTCCTGCGTTCTTGGAATGAGATGCCGATTTCTATGCACAGCAACAGGAAGCTATTGCTGAGCCTAGCTCTTCACTCTCACCATGATATCTCCTAGACTTAAGGGTCTGCAAGTTAGATGTGCCTGTGTGTGGTAGGAAGAGCACACACTTGCAGATTGAATACTGTGCCTAGGATAATAGTGTGTGAGCTGGGGCTATGTAAGTTGGAGTAACCACTCTGTATCGTTTTTCAGGCTGAGCATCTAACCAGCTGCTACTGGGGCGGGAGCAGCAATGCCCTGGACCGGCACGACCCCAGCCTGCCTTACCTGGAGCAGTATCGCATTGACTTTGAGCAGTTCAAGGGCATGTTTGTGCTTCTCTTTCCCTGGGCGTGTGGCACTCACTCTGATGTGCTGGCCTCCCGCTTGTTCCAGCTGTTAGATGAGAATGGGGACTCCCTAATTAACTTCCGAGAGTTCGTCTCTGGACTGAGTAAGAACATGGTATTCTTGCATGAGTTGGTTGGGGTCAATGGGGCTGTAACCTGGGTTCCCCTCTACTTCCCTCAAGGCCCCCACACTGGGTCTAGAGGAAGAAGGAACACATACGAGGATTGCATGCTGGTTATAAGATTGCATTTAGTTAATAGCCCTGTTATAGGGACAATCTACATGAGACAGATGTCAACATGAGTTCAAAATATATTATCCGAGGGCTTATGAGGTGGCTCAGCAGGTAAGGGCATCTGCTCCCAATCCTGACGATCTCAGTTCAATCCCCAGGACCCTCTTGGTGGAGAGAAAGGGCCAACTCCCGAAGAGTGTCTTCTGATCTTCACACAAGAACTGTGGTGCGCGTGTACACACACACACACACACACACACACACACACACACACGCACACACACATGCACCATAGGCATAGGTAACTAACTTGATGTAGGCTTAAACAAATACATTAATAGAGTGCATATGGCAGTAAAATGCTAACATAATCATACAACCTTGATGGGTTTCCCAGAGAAAAAGGAATATCTAGACCAGTGGTTCTCAACCTATGGGTTGTGACCCCTTTGGAGGTCAAACAGCCCTTTCACAGGGGTCACCTAAGAGCATTGAAAAACACAGATCTTTATATTACAATTAATAACAGTATCAAAGTTGCAGTTAAGTAGCAACAAAAATACTTTTATAGTTGGAGGTCAGTATAATATGAGGAACGGTATTAAAGGGTCACAGCATCAGGAATGTTGAGAACCATTGCTCTAGATAGTAAATTGGATTGCTTCTGTCTTACAAAACAAATATAATAATTAAAAATATATCCTATATAAAAATAATTGCAGCCGGGCGGTGGTGGCGCACGCCTTTAATCCCAGCACTCGGGAGGCAGAGCCAGGCGGATCTCTGTGAGTTCGAGACCAGCCTGAGCTACCAAGTGAGTTCCAGGAAAGGCACAAAGCTACACAAAGAAACCCTGTCTCGAAAAACCAAAAAAAAAATAATAATAATAATAATTGCATATAGGTAAACCTTTCTAATATATAATTTCCTACTATTTCTAAGTAACACTAAATCTATTTTAATAAAGGACTGGAAAACATCTCATTGTCTAAATGGAAGTCTTCCCTGTCCATTTCCTGGTTGAAGGACTACCCATAGCTAGGACATGTGTGTGCACTCACACATGCACACAAGCATTCACACACATGCACACACACTGTACACCTGACCAGCAGGACATGAGTTGCTACCTATCCACCTTGCTCACTTCCCTGTATTCTTGTTGGATTCTTACTCCACTTAGAATTGGATGAAGAACATGTCTTGTGGTAAGAGAGCTTGGCCCCCTTAATGTGAGATGGGGGTGCAGCAAGATTTGTGTCTGGCTGTCAGAGTGAGTTTTTCTGAGAGAATTGTGCCAACTGTTACCTTTGCATCAATTCCTTTTCTCACCCCTGGGACAAGATGTCTAGCAACTTAAGCCACTTAGGGAGGGAGAGCAGACTTGTTTGGGCTCACAGCTTGAGTTCATCATGGTGGGGAAAGAAAGCACTGGCAGCAGGCTAATGAAACATCTACGGGTCACACTGCACCTGCAGTCAGGAGCTCAGCCCCTGGTCTCAGCTCTGTTCAGTCTGGGACCCCAACCCTAAGGGTCCCCTGACCCCAATCAGCCATTGTGCACCAGCAGTCCCAGGATGAGGGGGCCTGGGGAGCAGTCTCAAGCAGCAATGAGGATGGTCTCTGGAGACTGTGTCGGGCGGGGGTCAGCTGTTTATTAAGCATCAGGGCTAGCTCAAGCCGGGGAGGAGAGGACAGACAAACAAGGAAGTACCCCTAATTTGCACATGTGGACCTGGTTGAAGACAGACAAACCTTAACACACCAATTCAATACCAAAGCTTGCAGGAGGAAGTGTGGGGAGGAAGTACTGCATCGAGGCAGGGGCTTTCCAAGCCTAGCAGTTAGGTTAGCAGACTGCCAGTCACGTGGGTTTTGATGAGCCAGTTCTCTGGTGGGGAAACAGAAGCTTAACTGACTCTAACATGATGTGCGGCCTTCGTCTCCATGGAGTTGAGTGGGTCCAGGCCTGATTTGAGTAGGGAGCAGACCCACTCCTGCTGTGCTCTGTGAGATATGTCCGGGGTACGGGCAACACTCTATTGTCCCTCATCTGGCCTGGGAGCCCACACAACGCATGTCATGGTGACACTCATGTCTAGGATGTGTCTTCCAACCTCAATGAACTCAGTCTAGAAACTCCCTCATAGATGCCTAGGTGACGCTGGGTCCCATTAAACTGACAATCAGTAGTAACCAATTGTGCCTTGCACCATATGCTTTAAATGGTATATCCAGGCCAAGATGAAAGACCAGACAAATTCCCAGTGATGCTGCAGAAATCACTCCCGACTTGCCCTCTGCAGGGATAATGCCAAGGAGGTGAAAGATCAGAGGAAGCTGGAAGTGTATTACATGGGGAAGTCCTCTTGGGTTAAGTCTGTCATCATAATTATATAAAGCCTTGTGCACACACTTAGCAGGCTTACGTGAAGGAGCTTTAAGTATATACATAAGGCAAGCAGCCCTTTGAACTATGATGGCGGCTGACATGCTTACAGTATTTTCACACCAGGCACTGACCCAGTGGTTTGTGCGTACGTATTTGCTTCGCCCTAAGGCACGGGTTAGAAACTGCAGGTTTGAGTCCCAGCAGCCCATAGGCAAAGTTTGTGCTGTGACTGCCACACTGAGCAAGAAGAACTGTCACCTGTCTCAGTCAGCTCCAGCTGCTCTGGCAAAGTGCTTTTTAGACCGAGCACTTTTTGCACAAAAGAAATGGATTGCTCACAGTTGGAGAGGGTGAGAACTCCAAGATCAAGGGAGCATCCTGTAGCGTGAATCTCAAGCACTACAGCATTGATCACGTTCAGTTTACACAGTAGACAGTTCCATCTATGTGTGAGTCCCTTGGGTAAGGACACCAATCCCACTGTCACCGCCTCCACGACCTACTCACCCCTCAAAGCCAATGGCTCCATCCCATTGGAGGTCAAGGTTCAACACAGGACTTGTGGGATGACACCAACATGTTGAGTCACAGCATTATCTGCCTGCCTACTGTTAATATTGCTGTTGACGACTCGGTGAAGTCGGGTGACTTGCTGACTTGGCTTTTTAGGCCACTGTAAGTACCTGCTGCAAACCCAAGTGAGAGGAAGGAGTATGTAGTTCACACAGGTCCGAGCCAGGCTGTAAATGAGGGTCATCCAGCCCAAAAGTCCTGTCCTTCACTTCCCACACAGAGGACATTTCCTCTAGAACATGCCCCAGAGACATTGGTTCTGAGTTAACACAGAAGCCGCCTGTGGATCAGAACCAAGGGGAATGAGAGGCTGGACAGGGTAACATAACATCCCTTCCCACCCGGATCTGAGTGTCTCTCCCCTCTTCCCAAACTGGCTCATCCTCAGAGACGTATGCAAATATTCCAGATCTTCTGGTTGCAGGAGTAACTCAAAGGGGAAAGTAGAGGATCCTCTTGATTGAAGCTTATAAAGTCAGAATAAATTAAAATGAAGGTTAGAGCGAACTTAAAACATATTTCAGGAAACAGAAAAACACTGAAAAAGGGTTTCTCAAAGTAATTGGGAGTTAACCTTGAATATGTTCTTCATTTATTTCTGAACTTGTTGTTGTTTAGGCTGTTAAGGCCCTGTTTATGATATTTCCCATTAATAAGTCACTTACGATACCTATAACCATTCATCTAGCTGATGCGTTTAAAATAGTTGTGTGTACTAATATATGAAGTTTTATGTGTGTCATGGGGCCCCAGTGTCAAGATCACTGGTAGATTTTTGTTGTTGTTATTGTCTAGTATCAGGAAGGGGAAACTGAGGACAAAGAAAGGCTGCTCTTCTGTAGTGCACAGTTAAGTACAGAGCATTTGGAACCAAGCCTCCTAGTTTGAGAGTCTTAACCCAGGTAGGTCCTAGGCAAAACTTTCGCCACACAATGCCTTGGTTGGACTATATAGAAGTCAACTTGTTCGAGCACTCTCTACGCCTGGGGGCATCGCTGACTCACAAGACACATTTCACACCAGTTCTTCCATGATTTCTAGGTGCGGCATGCCATGGGGACCTCACAGAGAAACTCAAACTCCTGTACAAAATGCATGTCTTGCCAGGTAAGTGGGCCACACAGAGCAGCATGCATCAGGTGCCCTGGACCTGACCACATCTCTTCCTTTGGTGGCCCCGTCTGCCTGTCACTCTTCCTCAAAGGCCAGGCCCAGGTCTTCACATGAGTTCCTGGATGAGGGTGTCCTTGATTTGATTGTCATTTGCCTGTGGCATAGAGAGTTGAACTCGTAGAAAGCACCACACCTCTCTTGAAGAGAAAGGGTACAAGCATTCCAAGGTGGAAAATGAGGAACTGAGGGTTGTGTCTTGAGGAGCAGTTTTAACATTGGTGGGAACAAATGGCCATGCTGCTGAGGCCTGGGGCTCCAGTCTATCAAATACTAAAACATTAAAGTAAAAGTGAGGGCAGATTAAGCACTCACACCCCAGACGGGAGTAAATGTGGGTGTGTAGAGCAGACAGTGTCCTACAACTGACCCATGAAGTATTATTTCAAAGTCTTGGGGAAATTGCCCCAACAGGGAAAATATAGAGGGACACTGGTGTGGGGTTAAGATGGAGTTAAAAACAGAGTGACCCCACAGAGACCTTCGAGGTGCCCCCCCCTCCATCCCTCTTTAATGAGTTCAGATTTTCGTCCTCAGCTGTCATTTTCCTGAGTAAGGGAACTTACTGTTCAGTCACAGTCCCAACACTCTCCCACAGAGCCGTCCTCCGATCAAGATGAGCCCGACTCTGCCTTTGAAGCCACCCAGTACTTCTTTGAAGATATCACCCCAGAATGCACACACGGTAGGTGACGTTTCTCCCCGCGGGGACTGTGTTCTTCTCCTGTAGAGCCTGCTGTAATTGAGGACAGAAGTGTGTAAGTTAGGTTGCCTAACATGGACCTTCACATTTTTGAGGGTAAGCACCGTGGGCAGCAGAAACCACACCCACTGCACCCTGCTGGCTCAGTAAGACTATGGCTTGTAATGCCACACACTTTTCTCACCTTCCCCAATGAGGGTGATTCCTCACAACATTGTGCATTGCCACGCTGCTGTGCAGAATTACCACTGGTATTGGTTTAAGAAGACATTCTCAGGCTGGGAGGATGGCTTGGGCTTTAAAGTGCCTGCCGTCAAGCACAAAGGACTAGAGTTCAACCCCAAACGAACATTTTGAAACAAGTGAGGTGTGCACAGTATGCACTTGGAATCAGCTCTGAGGAGGCGAAGCACCCTGGCTAGCTAGCCTGACCTAATGGACAAGCTCCAGGCCAAAACCAAGGTAATAGCATTCCTGAGGAACACACCCAAGTTTATCCTCTGACATTTTTTAGTGCACACACACACACACACACACACACACACACACACATTCACACACACACAGACACGCACCACGCGTGCATGCACTTAAGGGGGTAGTTTAAAAAACTGAAGAAGACATTGTCATAATTTGTGTATGCCCTATATAACATCTGCAAAGCAAAGGACAGCTCAGGGGCTAGACCCAACCCACTGACTATTTTAAACCTGTGAACTTAGAAAGCTGTTCATGTTTTAAATTCAAAATTTTTTTAAATCAAATGGAACATATTTCTTGCCCTGTAAAAAGTATGTAAAATGTGACCTCTAGTACTGATAGATGAAGTTGAAGGAGCACACCCCGTGCTTACTGGTTTAATTTGTGCAGCAGTAACAGTACCACGCAGTTAAGGCAGAAACTACATAGTCTTCAAAGGCCGAAATACACACCGGACTCTATGCACAGTCACGGATTCAGCCAATGTTTACTGAAAAATATTCAGACAAAACAGCGCATCTAGATTGAACATATGCACCACCACCCCTTTTTTTCTCGTATTTTCCTAAACACTGGGGCATTCCAACTGTTCACATAGCATTTGCATCACATTAGTTGCAATCTAGAGACAGTTTAAAATATGTAGGACGGTGTAAATAGATTGTACATACACAAGTGCACAGCAGATCTGAGTGCCTGTGGATTTGGGTATCCACAAGGGGATCCTGGAACCAACCCTCCATGGAGTTCCCGGGATGACTGTTCACCATCTGGCCCATTTTAGAAGTTTACAAAAGCCTCTTCTGTGTGATTGTTTGGTCTACATGGATGCCATTTGGCCTAAATACGCAGTGTGGCTCACTGCATCTATCTCCAAACACGTTCCGTATTGTGGCTTTTGCCTTGGGAGTTTAAGCAGCACCTCACCCAGGTCCAGTAGTAAACATGGGCTGCCTCTTGGGGTTGGTTGCTGGTTTGGGCCTCTTAGCGCTTGCTGTATCTGAATAAATCTAGTGTAGGCCTGCTTCTAAACCTCAGATGGGTGCCAAGGAGCTGGCTCCAGAGCAGGGAACCAGACTCTGCTGTCTTGGAATTTGCAGTACTGTTGAGGATAGGAGCTTAGACCGGGGGTGGGGGGGGGGGGGGGGGCGCAGGCGCTAACCCTGCATATTGTGACCTGGTGACTACAGGCAGAATCCTGCCTCTGAGCCTCAGTTTCTTTATGGATAATGGAGATGGCAGCTGCCAAAAAGTGTGTGTTGGAGACCTAATGAGATCACATAGTCTGTAGTTACCGTCTCTCAGGTGGTCCTGAGCACACTACTGGTCTTCATGTGGGCAGCCGCCATGCATCTGCAACATGTTGGCCTTACCTTCTTAGGGATGCTCATTTCAGAGAGGATTCTCCTCTTACACAAATGCTTCTGAGACAGTACTATGGCACACTGTGGGATGTCCTTACAATGCTTTTTTCAGAGTATCTTTCTAATTCCAGCAGTGTGGTTGCTTTGTGACGGATGTTTTGAAATATAAATTAAAATATACAAGACAGGCCGGGTGGTAGTGGCGCATGCCTTTAATCCTAGCACTCAGGAGGTAGAAAGCAGGTACGATTCTGAGTTCGAGGCTAGCTTGGTCTACAGAACTAGTTCTAGGGCAGCCAGGGCTACACAGAGAAACCCTGTCTCAAAAAACAAAAACAAACAAACAAAATACACACACACACACACACACACACACACATGATAAGCTGAAAATCTTACTCATACAATTACTAACTACTCATATCTTGAAATACTGCTTTTCCATATTTTCTTATGCTGTGTGTGATTGTGCACACACACAATATACACATCTAAAACTGGGGTCACACTACGTAGACAATTTTGGGTTTGTTTTTGCTGAAATGCTGGGGATGGAAACCAGGGCCCTGCACATGGGCACCAAAGCTCCCACTGGGCCATGTTCCCAGACCTTGCTTTTGTTTTTGTTTTGTTCTTTGGCATTATTACATTTCTTTAGTGTGTGTGTGTGTGTGTGTGTCCACGCGCATTCGTGTGCACATGTGTGTGTCACAGACCATGTTTGGAGGTCGGAAGACAACTCGCTGGAGTCAGTTCTCCCTGTACCATGTGGGCCCCAGGGATGGAAGTCAGGGCATTAGCTTTGACAGCAGACACGGTCACCTGCTGAGCTCGACTAGCCAGGCCCCGTTTTCATCGGTTCTTTAGAGGAAGTCTCTGAAATGTTTGTGTATATGTATGTGCTTAGTTAATTATCGTTTTCCTTAAAGCCCAGTGGGAGTGTGTTGATGTCATAGGGTTATTTCTGAAAACAGTCTTCCTTTCCTCTGATGCCCACCAAAAGCCCTCTTGTCACTATGGGACACACACACACACACACACACACACACACACCTGTGTTACAGTGTTATAAGAATAAGCCATAAGGGCTTCTATTGTGCTGAATCCTATATCCACCAAATCATGCTCAGTAATAAATCTTACACATGTGCAGTCTGGGGGGAAAGTCTCATAGAAAACATAGTTTTTAGATGGTTGCATAACAACCACAGCAGGGGTTTACCATGAATTAAATATTATGGGTCTCCTGAAGCTTTTTCATGAAGCAGGGCAGAGTTTCTCAGTCACACAGAGTCTGCCCCTCTGGCTAAAAAGCTGCCAAGGAGAGTTGGGAAACCAGCCACACTCTCAGTTAGCCAGCTCCATCAGAATCTGAGGGTGTTGTACCTCTTGTCCTTCGTGTGTCTGTGTGTCCTGTAATGTCCAATTTTCTGAAGAAAATGCAGTTATAACTGGGTCCTTGAAAACCATATTTTAGAGATGCCGGATTATGGAGGAAAATGGTCGTCCTGCTTCTACTGGCTTTCCATGTCCCTGAGAGAATACATACACTCCTTGGTTCTGTTTCAAGTCACGGCGAACACTTGAGAAGTGCTAGATCACAGGCAGGGTGGAATGCTGGGAAACACCGCCATTTTCTACAACTCTACAGACCGCATGGCATCATCCTTTTCATTTTTCATTGTACAATAAACCCCAGCTATGAGAAATAAATCGGGGGGCCATCCTTCACCTAGAGGTAGGGTTGCCAGATAAAATATGTGGCATGCAATGAAATTCAGATTTCTAAAAAATAATTTGTTTAGTGTAAGTATACATCATGAATACACTTTGACCAACAGATTATCTGACATGGGATACTTGTATTTTATGTATGTATTTATGTTTAAAGATTTATTTATTTATTTATTTATTTGTTAATTTTTGAGCTGAGGATCGAACCCAGGGCCTTGCACTTGCTAGGCAAGCACTCTACCACTGAGCTAAATCCTCAACCCTAAAGATTTATTTTTATTGGTGTGTGTGTGTGTATGTGTGTGTGTGTGTGTGTGTGTGTGTGTGTGTGTGTGTGTATACGTGTGCCATGTGAGTGTGTGGACCAGAAGAAGGAGCTGGGGTGACAGGCCGTTTTAAGCCACCTGATGTGAGTGCTGAGACGAAACTCTGGGCCCCTGCGAGAGCATCATAGCCCAAACAGCTGAGCTGTCTCCACACCAGCGTTGAAATCTCTGTTTGCTGAACCAGGCCACTCTGCCTGTAGAATCTTCCTGTTCTACTGCCAAGCCTGTAGTCCTCTGTAACACCCTTCTTTCTTCCGAATCTCCGCTGGTAGTCGTTGGGCTGGACAGCAGAAGCAAGCCGAGCGCAGAGGACGGTTTCGTCACAGTGAGTCTGAAGCAGGACAAAGGTACAGACATCTTCCTCTCTCTTTGCCTGCTTGCTGCCTGACTTCTTGTTTCTTGACCTACGAACATTCATCTCTTGGCATTTGGATTGTAGGGAAGAGGGCAAATTCCCAAGAAAACCGTAATTATCTGAAACTATGGACTGCAGAAAATAAGTCTAAATCAAAAAATGCAAAGGATTTGCCCAAGTTGAATCAGGTAAGAGACTCTGTAATGTAGAAAGAGTACCCCAAAGACTGGGGACTTGGGGGTACTTAACTATTATCTGCTTGGGCTTGGGGATTTTTGCTTTTGCTGTTATTGTAAGACAAGATGTCATGTGGTCCAGGCTGGCCTCCAACTCACTGTGTGGCTGAGGATGACCTTGAATTTCCAATCCTCCTGCCTCTACCTCCCAAGTGCTAAGATTACAGGCCTGTGCCCACCACATCCAGTTTATGTAGTGCTGGGAGTTGAACCCAGGACTTCATACATGCCAGGCAAGTGCTCTACCAGCTGAGCTACATCTCCAGTCCTGTTTGGATTTATTTTTGCATCAAAATTTAATTTTGCATCAAAATTATGCTCAGCTGTGAGAAAATGTCCTCCTCGAAGAAAATTTGAACATGAAGTACTAAGTTTCGAGAGACATACATCCATTGCTCTCAGTAGAATTACCTTCAGATAGTTCATAGTCTTCCATGTCACTGTGTTCAGAGTAGAAACATCTAACACATTTTCCCTAAGAGTGAAAACGTAGTTGGAGGAGGGATATAGTGGTTAAGATCATGAAATGGTGAGTTAACTGCTACGGAACAGACAGGGCGCAGGTCAGAAGTGAAGTTCTCATTCCATACAGGGAAGTGAGGAGCTGTGTCACGGTAAAGGCTATTATAGCTGACCTAAAACTTCAGAGATGTAAGATGAGATGAGTCTGCTGCCTCCTTAAGATTCTTCAGCAAAGAGAAAAAGATAATAAAGAAAAGAAAAAGAAAACGGGATATAGTGCATAGCATGGTAGTAGTCTGTTGTCCCGGCACTGAGGAGCAGACATGGCGGTCCATGCCGGTAGTCCTGGCACTGAGGAGCCAGAGGAAAGAGGATAATGAATTTGGAACCAGCCTGGGGTGCATAGTGAAGCCCTATCTCGAACAACCAAGTGGCAGCAGAAGAAGGAATTAAGCAAAGTGTAGCTCAGTCATTGTGTGTGAAGGGTGTGTTTTCATGTGCACAGGTGCACACACATGCAGCCAGAGGACAGCCTCAGCTACCATCCCTCAGGAGCAACCCACCTTGTGTTTTGGACAGTCTCTTATTGGCCCGTAGCTTACCAAGGAGGCAAAGCTGACTAGTGAGCCCCAAGGACCCATCTGTCTCTGTCTCCCCCAGTTCTGAGATAGCAAATGCACGTCATCATACCTCCCCTCCCTCTTAAAATATGGGTTCTTAGGAGACTTCAAGCAAGTACTTTAGCTACTGAGCCATCCCCCAGCCTCTGCTATAGTCACTCTTGGTGATGAGTCTATGAAGGCTTTTATCATTTTATTCTTGCTAGTTTTGTAGATGTTTCAAATTTTCTAATTAAAAAAGAAATAGACTGATAAAGACATTGTAATGGTGGGTCCATTTCTCCTCCAAGAGCATTTTCCTAGGATCTTTAAGGATGTGGTTTAATAGTTGCTCAGTCCTTGCTCTTAGCTCCTCACCTTCCCCATTCATTCTCCAGGGGCAGTTTATCGAGCTCTGTAAGACCATGTACAACATGTTCAGCGAAGACCCCAATGAGCAGGAGCTGTACCATGCCACAGCTGCGGTGACCAGCCTCCTGTTGGAGATTGGAGAGGTGGGCAAGTTCTTCATTACTCAGCCTGCCAAGGAGGATGGTGTTTCCGGGCCACCCTGCAGCCAGGCCATCCCAGGCATGCTCTTCCCCAAGAAGGGGCCCAGCCAGCCCTACACCATGGAATCCGCAGAACCACTCCCAGCCAGCCTGGCAGTTGACAGTGAGGAGCACTCACTGGGAGGGCAGATGGAGGATATTAAACTGGAGGACTCCTCACCCAGGGACAATGGGGCCTGCTCCTCCATGCTAATCTCCGATGATGATACCAAGGATGACAGCTCCATGTCATCCTACTCGGTGCTGAGTGCCGGCTCCCACGAGGAGGACAAATTGCACTGTGAGGACATTGGGGAGGACACAGTCCTGGTGCGGAGCAGCCAGGGTACAGCCACCCTGCCCCGGAGCAGCAGCCTGGACCGGGACTGGGCCATTACCTTTGAGCAGTTCCTAGCCTCACTCCTGACGGAGCCTGCTCTGGTGAAGTACTTTGACAAGCCAGTGTGCATGATGGCCAGGGTCACCAGTGCGAAGAACATCCGGATGCTGGGCAAGCCCCTCACCTCAGCCAGTGACTATGAAATCTCTGCCCTGTCCGGCTGACATGAGACCAAGGACAAAGGAGTTTTTTATGTTCTTCTGTGTCGGGGGGTTTCTTTTCTTTTAAATTAAATATTTATTAGTACCTGGCTTGAAGCCTGGTGTTTTCATAATGTAATACAATGAAAACTGGTGAGAAATAGACACCCCAAAGTAAGGCACTAGCAGTCTGCCTGTGGGTGTGGCAACCAGAATCTACTTTATTCAGTGACCCCCTCAAAAAAACCAAACTGTCAGTGATATGTGTATTATAACTTAGTGCTCTTGCTGTCCAGCTGTATCCATGGTGTAAAAACAGTGCTGTGTGATGCTAATAAGACAGCCGTGCTCTGTGCATTCAGGCCCCAAAATAAAATTCGATCTGGGAGGAAAATGGAGTGTTGTAAACACAAGGAAAGGGCGTTGTCAGCTGGGGTAAATCTTGAACTACTTTAGTAAGTCTTAAAAATATTTTTTAAGATTTGAAATATATTTCATAAAAACCCTCTATCTAAAAATCATATTCTACACTGGTCCCCCTTCAAAGGGGACACATTTGGGTTCCAAGCAGTTATGAAAATATAAGCGATTTTTACATGATGCTAGAATGATCTATTTGACCAGTTTGGACAGCAACAACTTGCTCTGATTATTTATATCAGCTGGCCAGAAAAACCCACCCATCTGAGAATGTGAAAGCAACGAGGACCCAGGATGCAGGATCAGCTTCTTGTTTCCATTTTGGTTTTGAAGGACTAGAAGTCTTAATGCTTCTCATCCTGGGTTTCTAGATTCTTGTTACTCATTGAAAATACAGCAAAAAAAAAATGTAATAAAAAAATAAACCAATGATCTTTACCATTTCCATACTTTCTGTAGAGTCAAGAGACTGTATCATGTATCACACATGACCAGCTTCCCATTATGTCGGTGTAGATGTTATGTAAGCAGCAAAGAGAGTCTGCAAGGTAACGTAACTAGATGTTTAAAACAGAACTTGTCACTTTATGTAACAGAAGAGAATGTCCTGTCTCCTGAAGGGATGTGGAAATCCAGGCCGGCACACCTGCACTTTGAATTCCTGCTCCTGTTGAGTTACCGTAATGCCTTTGTTCCCTACAGACCCTGGGACCCTCCCCTCCTGGCCTCATAGTCGTGGTCACATGTCCTTTGCTCATTCTGACTTCCTTTTCCACACACTCCCTTCTTTAATTTCGCACCACGTCCTTCATTTAGCTGTTGCAGCTGTGATTTTTTTTATCTTGTTTACAGAATGATTTTAAATTGTCAAATGAAGTAGTATGAGCCTCAGCTAGGATAAATGTGAACAAATAAAACACTTCGGATGCGGCATTGTGTCTTTGTGCTCGAGTTGCTGCCTGCGACCCTGTGCTGTTTCTTTGACAGTTTTGTACGGAAACTATCAGAAGACAATTATTTGGACTAAGTCAGTAAAATTTTATGGGCGAATATTTTGAGGTAAGAAAATGTGTAGAGCTGAGAAGATGGTCCAGTGGTTAAATGCTTGGTGTGCTTGGGTACGGACCTGTGCTTGGATCCCAGGACCCATCTAAAGCACACTGTAGTGCACGCTGTAGTGGCGGGCGTCTGTAATCCTAGTGCTCTGTGGTGAGATGGGACATGAAGATGGGAGAGTCACCAGACATGCATGGGTCATCCAGCCACGAGCGAAAACAACTAAAGAGATCCTATCTCTGGCTTCCATATGCAAGTTGTGGTAAATGTAGGCTCATACACAGGAACACCACACACCCCAAACATCCGCATACAAACATAATATGCATACACAGAGAGAGAGGGAGAGAGAGAGACTTAAAAAGAAATACAATAAAGAAATACAATGCAAGATTTCAAGAATATTTGAAACAAAGAAAGGTCATTGTTACCAGTTATCTAATTTAAAATGCTTGGGGCTGGAGAGATGGCTCAGCAGTTAAGAGTGTTTGATGCACTTCCAGAGGACCGGAATTCTGTTCCCAGCACCATGTCAGGCAGCTCAGCACAGCCTGCAAGACACCTAAGGAACACTGAGAGTGGGAGAAATAATCTCCCCAGGGAAGAGCACATGAATTGGTTACACAATACTTTTTTAGTTAAGGTTTCTATTGCTGTGAAGAGACACCATGACAACTGTTATAAAGGAAACATTGAATTTGGGCTGGTTTGTGGTTCAGAGGTTCAGTCCATTGTCATCATGGCAGGAAGCATGGTGACATGCAGGCAGACATGGTGCTGAGAAGCCCCGAGTTCTCCATCTGGATCCTCAGGCAGCAGGAAGAGAGTGACGCTAGGCCTGGCTTGAGCTTCTGAAACCCCAAGCCCCTCCCAGTGCCACACTTCCTCCAACGAGGCCACACCTCCTCCAACGCCACACCCCTCCAACGAGGCCACACCTCCTCCAACGAGGCCACACTTCCTCCAACGAGGCCACACCTCCTCCAACGAGGCCACACCTCCTCCAACGAGGCCACACCTCCTCATATGCCACTCCCTATGAGTCTATGGGGGCCATTTCATTCAGACCACCACAAATACCAAACGGTCAACTCTAAAACCATACACATACTAGTAACATACAGACTGAACATACTTGGGTATGTATGTTTGTGTGTGTCTATATATGTAAAAACAATATGCGGGGCGCCCTGAATTTAAGGGGAAAATGAAGAGTTTTATATGGGAGCATTTGGAGTAAGAAAAGGGAAGGGGTTAAAGATGTGATTATAATGTCTAAGAGAAATAATTTTTTTAACTGGCCTGTAACTCTAGCTCCAGGGGATCTGATTCATCTGGCCTCTGTAGACACCTGCACTCATGTCATACACACAATTAAAAAACAATAAAAAATTAAAAATACTTGTTCCACATGTCAGAACAGAAAGACCTGTGTCTGGTCCTTATTCCGTCATCACGGTGCTGCTCAATATGCATCATTTTGAGTCAGTGTTTGACTTAGGTTATTGTCCCATTACCCGAAGTGTTCCCACCTTTAAAGATCGTTTAAATACACCTCAAGAGAGAATCCAGATCTGACCCCCACATGTCCATCACAGCAGAGGGACTCGGGAAGGGACATTTCAAAAAGAAATGCAGTGTGCATTCCAAGTGTGTTCCAGAGGCTCTCCAGCTGAATGAGCAGGGTGACGAGGGTCCGGTGAGCAGGGTGACGAGGGTCCGGTGGGCGGGGTGACGAGGGTCCGGTGGGCAGGGTGACGAGGGTCCGGTGGGTGGGGTGACGAGGGTACGGTGGGCAGGGTGAGCAGGGTGACGAGGGTCCGGTGGCTGGACACCAAGGGCTGAATTATCAGCACGTTCACTGCATCAGAACCACCTGAGAAACCCCTTGCCCTGCTGGCCTCTCCAGATGTGCTCATCCCAGACAGCTGTTGCCCGGGTCTCTGTGACGTTCATGGGAAGCAAGAAGGCAGGCAGTCCAGGGCTCAACACGACTCAACAACTGGAGTTGGTTCGAGCTTCAGAAGTCTGACCCCAAGTAGTTTATCTTAGGCATATTTAAGCACAGCACAGTCTGATGAAAAGTACTCCGGCAATGATGAACTCAGTCCCATGTGCACAGCAAAGCATACCTAAATCTGCCTGAGGAACAAAGAAAGCTAAATGCAGATCAGACGTGACTGCCTTGAAACTCTTGGAAAGTTCATAAAGATGGGTTCTGTAGACTGAGGAAAACAGGCTTCCAGTGACGGTCTGGAGAGGATCCGGTGCCACACAGACAGCACAAAGGTCACTAGGTCACTTCAGCCTTCTGGGTGGATTACAGGTATTGCATTCTTTCTCCTGAAGGAACAACCCTGTGTGCCTAACATGCCTGGTTCCCCTAGTGTTCACCCATGAGCACAGACCTGTGCCTCCTACGAGCTGTGTTCCTCCACAGTGTAAGTCCCTCTTTCTATGATGGTGTCATGTGACCTGCTCAGTCTCCCTTCTCTGGACTTGCCCTCCTGAGCTCACCCTCTCTGATGTTTACAACTCCATCTGTCTATCACTGACTTCCAATGTCTCTCAGCCCAGGCCTCCCTCCTAAACTGCCTCTTTTCTAGATGTGCAAAAGAGATATTGGTGTTCCAGTAGCTGTTAAAAGCTGTGATGTCACAAAAGAGACAAAGTCTCTGTTCTGCATGAAATTTTTTCCCTCTGTAGCATACTTCTCCCAGTTACTTCTTAGCTTAATTAATAACATCAATATCCATTTAGTATCTGAAGCCAGGCATTGTTCTTTTTTTTTTTTTTTTTTTTTTTTTTTTTTTGGTTTTTCGAGACAGGGTTTTTCTGTGTAGCTTTGCACCTTTCCTGGAACTCCCAGGCTGGCCTCAAACTCACAAAGATCCGCCTGGCTCTGCCTCCCAAGTGCTGGGATTAAAGGCGTGGGCCACCACCACCTGGCTGGCATTGTTCTTAATACCTCTTGGTTGCTTATGGTCCACTGTGGTGGTTTTGTCAGCTCGGCACACTCCAGAATCACCCAGGAAGAGAATCTCAATGAGTAACTATCTAGGTCACCCTAGGGGGATTATCTTAATTAACATGGCAAGACCCTGCCCACTGTGGGCAGCACCATCCCCTGGGTTGGGTTCTGGAGTGCAGAATGGAGAACCTGAACTGGCAAGTAAGCAAACATGTGTGTTCATCTCTCTCTGCTCTTGTCTGTGGGTGTTATGTGACTAGCCATGTCACACTCCTGTCTTGACTGCCCCATAAAGCTGAAACAAACACTTGTCCCCTGAGCTGATTTTTGTCAGGATATTTTATGACAGCATCAGACATGAAGCCCGCCCGCCTCTAGTCACTGAGCTCCGTCACCATTTCTTCCCATCTTCCCCCAAACCACGGTTCTTCTGGTATCAACTCCACAACTGAATCCAGCCTGGTAGCTACTGATTGATCCAAGCAGATATCAGTACACTCATAAATATTTAGCATCTACCCTTTATTCCCATTTGTGCATATTTACAAGTCACACTTCCAATCTTATTCTGTTTTTATTAGATATGTATGTGTGCATGTGTGTGCATACATTCATATGTGTGTATGTGTACATACGATGTGTATGTTTGAGTGTGGGTGCACACACATGCCATCTCCATGAAGGCTGAGGGAAAACTTTCAGAAGTGAACTCTCTCTGCTCAGGCTGCAGGGTGTGTGCAGCAAGTGTCTTTACCCAGTAAGCTGTCTGCCAATGCACTTCAAAACAGTATTTATTTTTTAGTCAGAATATACAGAAACAGGTTTTCTTATGTCATTTTCATGAATAGTTTCATTGATTTTCCCCCACCCTGCGGCTCTCTTCTCTTCCGGATGCCCATGCCTCCCTGTCCCCGGCTCACACCCTTCCACCCCAGCATGTCCCCTCCATTTTTACATCCTGTGTGTCGTACTGTGTACCTCACCCTCCGCTCTTAAAGTCCCTGGCTGGTTTCCAGCCTCTGTTCATAATTATTGTCACATCAACACACATACATAGAACTAGAAGCTAAGCTCCAAATGTGACGTTTCTGAGTTTGGACTACCTAATCTAATCTTTTTCAGTTCCACCCATTTTCCTGAAAATTACATGATTTCATTTTTCATTACACCTGAATAAAATTGTGTTGTGTATACATAACAAATTCTTGATTATCCGTTTTCCGGTTGATGAGCATCTCCACCAACTCCGTTTCCTTGCACAAAGTTAGTGGCCCCAGCCTTGGGTTGCACAACCAGAAAAGTCCCCTTTTTTATTTTAAAAAACAGAATGTCTCCTTGAATTGCAGATCCAGCAGGTTCTCACCATGGCGCCCCTTCTTGGTAGCTTCACACAATTTTGAGACTCAACTTTTATGTGCCAATGTGTGACACACACCCCCTCTTCAAAAGGGAACTCAGCTTTGGACTACGCAGTGTGCAACCAAGAATGACTTTGAACCTTTGATACCCCTGCCCCCACCTCCCCAGTGTCTCATACATGTGCCAGGCAAGCTCCCCGTCAACTGAGCTACATGCCCTTGGTGTTTCCCCAGGGAAGACCCGACCAGGGGCCTCCACTCTGTCCTTTGTACGGCCTTCCACGGTCTATCATAGCATCTATTCTACTCTCTCCCAGCAGGGGGTGGTGTTGAGTTAAAGGTGCTTCCGTGGGACTGGATTTGAAGCCCACATTTACTACATTCCAGCTGAAGTTTTACTTCTCTGGTCAAAATTGACAGATGAGTGTCCCACCCCTTCATGCTGCAGACAGCTGGGGAGAAGCAGAGACAGAGCTGTGAATCAAGAGTGATGGAAATATTACCAGGAAGGTGGTTCCAGGCTGGACTCTGCAGGTACCACAGGCAGTTTTTCTTCCTCTCTTTCTTTCTTCCCCTTCTCCTTCTTTTTCTCCTCTTCCTCCTCTTCTTGTTTTCTTTTCTTCTTCATTTTCCTCTCCTTCTCCTTCTTCTCCCTCCTCCTCTTCCTCCTTCTTACAATTCAGGAAGCCAAGAATAAAAGAGTCGTTGGAAGACAGAGAATGTCTCTAACAACACAGACTGCCTGCTACCAAGTGTTTCCGACAGATTTGATTTCCGCTTCCTGTGTAATTTCCTCTTAGGTTCATGAGTCTCGTGGCAACCCTCCTCCCAGGACTCTGCCAAAGCCACATCTCTGCCAGAACAAGCCATGTTAGTCACAGAGCCCTCCTCTGCAGCTAGCACATCTGACCCACTCCCATCAGTGTGCTGGCCAGGACTCGGACAACTCCCCGGGGGCCCCTGACAACCACTGGCTCACTGAGAAGCACAGTCGGAGGCTCTGGCTGAGTTTCCTCTACGCATTCTGCAAGTATGCGCAGAAGCACATCCTGGGAAGGCCACCCTTTGACCTTTGAAGGATCTTGCACCTCCCTCAGAGCACTGAGAGTTGAGGACCCGCTTACTTTCTCTGCAAAGGAGGGTAACAGCTGCCCTTTCAAAAACTAAGTGGGCAGACAGGTGTGAGGACCTGAGTTCGGATCCCCAGTTCCCACACTTAAAAAACAAAACAAAAATGGGGTGCAGGCTTGTAATCCCAGTGCTGGGGAGGGAGAAACAGACAGATCCCTGAGGCCCATCGGCCAGCCAGTCTAGCCTATTTGGCCAGTTACAGGCCAAAGAGCAACCCTGTCTTTAAAAAAAAAAAAAAATGGGTGAACGACTTCTGAAAAAAGACACCAAGGTTGTCCTTTGTCCCTCACACCCTAGCACACATGTACAAGTGTACCCTACACCTGTGCACCTGCACATACATGAACATGCACAAGTTCACACACATGTGTGTGTACATACAAAAACATTCAAGGACTACATGAAACTGAAGCAAATGCCCAGCGGATTCTAACTAAATGAACGAAAGGCATAGAATGAGTCAAGGGCAGGACTCTGAACATAATACAGCCTGAATCTTCTCAAAGACGGGATGGAGGGTGGCCTTCCACTAAGAAAGCTCATGGGCGATGCCACCAGCAGACAAAATGGCATCATTGTCGTCCCAAAATACAGAGAGAGTGTAGATGAGAGGAAACAAGGATGAGCTAGCGCAGAATAGTGATGCTAAACATCAGAATCACTGGGAGGGAAGGCTGCCAGTGCCCTCCCACTGTGTGTGTGTGTGTGTATGTGTGTGTGTGTGTGTGTGTGTGTGTGTGAACACGTGGATGTACGTGCATTTGTGTACACATGCATACTACAGGCCATTGGTCCACCTTAAGTGTTAGTCCCTAGAAGCCATCGGCCTTGTTTGTTTGTTTGTTTGTTTGGAGACGGGGTCTTTCATTGGCCTAGAGCTCACTGAGTAGCTGGGCTGCCCAGCCAATGAAGCCTAAGAGTCACCTTGTCTCTGCCTCTCCCTCACTGGGATTACAAGTACATGCCACCACCATGCCCTCCATCATATGGCTGCTGGGGAGAGACACCAGGGCCTTGGGTTTGCCCAGCCAGCATTTTACCAACTGGGCTGTCTCCCCAGCTTCCCGAATGACACGGTGAATGGTGACATCCCAAGGCACTGAGGGGGCGAGAGGCAGCATCCGCCGAGCCAGGGTGCAGTAGGAAACTTTGCTGACACAGCCATGTGCCCAGTGGTCCTCCTTCCCCGTCTACAGAGAAAGCATGCACTCGGAATCGGGAAGAGATTCTATGGCCGTGGGAGGAGAGGAAAAGGGAGGTGCACCAAGGAAGTCATCAGGGTGCAGCTTTTTGAAACTCCTCTAATGGGCGAAACGCCTTCTTCCACAGACACTCTGCCCTGCCTGATCAACTCCTTTCTGTCTTCCTGCCTTCCTTCTTCACTGGTGGCAGCTGCCATTGGGATGGTTGTGTGTGGGAAAGCAAGTCCAAGGTGTGAGTGAGCGCTGGGGTCCCGCAGGCCAGGAGGAAATTCAGAGAACCCCGTAGTGAAATCAAGCCACGGGCAGGAAGTTCAGAGAACCCCGTAGTGAAATCAAGCCACGGGCAGGAAGTTCAGAGAACCCCGTAGTGAAATCAAGCCACGGGCAGGAAGTTCAGAGAACCCCGTAGTGAAATCAAGCCACGGGCAGGAAGTTCAGAGAACCCCGTAGTGAAATCAAGCCACGGGCAGGAAGTTCAGAGAACCCCGTAGTGAAATCAAGCCACAGGCACCTGTTTTTCATTCTGCTTATTTCTCCAAATATTCGTTTACATAACAACCCCAAACTCCAGCAGCCAGAGGGCTAGTTTGACTCAGAGATGTGGTCACGTTCAGCCCAGGGGTGCCCGGCTTCACTGAGGCTGCATTATGTGCCCTCTGATTGCCCCTGTGCACATACATGCTCCCAAGGAAGGAGAAAGGGGCGATCAAGGGAACGGTGAGAGAGAACTGCACTCTGGTACCCAGGGCCACTCCCTCCCACACAGCTCCGAGTCCCTTTGGGGACATCCAGTCTACCTCTCATCCCCCTGAGAGCAGAGCCATGAATAGTGACATACTCACTGCGACAGAAGAGTTCACAGGGGTCAGCATCGCTCACGGAGCCACAGTGCTTAAACTGATGTCTCATGGCCAGTGTCCGTGGATACAGAATGATAGCAGAGTTCAGATAAAAGCTCAGGCCTCCCCATGTACTGACCTCACTCCCCAAAACGTTTATGTTAGGTCTGCTTGAGTTAATCTGTCAAGAGACAGCAATTACTAAAGCTGGGCCTCATGGCGCAAGCCTGGAATCAAGGTCATCCTTGGCTACCTAGCAAGTTCCAGGCCAGTTTGGAATACATTCGGTCCTGTTCCACAGCACCAAAAACGAACGAAAGCAAGGAAAGTGACCGACTTCTTAGTATAAAGTCACTTCATACGGCAACGCTTCCCCCAGCACAACGCATCAGGATCTAGCTGGGAAGAGGGGCTTTGGATCATGACAGGTGTGATCAGTGGTTCTAACTCTGGCGGTCATACCCTGAATGGCATCACTATTCAGCTGAAGTCAAGAGCCCCAGACACAGGACTCTATCTCCAAAGTCCAGGCTTCCGTATTCCACCCAAAAGGCCTGAGAGAGTCTTGGGATTCATGCAGGTGCTCTGATGGGTCAGTCAGGCCTGTGGCTCGCACCAAGTACGGGAGCTGGCACAGGTGCTCGGACTGTAGCCTGCTCAGAAGAAGAAACATCTCCCCTTCTAGACTGGGGACAGCCTGAAGAGAGCAGGTGAGCGTATTCAAGACTGCAGTCCTGTGTGGAAGACCAGCTTTGCCTCCCTTCTGTGAAGCCTGGTGAGCTCACTGCTTTTCTTTTTGCTGTGATAGAACACCCAACAAGGGCCACTGAAGGAAGGAAGGCATTCTTTTGGTTCACAGTTCAAGGGTACAGTCCATCATGACAGAGAAGACACGGCGCAGCTGTGAGGAAGCCGGTCACAGAGAGAGGTGAACACTGGCCTCAGCTCTGTTTATTCTCAGCCCAGCCCCCATCCCATGGAATGGCGCCGCCCTCATTCAGGGGGCGCTTCAATGATTAGCGAAACCTTTGTAGAAGCAGCCTCATGACTCACAGAGCTGTGTTTCCATGGTAATTCTTAATCCTGTCGAGGCCACAGTCAAGTTTTACCTGCACACCAGTTTGAGGACACTTCTTGATCATGTATGTGTCTTCTGTCTCAGCCTTTCCCTGCCCTCATCCTTGTTGGGGATCTCCAGCTCCCTCGACCTGCCCTCTCCAGACCCCGCCCCTCAGAAAGCCCGCCAAGGCTCAGCCCCTCCCCCGGGGCTGCTCAAGACCACACCTACAGGGTATTTGGGACTTGGTCGCCAGACCTGTCACGTGATTCCTCTCCTACCTTCCCGAGAGTCACCCAGGAGTTGCTTTTCTGTTTATTAAACCTGGACTCATTAATTTGGCTTGATTGGCCTATTGCATCGGCGGCGGCCGACACCCAATAACCAGGGATCCAATACTTACCAGTCCTAATGATGGCTTTCTACTGGCGGGCCTCGCCGGAAGTGCTGACAGGCAACTCAGGTTCCCCAGTCCTAGACCACCCTACTTTGACCCAAATAGTTAGAGTGCAAGATCCTATTATCAGGAGGCTGAGCTCTGAATAGTTGTCACACAGTCATGGTGGCCCCAACTGTGTGTATTCACAGAATTATATCTTTATATTTCAAAACGTATCAGGGATTATTCAATCCAAACTCAGTAATTTTATTTTCAGGTAGCTTGAGACTCTAAATATTTAAGCTCACTCAGTTTTATATAATAAAACTGGATCTGGGAGTTTATTTGTCCTTTCAACTCTATTCAGTGTGCAGTATTTCACAGCACTTTCCACACAGCCCTGACATGAACACAGGCAGTCCTTCCTCTCAGGAGATGTGTGTCCTGAGTGCTTTCCCAGCACTTGAGACAGTGAGTGGAAGAGGGAATCCTGTCTGTATTACAGGCTGCCACTTCCCCCAAAAGCATTGGGATTCATTTGAGAATGGAAATACCAACTCTCTGTCACTTTGCACTATTTACAGGGGGGAAAAATCCTTTTTCTTCTTACTTGGCAGGGAAAGTAGTCCAATTTGCTTAAATGGCACCAAATATAAGCTCATGTTTGCAAAGTGCAGCCATTTGTTTTGGTAAGAGATTCTGATTAGGACTGTCCCACAGATGCAAAAGCACCCAGGGAATATGCATAGAAAGTGCCTGCCTCTCCAAATGCTTTGATGTGCTTATGAACTTCCAGTACTCATCAGAGCTCCAAGCCAAAACCATTCACGTTAAAATGGAAGGGGGAGTTTAATTATTGCAGCTCTGTAATAATGGATGTGCATAATAATTTAGAAATACTAAAGGGAATTCTTTTTTGATTGGCCGGTTTTGCTGTGTGTTTGTTTGAGGGTTTCTCTGTGTAGCCTGGCCATCCTGGAACTTGCTCTGTAAACCAGTCTGGTCTCAAATTTAGAGATTTTTGCCTCCTGAGTGCTGGGATTAAATGCGTGTGCCACCACTGCCCAACCTAAAGAGAGACATAAAAATGCAGGAAAGAGTTGGAGGGGTCCTCGGTGAGAAAGAGCTCTTGCTGTGCAAGCATAGAGACCAGAAAAAAAAAGCCAGACTTGACCACACACTCCTGTAGCCCTAGTGCCACCGACGGGTACAAGGCAGAGACAGGAGGATCACTGAGTCTCACAGCTGCTAGGCTAGTCTAGATTCAGTAAGAGAGCCTGTCTCAGGGGAGTAGGGTGGAGATCTACACAACAGGACACCTGATGTGCTCCTCTAGCCCTGTGCACATGCACGAATTCACACATCTACACACACACACACACACACACACACACACACACGCACGCACGCACGCACGCACGCGCACACACACACATGCATGCACACCACCCTCAAATTTTTCTGAAAGTGCAGAAAGGTCTGCCAACCTACATAAATATTGGTTCTTGAGAACAATTATACAATAATGTCAACTAGCTAGCTACTCAAGTTCCAGAGCAGTGAGAGACGCTTTCTCCAAAAAGCAGGTGGATAGAGCCAGAAAAATGGCACCCATCTTTGTCCTTTGCCCTCTATATCCTTGCACACACATTTGAGCATGCACTCACTCCCTTCACACACATGTGCACCTACACACACATACATAAAATTATCATACTAGTTTTTATACTATCAAAAACATCATAAACCTCAGAATAAGCCCAGCAAAATATGAGCTCAAATGTCTACATTGGTAATTTTAAAATACTATTAATGACAAGTACCTCAGAATAAGCCCAGCAAAATATGAGCTCAAATTTCTACACTAATAATTTTAAAATATTATTAATGACAAGTAAGGAAAACTTAAGAAAATGAGGGACATATTAAATTCATAAACTGTAAGATTCACTATGAAAGATATGCTTATTTTCTTTCCAATTTGATTTAATTAGATGAAATTCTGATTAAATTAACCTAACTTAAATTAGAGTTTTATTTTGCTTTGTTTTAATGGGAATGTAACTAGTTCTAAAATGAGTGAGAAATTCCAAGGGCCTTCAAAAGCCAATGAGTCTTAAAGGACAGAGTCAATAGCACTACTGAATATCAGCTACAATAGTTCAGATATGTGGAGGCTTGGGCAAAACCTCAGCTTGCTGGAGTAGAAGCAGACAGCTCCCAAACAGAACCAAACATAAACACTGGATTACAATGGAGGTCACGATGAAGAACACAGGGGAAAGACGTTCCCAATAAATGGTGCAGGTCAATCTGTATGGAAACAAAGATTTTTGACCCTTTCTTCAAGGTCAACATTGGTAGTTGCTTATTTAGCAAGTTAGAGAAGAAATCCCCAAAGGATTTGTAAACTTAGCCACAGTTACCACACCATTTGGAGCCTGGCTATCATGGCCTTCCCTTGTCCCGCTCTCCCTGCAGACTCAGAAGCTGCTGGAAGAGATGGACAGGCTTGGAAAGTCAGCACTCATGAAGGTCAGACAGTCCCAGTGCAAGAGCTCTGACCTGGTGAGATCAAATGGACTAGGAAATAGCCAGATCACTGCCTAGAAGTCCAGGAGAACACACAGGCACAGTCGAGGGGCCATTGTCCCCTAAGTCCCCTTAGCACCTGAGTCCTCCCAGATGTTGGTCCTCAAATAACCTACTATTGTTCTTCTCTGGCCACTGTGTGTTCTTTTCTGTCTTGGTTCCTCCTACCTCTTAGCCCTTGTTTTCCACCCACAGTTCTAGTGAGGTAAGTTGCTTCACACAGTCCTCACATGACCTATATCAAAACTAATAGCTTCCATTCGCTCTGAGGATGCTGGATGTCCAGAGCATTGCATATTATATATTCTCCCTAATTCTTCTAACAGCCCTACGAGACAAGCGTTTATTGTTCCTGTTGGTTAAAGAAGAGAGTAGAAGAAGATTTGCCCAATTCTATCAGGCAAGCAAATAGTTTTTATAAAGGGGAGAAAGTGGGCAGGAAGGTTTTGTTTGGTTTTGTTTTTCACCTTTTTATATTTCTGTGACAAAGCACCTGAAGAGGTGACTTAAGATGGGAAAGTTTGTTTGTGTTGGTGGTTTGGAGGGATAGCATCTGTTATGGTGTGTAAGCGTGGTGGAGCGTGAGACACTGGCTCACACTGCATCAACAGTCTGAAAGCGGAGAAGATGAACGCTGGGGCACAGCTTGCCTTCTTTCCGACTCGGACCTTGCAGGTAAGGTAGTGGGTGCTGGTGGTAGGGCCCTCCGCTGCAGACTGCTGAGCTCAGCCTAGGTGATCCTGATCTATTAGGAGGAGTCCTCACAAGAGGCTAGCTGCTAGGAAGCACTGTGCCTCCATACTCAGTAAGGTAGGGGGAGTCACAGTCTCTCTGTATCATTAACCAGTCCCACAAGGTCCCACAGTATTTGTTCACAGACAGGTTCCAGGCTGCAAAGGCCACCTGGCTCATCCCAGACTGCCAAATAGGCCAACAAACACAGACGCCCCAAGGAACATTGCCAGGGTCACCTTCATTCCTCTCTGCTCCTTCCTCCACTGCCGGTCACGTTGACACTGCAGCCCTTCACCTCTCACCAAGTCCGTCCCACAGGCAAGACGCACCATTCTGCAATTTCCAGCTGTCTGAGAGCTACCGGGAGGGACGGTGGAAGGAGAGCCTGGGGACAGACCTGCGACCTCTGACCTGACAACCATGTCCTCATCTGAACAGGAGCCACTGAGCGCCAGAAGCCTCGAGGCTGACTCTCAGCTGGAATGTCCCCACATCACCTCCGTCTTGCTCCTGGTTGTTCTCAATAAGGATATCAGGGAGCTGGACTTGCTTCTCTTGCCTAAGAACTAAATCTGAAGGTGGACAGAGTCACGGCCTTGGAGGCCACCAGAGTGTGAGGAGGAAATGTGTCAGCTGAAACCTTTAGTTCAGTGCTTATGTGCCCTAGAACCTACTAAGTGATCATCAAACTTACTAGTTAAAAATGTATCATAATAATCATTTGTTAGTTTGAGGCCAGCCTGGTCCACAAAGTGAGTTCCAGGAAAGGCGCAAAGCTACACAGAGAAACCCTGTCTCGAAAAACTAAAAGAAAAATCACTTGCTACCCCCTTTCCAGATACACCCAGCCTTTACTGTGCTAACAACCATTGCTAGTGTTCATTATCTGAATCCTCCTAATAGCCCTGCAGTCATGATTACTGAACCATTTCACTGACAAGAACACAGAAGCTTAAAAAGATTAGAGAGAAGCCAGGCAGTGGTGATGCCGTCTTTAATCCCAGCACTCGGGAGGCAGAGGCAGGTGAATCTCTTGAGTTCAAGGCCAGCCTGGTCTACAGAGCAAGTTCCAGGGCAGCCAGGGCTACACAGAGAAACCCTGTCTCAAAAAAACCAAAAAAAGAAAAGGAAAAAAGAAAAAAAGAAAAAAAAAGGATTAAATCGATTGCCCAAGTTTACATAGATAACCGATGCAGGCTCAAATCTATATGTACCAAAGTTGTGACCACCAGTCCAACACTGAATGCATGTTACAGCAGACTGCCTGAAATCATTCTCTCTTTTAGGATGGGCTGAACCAAGCAATCCGACCCATTTCACCCACAGCTCTCTCCCTATCCCTGCGAGAGTCTTCCTCCCACTTCGGCATCAATTTCTAATGGGAGTATCTCCCACTAGAAAATGTGCACCACTTCAGCCAATCCCAGAGATGTATGTCTGGACCCCAAAATGAGGGTGGCACTCACATTGGTTTCTCTTTTAATTATTAAGCTGCAACGACCCTCTCCTGTCCGGATAGTTACTTCAGGGTATAAATCCATAAGTTACATCACTGCTTCCCAAGACATAAACATCTTCATAGCTCAAGGCACACTGCAAATCACTCTCAAAAGAATTGTGTCAATTTATAATGCCACCGCTAACAGAATACTGATATTTTAACAATCCAAGTTTCAAGTACATGAATAATTTATTTAATTGTATCTCTAACGCTAAATTAAAAATGCATGCTCTATGAATTCCAAAGTTGGTGGAGGAAGTTGTTCTTGTGGGAAGTTTTGCGTTTCCATATCGGTGGAATTAAATGCAGCTTCCTGCACGGCTACTGTCAGAATCACTTCTTTAAAATTGTCACGTGAGCATCTATCTGTATTAGTATGCCTGACATCTCCTCCTGGAGACAGATAAGAAGTTCCTATGGGAGGGTAGAGAACCCTGTTCAAGTGCAAAGCGTTGTGATGCTTCTGTGTTTTGAATGAACACATTTGTTTGTTCAGTGATTCTGGAGTAAGCATACTGTGAGCAGGAGCCTTTGTAAATGGTTTTCTGCATTTTAAGAGAATGTGGTCACAGCCGGGCGGTGGTGGCGAGCGCCTTTAATCCCAGCACTCGGGAGGCAGAGGCAGGTGGATCTCTGTGAATTCGAGGCCAGCCTGGTCTACAAAGCGAGTTCCAGGAAAGGCGCAAAACTTCAAAGAGAAACCCTGTCTCGAAAAACCGAGAGAGAGAGAGAGAGAGAGAGAGGAGAGAGAGAGAGAACGTGGTCACTTGGTAAGGGAACCTTGCTGCCACTCCTTCGCGACGTCACGGAGGGTCAGTCACCCTTGGTCACACTGAACTAGTCTTCACCTCTGCACTCCTTCTGCCAGAAGAACAGAAATCTGACTCTCTGGGGACACCGGCCTCTCCCCACTGCTCTCTCCAGTATGAAGCAAACTTTGTCCCCCTTCCCAGAGGCTCTGGGGCAGTAAGTCAGCCCTCTCCTCGGAATCTGGAACCTCCCCATCTTCAATTGACATCCCAGGGTCTCCTCGTGTGAGCGTTTCATTCTGCTTGCCCTTTGCCCTTCAAGGCCTGCACTGTCCCTGGCACATCACAGGTACTCAGCTACCATCGCCCTGAGCTGACAGTCGCTCACCTGACTACTTCCCACTCGGTGTGAACGTCCAGGGAGACGATGCTTTCTTTCTGGACTGCTTCCCTGGTCCTCACTTCCTGCTTGTCCTGAACTCTTCTGGCTTTTCAAACTTCTAACACAACTGTGTCTCTTCTTCCTCTCCCACATTCTTCCACTCTGTTCTCTAGTTCATCCAATTCCACCTTTAACACATGCACATATGGACAATATGGATAACATATGCAGATATGGACAGTATGGATAACACAGCACATGTGGGCAGTATGGATAACACAACACAGCACATATGGACAGTATGTATAACACAGCACATATGGACAGTATGGATAACACAGCACATATGGTCAGTATGGATAACACAGCACACATGGGCAGTATGGATAACAGCACATATGGACAGTATGGATAACACAGCACATGTGGGCAGTGTGGATAACACAGCACATATGGACAGTATGGATAACACATGCAGATATGGACAGTATGGATAACACACCACATGTGGGCAGTATGGATAACACAGCACATATGGACAGTATGGATAACACACACATATGGACAGTATGGATAACACAGCACACACATATGGAAAAAATAAAAAACAATGGCAGTATGGATAACACAGCACATATGGACAGTATGGATAACACATGCAGATATGGACAGTATGGATAGCACAGCACATATGGACAGTATGGATAACACACACATATGGACAGTATGGATAACACACCAGATATGGGCAGTATGGATAACACAGCACACATGGACAGTATGGATAACACACCACATGTGGGCAGTATGAAAACAAAATCAGCACTTATGCATCCCGCTTCTTACACACGGAGTTTTGTGAACTGCTTTTTTAGCTCAGTGCAGAGACTCAACATACACCCCCTGCATCTGGTGGACCTCGTGAAGATGGGATTTGGGGGGGGAGTGACAGCAAGGAGCGCTTTCCCCAAGTGTGAAACAAGAGCAGCAGTGCTCTAGCTATCCAATGCACCTCGACGATCACTTCGTAACATCTCATTTTGTGTTGTTTTGTTTTGTCTGAGACAGAGTTTCTGTGTAGCCCAAGCTGTGTTTAAACTCAAGATCCTCCTGCCTCCACTTCCAAAGGACTAGGATTGCAGGTGTGTAGCGTACCCAGCCACATCTGTTATGTTGGAGTCTGTAATTCAGGACAAGTTGGGTGGTTATTCTTACTGCAGAGATGGCTTGATGTAAGGAACTGAATATCTGAAGGTCCAAGGTGGCTGCACTTGAGTGGTTGGGGCCTTGGTGAGGGACAACGGAAGTCCCCACGTGAGGCCTCTTGAGCATGACATCCACGGGGACATTTGATTTTTTATATGGATACCTGGGGCTCCAAGTTTCCTAGACCATAACTCTGGGTTTCCTTATAATTTGTTCCTTGTCACCCCTCTCAACCCCAGGGTACCCATCCCCATGTGAGACGCTTCTCATCCCTTCATCTCCGCACTGACGACCTCCAGGTACCTCTCAGCTTTGATTCTCTGCAAGTAGCACGAAGTTTCCTATGGGAGCTTTTTATGAAAACAGACACCATTTTCTCCAAATCATTCTAAGATGGAAAGCCGCCATCTTACGAAGGTTATAAAGTCACCTGCCAACTGCCTTGTGACAGTCAGGTGGCCTCATCACCAAGACTGCTGCCACCTTCTTCAATGTAGAGTCATATCTGAATGGTGTTTGACCCCACTGTGACCCTTCCTTAAGCTGTACTATCTGACTAGATGTGCCACTCATCCGAGCACCTTACGATCTGTCGAGCCCTGGACAAGCGAACACACAGATCCTCAGTCTGCTCTCTATTATGCTTCTTCATCCACGCCTTCTCAGCTTCTTGCCCCCTGTCCGTCGCCCCCCCCCCCCCCCCCCGTCATTCAATTCCCCAGTCACCAGGCCAACAAAGGCCTTCTGCTTCCCCTGGTTTTTCGTCTTCACACACGCCCCTGACTTGCCTCTGTAGCTCATCACTGCTTTTCTGGGTAAATCCCAGAAGTCTGTGGTGTTGTGACAGCTCCTTAGTTCATACACACTTTTTCCTTTAAGTGTAGTGTCCAGGGGCATTCTGTCTTACACCCCCGGCCCCACTGCTGGAGACGAGTCTGAGTCTATTCACTCTCTGGGAACCATGCTGCGTAGCATGGATGCTGCATAGCATGGATGCTGCGGGAGAATGCAGATAGCACCCCGTGGCTCTTTGGTGTCTCTGCGTGGTCCTGGAAGCTCCAGCCTGCCCTCTTTCTCACATTTCCTTAAACAGTGTTTTAGAAGTTTTTCAAATAAGTGCATGCTTAAATCAAACCTTTGCTCACAGACAGAAGTAAGGAAACTCCTTTCACGGCCACGAGCCCACATTACAGTGTCTGAACTGTTACTAGAGGTGGCAGGATCTCACATCTGCAACTATATTTGACACAATCACCAGCCAAAGCTGGAGGACTTTCTCAGGGTCACGAAGCTGGTCAGATGGCGGAGTTGCATCTGCAGCCAGGCCAGATGGCCCGGTCCCTCCAGTACTCCCGCTATCCAAAGGAGCAGGGGCTGTCATTTCCCAGACTGCTGAGATCCACTATAGGCTTCCTAGCATGGCTGTGAGCTCCTTTGACGTCTGCCTGCTAAAGGCGACCACACAAAAACACGTTCTTGTAAACGTTTAGAATCTTACTAGATTTTGCTTGGATCTCCCACACACACACCAGTCTGAAGTTGGCATTTGGAAAGCAATGTGGAGAAAGGAGACTCCGAACTGAAGGAGAAGAAAGGGAAGCCAGGTGCCTGGGACGGCCCAGGACTGCGCTCTAAGCTTTAGCCTCGGGACTTTGCAGGGGCAGGAGAGTCATCAGATCGCTCTTGATCAAGGAAGCCAGCCCTGGTCGAAGCTACACAGCTGAAGAATGGCAGAGGTACGACGACGCGTGCGGGACGAGGGATGAGGCTCCTCTGTGTGTCCTCAGGGCATCGCTAGGAATTGGTGCCAAACCAGAGGTGCGGGCCAGGGCTGACGCGCGCGACTTGGAGGCTTCCGCACCCCCAGGGCCCGCCCCTGTCGCTTCTCCTAGCCGATCTAGGGAGACCTGGCCCTGCTCAGCCGCTTGCTCTAGCCCCTCCTCCAGCGATCGGGCTATATAGATCACCGCCCCCAGGCCGGGAGGCAGAGGTGCCCGGGAACCTGGGCTTAGCCGGTCCTCCTGGCTCACGTTGAGCTCCGCAGCAGCGCGGGCTCTGCAGTGGCACCACCCGGGCCCCGGGTGCCCGTCCCAGAAGTCAGAAGTGCCGGGTTCGGTGCCCGCACCAGGCAGCAGTGCCACTGTTACCTTCAGGGCTGAGTCTTTTTGGTCGTGCCCTCGCACCTCTCCGCCCTCCTAGGCAAGATGGTGAGCCCGACAACTTCCGAAGTGCCTCCTACCATGGGGGTCAAGATCTCTCAGCCGGCTTGGCCGCCTGTCTGGCAGATATCATCACCTTCCCGCTGGATACAGCCAAAGTCCGGCTTCAGGTAGAGTCCAGGGAAGTTGGCGCGGGTTCTCCGGGCAGAGGGACTACTGTGGGCATCACTGTGATGTCCGCTGTGGTTTAACCACTCCTTCTCAGTGTGGCTCTACCTTGGGACTGGGTGCTGTAGGAGAGGAAATGGGACCCCTTTCCCGGAAGGTGAAAAGCTGCAGGTGATGGGGTGACAGTGACCTCTGCCAAACTCTTCACACGGCTGTGGTGTCCCAAGCAGGTAGGGTCCTTAGAGTATACCCTCAGAGTTTACAAGCTTGGCACTTATACCTTTCTTAGATTCTTCAGGGCACTGTCCCATCCTGCGCTTAGGGGCTGTGGAGAGTTCCTGGGTACCTTGTCAGGTGTTCAGAGCCTGCACTGTAGTCAATACCACCTCTGAGATAGATGATAAAGAGGTAGATGGATGATAGGTAGATAGATAGATAGATAGATAGATAGGTGATTGACAGGCAGATAGACAGATAGATAGACAGATGATAGATAGATAGATAGATAGATAGATAGATAGATATAGATAGGCAGACAGATAGACAGATGACAGATAGGTAAGTATATAGATAAATAGATGATAGATAGGTAGATAGATAGATAGATAGATAGATGATAGATAGGTAAGTAGATAGATAGATAGATGATAGAAAAAGGATAGATAGATAGGCAGACAGATAGACAGATAGGTAAGTAGATAGATAGATAGATAGATAGATAGATAGATATAGATAGGCAGACAGATAGACAGATGACAGATAGGTAAGTATATAGATAAATAGATGATAGATAGGTAGATAGATAGATAGATAGATAGATAGATAGATGATAGATAGGTAAGTAGATAGATAGATAGATGATAGAAAAAGGATAGATAGATAGGCAGACAGATAGACAGATAGACAGATAGATAGATAGATAGATAGATAGATAGATAATAGATAGGTAGGTAGATAGATAGATAGATGATAGATAGGTAAATAGATAGACGATAGATAACACATAGATGATAGATAGGTAAATAGATAGATAGATGATAGGTAGGTAGATAGATAGATAGATAGATAGATAGATAACACATAGATGATAGGTAGATAGATAGATAGACAGATAGATAGATAATAGATGATAGGGAGGGCAGTATAGAGAGAGATAGAAATATGGAGTTGTATGCAGGAAAGTTTGCTGAGAAAGACAATTTATAAAAAGTGCCTATTGGACAAGCCTTGCCTAGGGCATCTCCACAGTCTTCATGTGCCGGTCTTTAGTCCTCGCCGGGCATGACCCCTTCCTTAACGGACAGCCACTTCCCTCTGACCTGCACCTTTCTCTTTCCAGATCCAAGGTGAAGGCCAGAACTCTAGTACCATTAGGTATAAAGGTGTCCTGGGGACCATCACCACCCTGGCAAAAACAGAAGGGTTGCCGAAACTGTACAGCGGTCTGCCTGCTGGCATTCAGAGGCAAATCAGCTTTGCCTCACTCAGGATTGGCCTCTACGATACTGTCCAAGAGTACTTCTCTTCAGGGAGAGAAAGTAAGGATGGCTGGGGGTCGGGGAGGGGGGAGGCTATGCCCAGACTGTGCTCTATTCAAAAACTGAAAAACAAGAGATAACATGTTTGTCCGTTTGTCCAGCATTGGCTAGGCTCTGGGTTCCATCCCAGCAGCCCCAGCTCACCCAAAATAACACAATGTGTGGTGGAATTCATAGTAAATTGGCAAAAAAGTCAGTATTTGCACTGTCTCTCTGCCTCTAGAAAGAAAAAGAGATACGCAAATCAATTCTTCACATGCAGGTTTACACTTGTAAAAATCAACCGGCCAGTGAGGGGAGCTTTGTGTCTCTTCTATGTAGGTAGGCTATGAAACAATGTTCAGTGCAGACTTCCCCAAACAGCAGTCCCAGAAGCCTAGAGAGCTTGTGAGAAGTCTAAGAGAGGTCACCATGCTCCCTGAGTCTGCACGAGTGTCTCAGTAAAACTCACCCACACAGAACTTCCAACGTCCAGGTCTGGACATTTCTAGATCAACATAGCATTGTCATATTGGTAGAGATAGAAAGAGGAGACACACTCAGAGTGGCCCATTCGGCTGGTGTTCTGCAAATGTTTTAATCAATCACTGGGTATATCAGGCCCTAAACTAACCAGATATGTTCTGGGAGTGTTCTGCATTATGCTTCTTCAGTTGTCTAGTAAGCTTTGTTGAACTGTCATGGATGGGAAATTGGCCAGTGATAGTTGCCACTCTAGACAGGAAGTCCCAGTTCAGCTGACTACCCAACTATGGCATATGCTGTGTGGTAAGTCACTGCAGAGCGGGCACAGTGAAGAGGCATGATCGTGAAGACTCTGGAAGAGTCATGAGAGAGAAGCAGGAGACTTCAGGGGCCGGCTGGAAAGTAGTGAGAAAAGTCCTTTCCAGCCAAGTGAAGACTGCACAAAATCTCAGGAAGGAGTTGAGCGAATGTGCAGGGGAGGGACGGAAGGTATACTGGTGAGAAGGGGCAGGTGAGGCCAGAGAAGCAGGAACCAGTCACAAAGGGCCTTGGCGTTCACTCTACAGTTTGTATTCTACACATACAGTGATGAAGTCATCGAAAACATGCTAAGCAGGACATCAGCTGTGGTGGCACACATCTGGAATCTCAGAACTTGGGAGGCAGACCTGGCAATCAAGAGTTCAAGGCCAGCCTGAGTTACCTAGAAAGATTCTGTCTCAAAAAATAAGAAATGAAGATCTAGGGATAGAGTTCAGTGGTAGAACAATTGGCCTTGGGTTCAATTTCCATCACCACAAAAAACAAGTTAAGCAAGTATCATAAGCACATTTATAATTCAGATTACTTTGGCAGCAGTAGAGAATATGTATATAAAAATTCTAAGTCAGAAATGATTGTGGTATGCCCTACGGCATACAGGGAAAACCGGGGTACGGATCAGAATGCTTCACAAATATAATTGATTGCATTTGGTGAAAAACTAGAAGTAAGGCTCAATAGAAAAGTAGGAATGCAAGATAGCTATCAGGTTTCTGAACGAAGACACCAATTCTTGTGGGAGATAGGGAGACTGTCTTAGGGAGGAGATGAAGTCCGCGTTGGAAGCACTCTCAGATGAAATCCAGCCCCAGTGAAGGCAATTGCGATCAGATAATAATACCTATTTAAAAATGGTCTGTGACATGCTCAGCTCCTGGCTGAGAACAATGAGGAAAAAGTACAACCATATCACAGCTAAAAGGGCAGCTGCCGCGAGAGCGTTATCAACATGAACTCACACACCCTTTGAGCGTGCTGTTAGCATTATCCCTGTCTTACAGATTGGGGGTAGAAGCAGAAAGACTACTTAATAAGTGGGTGTTCCTGGACTCGGACTGCATAGTTCACTGTAGGAGTGAACGTTGGGTTTCAGGATTCATTGAAGTTTTATTAAATGACGTCTGTCTTCAGCAACAGACTTTTTTCCCCAAAAATTTAAGACAAACGCTTCTTTGTCTTATTTTTTAATCCCTTTGAACATTAGTTGATGTCTTATATTAAGGCAGATGCCCCCTGGGTTTTCCCTAGGACCACTAAGTACAATGGTCAACATTGTCATTGATGGGGAAACGTAGCATCTCTGTTCAGGTGTCTCCAGTTGGGAAATGCTGAATGACAGCTAAGCACAGCGAGGAGCAAGGCTTAATTCCGGAAAGGACCAAGCTTCGGTTTAGACAGGCATCGTTTCCCCTGGAAGTCTTCATTTGGTGGGGCCCCAGGCTGCTGAGGTTTTCTAGGCCTGCTGTCTGCTGTGAGGCAGTACAGCTTCCAAATGTGAGCAGCAGCTGACCGAGTACTAGGGAGGAAGGGAAGAGCCAGGGTGAATACACTGGAGCTCAGAGACGCTCAGGCAGTAATGCGCTTGTCTGGTAAGCACCGGGACCCGAGTTCAATCCCTGGAACTCTCACCACTGCCCCAAATCCAGATGAGATGGCACACACCTGTGACCCCAGCACTCAGGAGGTGAAGGCGGGGCACTAGCGGCATGGTGGCCAGCTAGGCTAGTCTGCTAGGCAAGTTGTCCATTAGTAAGAGTTCCTGTTTTAAAAAACCAAAACAATGGCTTCCTGAAGAAGTATGGGCAGAGGTTTTCCTCTGGCACAGGCACACACACACACACACACACACACTCACTCACAAAGACTGGCCACAACATTTAAAAGATATGTGAATGCGTGGGGGGGGGGTCTTGATTTTCTTTTCTTAATCCATCTTTTATTCTTTCTGGATAGCGCCTCCCACTCTGATAAACAGGATCTCGGCTGGCTTGATGACTGGAGGCGTGGCAGTATTCATCGGGCAACCTACAGAGGTCGTGAAAGTCAGACTCCAAGCACAGAGCCACCTACACGGGATCAAACCCCGCTACACTGGGACCTACAATGCTTACAGAATTATAGCTACAACAGAAAGCTTCTCAACACTCTGGAAAGGTAGCTAAGTATCAGGTGGACTTTCATAATAATTAAGGCACATATACCCAATGAGCACCTTATCATAAACTTCACTTATTAAATATTGTCTTGTTTTTCTCCAGGGACAACCCCTAATCTGATCAGGAATATCATCATCAATTGTACAGAGCTGGTAACATATGACCTCATGAAGGGGGCCCTTGTGAACAACCAAATATTGGCAGGTACTTCCCGTACACAATGAACATGTCTGCACCTTCCAATCTCAGTTTGGAGATTCGAAAGCCACAGTGTATTGAATTCCTTAATTCTAGTTGGCTTCTCTTTTTAGAGTTAAGTGTGTGTGTGTGTGTGTGTGTGTGTGAGAGAGAGAGAGAGAGAGAGAGAGAGAGAGAGAGAGAGAGAGAGAGAGAGAGAGAGAGAGAGAGAGAGAGACTCAATGTCTGGAAGACCAGGCTGGTCACCAACTTGAAATCCTCCTGCCTCTGCATCTCAAGTGCTGGGTTAAAAGTGTGTCCCACCACACCTGGCAAATGTAATCTAATCTTTTAGGAAGCAAAAATACCTAAAGTTTAAAACTAGTGTTGGAAACAGTAAAAGTGCAAAGAAATGTTGTGGTGATATTCTCCACTAACACTAGGAAGGAACTTCCCCTGGGATTCTTCTCTGTGGACGGCAGAATCAGCAGGCAGTCAAGAGCAGCTTACATTCAGAGTGAATCACTGATTTCATCTAAATCATATCCTGTTTCTATAGACAAGACATTCTCCTTGGATGACTTGAATTTAGCTGGACAGTATTAGATGCTCATGTGTCAGGCATGGCACCAGGTCCAAAGCACAAAAAAAAAACAGTGTCACCCTAAAATAACCCACCTGGAAGTGGGTATGCAGTTACTGTGCCATTTACCACCAGCCACATTTTCCTAGCACAAGTATATGTTTGCTTTTTATGTGCTAATCTATTTATAAGATACCATATTAACTTCCCGTTACTAACAGGATTCCAAGTGTCTCACAGGTGACTGCCAGGCGACTCCGTCTGGTGTTGACGCGTCTCCCTGGTCCCTTTCAGATGACGTTCCCTGCCACTTACTGTCAGCTCTTGTCGCTGGGTTTTGCACCACACTCCTGGCCTCTCCGGCGGATGTGGTAAAAACAAGATTCATCAACTCTCTGCCGGGACAGTACCCAAGTGTGCCCAGCTGTGCAATGACCATGTTCACCAACGAAGGACCAACAGCTTTCTTCAAAGGGTAGGCTGACCTTCTGTGTCTGTGGAGCTGTGTTTCAGGTACCTGTGGGCATGGGGACACTGTCTCAGCAAAGCAATTGGCGTTTAGCCTACCCGGCCTGGTCCATGCAATGGCCTCCATCTCTATCTTTGCCTTGTCACGGACGTCTTCAACCCACCAATCCCGACATACCAGAAAATAAAAGCTAATTAATTTTTTGTAGTGGTGCTTGAAGAGAATCAAACCCAGAACCTTGCACATCCCAGGCAAGCAATCTATCACTGAGCTATGCCCCCAGCCTACTTTTTAAAATTTCTTTTAAAGCAAAAAACACAGAAAGTGTTGCTTGACTATTAAGACATAGATCACATTTTCCAACAAAGTGATTTATATCATATTTATTATATTATATCATATCATCATATCATTATCATATGATATGATATGATATTATATTATATTATTATATTAGAAGCCACTTTCCTAATAAAATATAGGCATAAAATAATAAAGTATGGCATAGTTTTTAAATATATTCAACAAGTACTACAATAATATAAAATAGTAATATTTTGTAATCTTTTGAATTGTAAAGCCATGCCCTGAGATTTATAAAATAAAATATGTATGTATCATACGTGTTATATAAAGTCCTAAGTCCATCTGTTTTTATGATACATTAATACAAATAATCTAAATTATAAAATTAACTTAAAATGGATATATCACTAATAAATTATTAACCACTTAATAATTTAATGTTTTGCAAATTTATTTTTTAAATGTTGTTTTCCAAAATTTTTAAACTTTTTAAAAATGAGATAGTCTTGACAAATGGCACTAAATCAAGCAAGCTGAGCTGGGTGTAGTGGCTCATGCTTGTAATCCCAGAACATGGAAGGCTAAGGTGTGAGGACTGCCATGAGTTCAAGACCAGCCTGGAGTACAGAGTGAGTTTCAGGCCGGCCAGGGCCACATAGCAAGACCCTGTCTCTAAAATGAAAATAAAGGCTGAGGAGATGGCCCCGTCTGTGACACACTCACCACATGAACATGGGGATGGGAGTTCAGTTCTAGAACCCGTGTCAAAAGCAGAGCATGGCCACACACCTGTAATCCCAGTGCTACAGAGGCAGAAACAGGAGGTTCCCTTGTCTTGAAAAAAGGGTGGGGGTAGACGGCCATGCTGAGGAACCCCAAGGTGAACCTTTGACAGGGGAAGTGGTGAGCTAGTGCTTGAGGAGTGAAGAGTCCGAGAAAACGAAAGGCCATGGAGTCTGACACTGGTGTTTACTACACATTGTACGTGCACTTAATGGCACAGAGGTATACACTGAAAAATGGTTGAAATGTCAAATTTTATGTTACTTATATCTTTTCACAAGAAAAAAAACCATGCATCTGGGAGTGAAGCGAACTCTATTAAGAGGCCTGGAAGAGGAAACACTCACTGTGGAGGCTGAGTGTGTTGGCATGTGCATGTGGTCCAGCACTGGGGAGGCAGGAGAGGAGTGTTGGTCGTTAGAAGTCTGAAGCTAGCCTGGGCTGCACAGGCTACCCTGGGCTATACAGCAAGACCCACTCTCAAAACTAAAACAAAACAAATAATAAAAACAAAGCTCATTGGGAGGAAACTGCAGGAAAGGCTTCTTTTAAAAATAATTAATTTTTAAAAAGTCTATTTGGGGCGGAGAGAGCTCAGTAATTAAGGTGACAGGCTGTTCTTCCAGAAGACCTGGGTTGGATTCCCAGCACCCATATGGTGACTTACAACCATCTACAACTCCAGTTCCAGAGGATCAGATGCCCCTCTGGTCTCCCCGAGCACCAGGCATGCACATGGTACACAGACACACATGCAGGCTAAAACACTGGCACACAAATTTGTTTTTAAAATATCTAATCAAAGCAGATTTAATTGTCAACACATTTGCCTTCTGGAGTAATTCATTGATATAAAAGCCGTTCTGTGTAGGTTAGTAAAATTCCCTAAGCCTGGAACTGACCGAGTCACATTCAGGCTCTAAGAATCTCTCAAGAGCTGTGGAGGGGTAGACATCGTGAGGCTCCCCACCTGGACCACTCGGGGCTCCCCACCTGGACCACTCGGGGCTCCCCACCTGGACCACTCGGGGCTCCCCACCTGGACCACTCAGGGCTCCCCACCTGGACCACTCGGGGCTCCCCACCTGGACCACTCGGGGCTCCCCACCTGGACCACTCAGGGCTCCCCACCTGGACCACTCGGGGCTCCCCACCTGGACCACTCAGGGCTCCCCACCTGGACCACTCAGGGCTCCCCACATGGATGTGGTCAGCATGCTGGCTGGATGCTTTGTCTCTTCCCTCTGCTTCTTCCCTTACTGCTTTCCTACTTCCTGTCTAGGAAGTAAAGTGAAACGAAAATGTCCTCTCCCCACAAAGGGAGGGGAGTGTTGCTGGACACTGCCTTCTAGGAGATTTGCTCCAGCTCTGTGGGAGGGGGGCAGGTAGGCCTGGTCCACGTGTGACCTTGCTGTGAAGGGTAGATATAGAAGATGCCTAGAGGCAACCTGGTTGTCGAAGGAGGGAAGATGAGTGAGTGCTGAGTCCTGTTACCTTATTTTACCTTATCCCTTGCGTTGGATGACTCAGGGCGCCCAGGCTTTATGACTTTCCAACAGCTAAAGGACTGTGTCGTGTGCTTTCTCAGGTTTGTGCCCTCTTTCCTGCGACTCGCATCCTGGAATGTCATCATGTTCGTGTGCTTTGAACAACTGAAGAAAGAACTGATGAAGTCAAGGCAGACAGTGGACTGCTCCACATAACCAGCTTGGAGAAGATGATGGAGTTCAGCAGTGGGTCCCTGTACCTGGAGACCGTGAATAAAAGCGACCAACCAAACCAACCCAACACCTCTGGTCACTCATTTACCTTAAAAGATTATTTCTTGTGGAGATTTTTGAAACTCCTTCTGATTTTTTTAAAGGGAAAACTAACACACACAATTTTTATTCTCGCTGTCTTAAGGAGGGAAAAGCACACCATCCAGTACACATGCTGATAAAATACTGCCCACGTAAGGTACTGTGTTTAACTGGTCTTTTGCGGGTGGGATTGTATGGTTGGGTATAAATAATTTAAATTACATCTCAGACCGGTGGAAAGGAAAACTTTACATCCATAAACACTTAAAAAATGAAGTTATCAAAGAAAACATTGCTGTTTCATTATTTTTGTTAACCACAGTTCACAGCTAATATAATCAATAAAGTATTGCTAATTCCATTCAAAATTTGTCATTTAAAGTCTATAACTGGATTTAAGAGTTTAGGCTCGGTTAGAATACAGAATTGTCCCCATAGCAAGGGAAGTTCTTCGGAATCAAGACACAAACTAACTTGGTTTGTACAGCTGTCTGGAGTCCACACTTCGTGGCATCAGTAACAACTTATAACTGGAGACATGATATCATTTGGTCACTAATTTTACTGTTGGTGAGTCGTGATTGTGTCTTCCGCACAGCGCCAAGATGGTGAGCAGCGGTGGAGTGAGCTTTTTAGTTTATCTTCATTTCACTCTTACAAACTGAGGGGAAGAGCAGAAAGCGGACGCCAGATTAAAGTTGAAAGGAAGGACCAGGAAGCCCTCAGCAATCAGGTGTTCTGCTGCTGTTTTAGGGTTCCAGTGAATTTGCTCTGGCGGATTCGCTCCTGGGCCTCATGTTGGTTGTGACGGTCTGTTTTGTGTTGTCCTGGGGTCTTTTTGCTCCGCCCAGGGAAAAATCATAGGTAAACAGGAGAGATTCTTCAAATGCTGGTCGTTGGTGCCCTCTGTGTCCACCAGTGATGGCAACAGCTGATAGCAGAGGCGCAGGCAGCCGTGGGTGCTCCTTGTGTAGGAAGCTTCCTTCTTTGTGTTTCCATTCTTCTGTAGGCCTAGGACGTCGGGCTTCTGCAGCCCTGGGCTGGTGACTGGTGCTGTAGCTCTTAGGTCACCAAGACAGCAGAGCTCCTCAGCCCTTGACAGCAGATGGTACTGCAACTCCCGTGGGTCTAGGAAGATGAGGTTCTAACGTAACATTGGCCAGTGTCACAGCCAAGGGCCAGGCTCCTGCCATTAGCGTGGTCTGCCAGCTACTGAGCTGGACTGGAGGAAGACAAGACCACTTGAGAGAAACCTCTGACTGAACATACTGTGGCAAGGCCAGAGAAGGCAGGTCAGGTGTTGCTCCCCAGCTGACTCCCTCAGTTATCCCAAGCAGCCTGACCCAATAGCCAGGGAAGGGATATTTGCAGCACACACACACAAATGAAGGAGTGTGGCTGCACTCATCCCAGCCTCACTCACCTCTTGGTGCCCATCACAGCAGCTCCTTTGCTAGATCCCTTGGGGACGTGCTCCTTCTCTGGCCTGTGTGCTCATGGCTGGGAAGTTGTCTAGAATTCACCAAGGCTTGTGACAGGCAAAAGTCTGTGCCTCCGGGAACTGTTGCAATCAGTGCCTTTCTTTGGGTAGTTTTGACAAGGCCTTCGTGGCGTTTGCAAAGCATCTGATATTGTCAGAAGGGTAATCCAGCTGTGTCTGACTGACAGTCCTCTCACTCAAAACAGCTGGGGAAGCAAGGGAGTCCAAAAGGTGCTTACCGGCCAGTTAGCATCGTTGCTTACTTACAGGAAAATCAACACCAGATGGCATGCTCAGGGCAAAGATTTAAAGACCTTAATATTGACACTAATAGTGATTTTAACATTTCACATCTGTCCAGGGCCACAGGGAGAGCTGAGTTTCCTCTATCCGTCTCAGGGAAAGGACACATTTGTTCTTTTTTATAGTAACCACCTTCAGGGAAGTCACTCCAGACCAGCATTGATGTGTTCGTAAGTGGGGAGTACCCCAGGACCTGTTATCTCCCTGGGCCTCACACCTTTCATGTTCTGCCGTCTCAACAGTGCGTGCCGGGGCCGGCTCCACTAGCACACGGAACTAGAGGAATAACCACACCCAAAGCTGTCACCTCCATTCCTCATTTGTCTCCTGCAGAATTTTGTGGTGGATGTTTTCAGTGTCTTTTCCAGACATACCATCCAGCAGTTCTTACTGTGACTTCCTACAGTTCTGGGAGCACCTCTCTTCTTCAGGGTCTTCTCATCAATAGAGTCCTCATTGCCCCCCTGTGAGTGGCACCTGAGATCTGGGTGCAGAGCTTTGAGCAGTGAGGAACTGAGATGGTACATCAGTTTCTCATTTCTGTAAGCCCTCCGGTAAAATGCCACTGACAGATCAAACTCAAGCTGCATACAGTGGCATCCTGCTTAAAACGAAGACTCTTTCTGCATGATCGGCTTCGTCCGTCTCCAGGGCCTGGCCAGTGTCACCTGGGATCATCTTGCATGGGATGCAAAGCCTTTGCTAAGCCTGGTTTCTGAAGGAATCCAAAACCTTAGTGTATCATGTTTCAAGCATAAGGGAGAAAGCACGGAGTTTGATTTCTTTGCCTGTGTCCTGCTTCCCCCGGAGGCAGTAACAAATGAAGGAAATTAAGGTTCTAAACGCTGGGACACAGAACAGTCATTAGAAAAGGTGTCTGACATTGTGTACAGAGAGGTAAAATAGGCACAGGTCCTGCATTCACATCCAAAGATAGAAGTAAATTGGTGACAGTGGCCCCTGGCAGCTCACTGAGTGTCATGGTTAGCAGCCTCATCTGGGAAGAGCCCCTTCAGGGAGGGGGAGGGTCTTTTTTTTCACATAGATGGCAATGGTTGTTATCTGAGCCTTCACTGTGTAACAAGGTAAAGGCGGCAACTCCCCTGCTTAGGAATCACATTAACTTGCTTTTCTCTTCAAGTTTTAGTAAGGATATTTTGATTGGGGAATATAACATGTATATATATAAGCACATAAAACAAGTGAATGACTTCAATTATCACAAAGTGACCAAGCAGCCACAGGGAGGCTCAAGAGACAGAGTTTCAAGTACCCAGATCCACCTTCATCCTGGGACTTTACCTCTGTGGCTAATGGTCAGTCTTTTTTAAAATGTGGATTCACAGTGTAGGCATTTACCCTCCAGTTGTCTTATTTGGGAGACTTTATGTCGACTGAGCCATTTGTTGGGTGTGTAGGATCTTTTGGTTGATATTGTAGATTTAGGGCTACTCATGCAGTTTCTCATAGCTGCAGTTCATAGATGATCAGCAGTACCCAGCAGTTTATTGTAGAAATTATCAGACCTGATCTCCTCCATCTGATAGGCATCTGAGCCTTCTTTTCAGGCTATATGAATTCTTATGACAGAGGTACTCATTTCCTGCTTCAGCTATGACAGATTATCATAAATTAAGTGGCTTCGAACAATACAAAATCTGGTGGTTCTAAAGAGAGAGATCTCAGATGCATTCATTGAGGTGTGTCCCTCTGCAGGTCCCAGAGGAGAATGCGGTCTCATCGTCAAATCCCTGACTTCTCCACTTCTTTCAATTCGCTTCTCTTATTTAATGTAACAAACTCATCTGCTCATGCTTGGAGGCTGTTTCCATCTGATACACACGCTGTGGTACACATGTGCATGCATTTTTGTAGGACAGCTATGCGAGTCAGGCCTTTTCCAGTGACAGATCAGGCTGTTGTTTCATAAAACACCTCTCTGCTGATTATATTTTCCCACCACTTGTCCTCGGTTTACCTCTACAGCTCTCTGTGTCAAGGGTTAAACAGAAGTGACATGAGCACAAACGGAAACCCGTATGCATGGCTGGCTTGCCCATGAGCACCCCAACAGTCCACCAGGAGTGGGCAATGCCCTGCGGAGTTATTGACATAAAGACTACGGCATTGGAGGCAAGGGTGTCCCTCTCAATACGGACCACGAAGGAGAAAAAAAAATGCTTGAATTTATAGATTGCATTCAATCTGTAAGATCAATACGAAGAGAAAGTATTTTCCAATCCATGAATATGGTATGTATCTCCAGTTTTGTTTTTAATGTAGCATGGCATGGTCTCCTCATCATGGTGTAATACATACAGGATGTAATAATAAACACACCACATTTGGTGTATTTATTCTTAGGTGCTTGTCTTAGGATATCTATTGCTTTAATAAACACTATGAACAAAAGAAACTTGAGGAACAACGGGTTTACTTCATCTTACACTTACTGGTAACTACATCACTGAGCAAAGTCAAGGTGGGAACCTGGAGGCTGGAAGTGGAAGAGACAGCACGGAGGAGTGCTCTTTACCGGCTTGATCATCCCGACTCTCATTCTGTTCTTATACCCACCTGCCCAGGGGTGACATCACCCACAATGAGCTGGGCCCTCCCCATCAATCATCAACCAAGGCCTGCAGGCCCATCTACTGGCCAATCCTATGGCAGCATTTTCTCAGGATTCTTTCTTCCCAGCTGACCTACCTTGTGTCCAGTTGACCCAAGGCTAGTCTGCACAGCGCTGGGTATTTTTAGATACTGTAGACATTTTTAAAGATTTTCTAGCTGCGTTTGGATGGCATATTAAAATGTAATTTTTGAATCTATTTAAGAGTCATTTCTGCAGTTTTTTTATTTGTATGCTTGACAGTCTTAACAGATTTAACTATGTTAGATACACAATTTTTTAAATTGGCACAAAAATTGTATAGACATATGGGGTACTATGTAATTTTAATACACATTTCACTGCTATGTTCAGTGTATAAAGTGTGTATAAACACCTATAGCTCCTTCCTTATTCTTTGTGATAAGAATATTCAAATTTCCCTTGTATCCTCTTTGAAATGTGCAGTACATTGTCCTCTAAGGCTATGGAATGTGCTGTTGATTTCACTTTCTGACTTTGATCAGTTTGTTTTGGCTTTTTGGCTTGCTTGTTTTTTGAGGTAGAGCCTTATTCTGTAGTCCCAGTAGGCCTCAAACTCTCAGAGCTTTCCAAGTACTCTGGAGTACATGGGTGAGCCACCAAGCCTGGTTTTCATACTGATTTTATTAGTAACTTTGCCAACTCTTTATAGTTTATATAGCAATTCTTTAAAAATTTTTTTTTTCTTTGTGGCTGGAGAGATGTCTCAGCTGTTCTTCCAGAGGTCCTTAGTTCAATTCCCAGCAACTACATGGTGGCTCACAACCATCTCTAGTGGGATCTGATGCCCTTTTGGCATAAAGGTATACATGCAGATAGAGCTCTTATATACATAAAATAAAGAAATCAATCTTAAAATTTTTTTTCTTTGCACATTTGTATCCTTCTGAGCAGTACCTTGTTACTTTCTATCATCGGTTCCTCTGCACTGTCTCCAGCAGCACACAGCACATTCCCACGGGTCCCCATTGACTGCAGGGGACACTTCCTGCTGCATCCACACTAGGCTTGGCCATGTGGTTTGCTGTGCCCAGGGGCACACACTGTGAGAGGCTGGAATGTTTGAGCAATTGAGCTTGCTATTGTGCACCTGAAATCACTGTAAGGATACGCCTCAGATTAGTTCCAGAAGTGGAACCAAAACTGTTCAAAAACTGGCAGCCCTGGACTTAAGTGAAGAATCCTAAAACCATCCTCGCTGATGAGTTAGTCTACTGGCATATGAGTAAATGTGTCTGATGTACCACCAGGGAGCTTTGTTTTGTAGTTGATGGCTAGACAACACTGCTGTGACATTAGCTGACTTACACAAATTGTGATAGAAGCAATGCTTTTCATTTATCATACTTGTATGTTTTATAAAATGAAGATGATCACTATTGACGCATTTGCTTAATGACTTAAAAAACTTCATTACATTTTGTGTTGTGTGTGCTTGTGGGTACACCTGAACCAGACCCAGCTACTGATGTCAATTCTATAACATGCCAATAATCTACCTACTGTTCACATTGGAACTCAGCTACTGATGTCAATTCTATAACATGCCAATAATCCACCTACTGTTCACATTGGAACTCAGCTACTGATGTCAATTCTATAACATGCCAATAATCCACCTACTGTTCACATTGGAACTCAGCTACTGACGTCAATTCTATAACATGCCAATAATCTACCTACTGTTCACATTGGAACTCAGCTACTGATGTCAATTCTATAACATGCCAATAATCTACCTACTGTTCACATTGGAACTCAGCTACTGATGTCAATTCTATAACATGCCAATAATTCACCTACTGTTCACATTGGAACTCAGCTACTGATGTCAATTCTATAACATGCCGATAATCTATCCACGGTTCACATTGCCATTTTTAACAGTTTCCCCCCCTCTATTTTCACTTATTTTGTTCTTCTCTATGAAAACCTTGAGGTGGATGCACTGTCTTCAATTTTCACCCTTTCCATCTTGCTAGAAGCATTTACAGGCAGAAGAACTTCTGAGGGTTGCTGCAGCTTTATCCAGACTAGTCTATAGAGTTGGTTATTTCAAAATAAAATACAAAACTACATCCTGGAGTGCCATGCAGTTATAAAAATTGAGTCTTGATAGATAAACAGAACCAAGAAACACTGTACAGAAAATGTGCAGGATGGCTCACTTCCGCCCGTGGCGAGAACTAGGTGGGGGAGGGGAATGGTGGCATCTTGTTAAATAAAGCAGATTTTTAGTCTCATAACCACTTACTCTCCTCAGCAACATCTTATATACTTACAAAGTGAGTTAAAAGTCACAGATCTATGAGTTACAACTTACCTGTAATTTAAATAAGGAAGAGTCGGTTCATGAACTCAAATGACTTAAACAGGGGAGGGACACAAAGGCAGTCCAAACATCCACAGAAAGGCTTGCAACAGTTTCAGCTGTTTTTATTTTCTCACTTAACATCACAAACAAAAGGACAACACATCTCACACTATTGCTTTTACTTGAAACTCAAATGCTTGATGCAAAATAGACAAAAATTTAAGTTGCCAGCCAGTACTTTCCCTCCAGGGAACACTACTGCTTAAATATTTGTCAGTACTTTAACAAAAACATAGACCTACGCTACCAAAGTTAATGTGGTTGTTGGGTACTACCTACACTACATTTGAAACTTTTTTTCTCAACAAAAACTGGAGGCAGAAAAAAACCAAAACCACAAGGCATGATATTTCTCACGCATGAACAAGCCCACTCATCTCCATTTAAAAGCTGCTTGTGTGGAGACTCCACACATGAACGTGACACAAAGCCTCACCAGCCACGGGATTCTTCATGGATTAGAAGAGAGCATCTATCCCGAGGACCCAGCTGCTGGTGCTCAGTCACGATCACAAGAATCAAGATTGTCACCCTCCAGGCATGCCATGACACCCTCCCCACAGAAACGAGCAGGTGCTTTTCACACCCAAGTAGTGTGGTTTTTCCCTTTGAGCAAAGCTTTTAATCAAAGTCTCTTTCACAATGGACAGAACGGCATGAATGGTGGCCAACACTGAAGGAAGAATCATGAGTGCATACATTTTCATAGAAAAATACATACAAATCCAAGTAGCTACTAAAATAGAAAGAAAAAAAAAACCAGGCTAGGGATTATTAAGAAAAAGATTCTGGTTTCTGAACTGTAGATGGTGCCAGTTGAAATTCATTTTTATACCTAGCTGTACTGTTACATTTATTTACAAAGAGGCGGGTCTGGATTCAGTGACACCGGTGTCTCCCATTTTTAAAAAGATTGTCTTTGAAAGCATCTGAACTGGAAATGTTGCAGTTACATTTTTATGCTACTCTTGTCACTGGTAAAATCTCTTCAACCTCGCACATACGAAAATTCGTTTCCACATTGATTTGTTTCTACTAAAAGAAACATAACTTCCCTGCTACTTCGATGCTGTGACCATCAATTGCTGCGCTGTCATTTCCTAGTTCTAGACACAGATAAAGACCTACCCATGGGTTTTCAAACTACATAATTCTGGCACCTTTGAAACTGTGTCTTCCTCCCTGCATATGCCTAAACTGTCAGCCAGAGGGTTCGTGTCACAGTCTCATGTACAACCAGTGACAGTCAAATTCTAGACCTCTGAAGCTGTCATTGGCTTATAGATCAGTTCACTATGTAAGTATCTGAAATGGTTAATAATAATTTCAGTAAAAAACAAACAATATCTGTAATGTACAAACAAAGGAGAATTAAGACATTAACTAAACTATGACATGTCACTAGAGGTTTTCTGCTGGGAAATGCTTTATTACTTAAAAATTTCCTCCGTCACCTTTCAAGTACTCTTTTTATTAAATAGGCTGATAAAGAGTTCAATCAGTTCAAGATCTAAGCTGTTGAAAAATTAAAATAAATGGTAACTATTTTTAGTGCAAAAGTTAAAGACTTACACAATTGCTTTCCATGGAAAAGTTAACACTATAATACAATGAACGATAATGGCGGACATATGCTCCTCGTTAGGGTTTTGTTACAATATATCATAAAACCTGGACAACAAAAGATTTTTCAAAAGTGAAATGAATATATTACCAGGGTTGAGAAAGTCCCCTATAAGAAATCAATTATTAAGTTCCTATAATACTGAAAAGCTAAATCCTTTCTCGTATTATAAAACAAACCTACTTTTAGAAAAAGTTTCATCTTCCATAAGGAAAAACAATTTTAACCCATGTATTGTAATGCACGTGCTACACAACACTACAGCTGTGGCTTTCCCGTGGGACATCTGTACCGTTCTCTCTTCGACCAGCGTGAAGACAGGAACTTATCAAAAGACACGGACAAACTGTTGGAAAATACCAAATCTTCCTCTACCACATGAGCTAGTCTTTAGATACCTGATATTAAAAGATGTGCAAAATATCACCATGTTTGAGATTAAGTTATTATATTGTGAACCGGTTTCCACAGGACATAAAACTGCCTCACAAACCAATAATCTTTCCTAACTTTAGACTCTTTTAACTTTGCTCTGAGAACAAGTCTCTAAAACTTGCCAAGAGGAAACCTCATCATGTATGATCCCCAACAGTACTTGCTGCCCTCCTGAGATTGGGGGGGGGGGGGTAAAGCTATACAAACGCACAGTCATGGTCCAGGCTACGGCCCCCACAGCCTGTTAATCGGGTCCCTACAACATTACCCAGAAACACCAGAGTCAAGGCAAGGACAAGCAAAAGTGAGCAGCAAGCCAAACACCCAGTGATGGAAAACAGACATTTTAACACGCCAGTGATGGAAAACAGACATTTTAACATGCCACTGATAGAAAACAGACATTTTAACATGCCAATGATGGAAAACAGACATTTTAACACGCCAGTGATGGAAAACAGACATTTTAACATGCCAGTGATGGAAAACAGACATTTTGAGAAAGCTCTAAGTTTTCTTCCTGTGTAAGTTTCAAAGACAGTTTGATCTTAAAAGAAACCATGTTTCCAAAGTCCAGATTTTCTGAGTAGATGCACCTCCTTACTAATGCAGAGACAGAGGGCCTCACAGCTGTGAGGAAGGTTCTCTCTATACAGCTGATAAAAAGCAAATACTGAGCAAGAGTAAATGCTTAGAAACCTTGAAATAAGACCTCTAAAGTGTGTTACTCATAAATGAAAAGCTAGTCTCCCATACTACCATTCTCTCATTTTCTGTTATGGTCAGCCATCAGAGAAGGAAGCCATGATTCTTCACCCTCTGACAGAGCCATGCTCCCCCCACTCTACGGAAAGAACATCCTGACAAGTGCTGAGACTCAAAGAAAGCCTTAGGGCTCACCTGGTGCCTGTCTGTCTAGAAATAAAAAAGAGAAGCACACTCAAAACCCACTTCCAGACTGAACAATAATCTTGGAGAGTTCTGAAATTTTGAGAGTGATACCAGCTTGAGAGCTACAACACCTAAAAATGAGGTTCGTGCACATTTTAATCAACTGGCTAAATATAAATATACCTGATTCATACTTTTAAACTAACAGGTTAAGTCCCAAGTTCCAAACTGTAGTTTATGTGACTCCAGAAGGGCTCTTTGGAAGGGTGCGGAACCTGTGGAGAACAGTGTATAAACAACTGTAAACATACACTGATTGTCCACTAGCTTTCTTAAATAGAGTTCTCAAGTATTTTGTAGGAAATTATATATAAGAGTGTAGTTGATCAGATAATTTCTATAACATATAAATTCTGCTGTATGTGCAAAACGTGGTAGAAAGAGAAGACACTATGATGTTTCATGTTTTCAAAGTGAGTACAGCATTGTAATCCATTAAGAGTCCTTTAATCTTCTCATGAAACTTCTCTCTGTACAGGTTGAAGTACATAATGCTTTCTGGTTCTTCTTCAAGCCAAAACTTGTCAAATTCACAGACAAGGTAACCTGCAATTAAAAACCACACAAACCCATTGTCCACAGGAATAAAATTGTATTTAGAGCATCTCATCTTCAGAAAGTGTACATCCACCTTGCCAGGAAGTTGGCTCAGTGGGTAAGGCTGCTTGGCTGGCTAGCCTGACAATCTTCGCTCAAATATGGAAAGTAAAGTACAAAATGCACTAAGAGATCCATCTCCCATTACTCTCCTGGATTCCATAGATCTTAAACAATAGAAGGATAAGCATACACTCTGTACTTCAGAGGCATTAGGCTAAAAACTAAACATCCTGCCTTGTTGGGAATTAACGATGCTCTGGTACTGACTCCTTCTAATACTCACAGTAAAACTGGTGGAAGTGCTCCATTGTTGGTATCCCAGGAACGAAGTTGTAGAGATGAAGCTTCAAGGCTTCGCTCTTGAGTAAGCTATAAGCCATCTCTGTGAGGTTGATCCCAACTATTGCATAAGAGTACCTACGTCAGAAACATCACCAGTTACACAGCTAGCTGCCGGCCCGCAACAAGTGTACAGTGCATAAATCACTTACTAATTCACTCCAACGGTTTTGCTGCTGGCCTAACGCAGGATGCACTTTGCCATAATCTCTCTATATTTAGACAGTCAGAAAGATCCAAAGCGTTTGTTTTTTGAAGGCTGTTAATTTTCTGAATAGAAGCTAAGAAATAAAAATAAGAGTTCCTACCATATAACACCTAAAAACAACCCAGAGAGGGAAGTCTAATTTACCAAGCTTCACTGTTCTGATTATTACATATAAAGCAATATAAAGCTAATAACAAGGTCTCAATTTACATTTCCTTTACCATTTTCAAAGCTGACTCTGATTTTCCTATTTCAATTAGTTTCTACTCCTACTCTGAAATAATTTTTGAAAAAAATATGAGCCCCTCCATCTTTGTTTTATAAACTATATCATATGATAAAATTTACTGGAATACATAGAACATTTATGATCATATTTCTTTAAAATGGTTAATATCATTTCTATAGTTATCACTTATTAAAATAACATCATTTTAAGATTTATATAGTCATTTTCATTGCAACAGTCTAGCTTTTTTAACGTTTGTCCAGCTTACCCTAATTTGGGATGATTAGAACGGGAAAGAATCTGGTGCGCCTCACTGGTGTACTTTTCACTGAAATACCTAAGCAAGTTCAAGGAAAAAGAGGAAATGAAAATGTTCCAATCACAAGTAGAATAAAAACTTCAGTGCAAGCAACTCCCACACTCACAACAACAGCCCTCATCCCACACTCACAACAACAGCCCTCATCCCACACTCACAACAACAGCCCTCATCCCACACTCACAACAACAGCCCTCATCCCACACTCACAACAACAGCCCTCATCCCACACTCACAACAACAGCCCTCATCCCACACTCACAACAACAACCCTCATCTCACACTCACAACAACAGCCCTCATCCCACACTCACAACAACAGCCCTCATCCCACACTCACAACAACAGCCCTCATCCCACACTCACAACAACAAGAGCCCTCATCCCACACTCACAACAACAACAGCCCTCATCTCACACTCACAACAACAACCCTCATCTCACACTCACAACAACAGCCCTCATCCCACACTCACAACAACAACAGCCCTCATCCCACACTCACAACAACAGCCCTCATCCCACACTCACAACAGCAGCCCTCACTCCCACAGCCACTCTGTTCCCCTCTCATGTCACCTCAATGGCTCAATCCTAAGGAGTCAGGCCTGTCAGGGAACACGGGTAGCCTGGCTCTGGGCAAGAGTATTTTACAGAGAACTCACCTACAAAGGGATTTCCTGTTCACTGACAAGAGAAAGTCCTAAGTTCCTGTTTGCAAACCTGCTTGTTCTCATCCTGCACACTCCTCAGAGGGCACCTGCTGGGCCACCCTTCACTGTCTACTCTCTGCACAAGTGGATGTGTATTTCTACCCCTGCTGACGAGCAGACATTACAGATGGAAGTGAGTCCTGGCCATCTTCACATCAGCCGAGGCCTTAAACACAGTGAAGACAGATGACTGCACTCTGTCAGAGGCTAGAGCAGACTCTGTTAAATCACTCAGGCCCCAGGCTTCAGTTTACTTGTCTGACAGACACGGGGAAGTTGCTCACATTCCTTGAAGATTATCGTGTGATGTCTCCTTAGGAAGCAGAATTATATAGGACTTTTAAGATTTTAGACATCACCAAAGCATACATGCTTTTACAATGTAAAATAACATATATCTTGAAATCTCATTATGCACATCTTTCCCCCCAACAGTTTTATCCATATTGAACTAAATGTTTTTTTCTCAATATTTTCTTAGTTCAATTTCAGATTTTTTTCCACAGTAAGAATTATCCAAAGAGCCGGGCAGTGGTGGCGCACGCCTTTAATCTCATCACTCAGGAGGCAGAGGCAGGCGGAACTCTGTGAGCTCAAGGCCAGCCTGCTCTACAGAGTGAGTTCCAGGACAGCCAGGACTACACAGAGAGACCCTCTCTCTCAAAAAAAAAAAAAAAAAAAAAAAAAAAAAAAAAAAAAAAAACAGAAAAAAAAATCCAAAGAAATTATAGTCTGCACACCTTCATAACTATAGAAGATCTGTATCTCAACCTTCCTAGTGCTGTGATCCACTGATGGTGGTGACCCCAACCATAAAATTATTTTGTTGCTACTTCATAACTGTAATTTTGCTACTGTTATGAATCATAATGTAAATATCTGATATGTGCCCCACACAAATAGGGGTCGTGACCCACAGGTTGAGAACCACTGGTATAAGATCTCACTCTTCTTCTAGTTACTTACTAGAAGTGCTGGCTATCAGCTGTGACGCCTAGTGCATATTCTGGGATGTCATGCACACGGCCTGAGTACTAGGGAAAAGGCAAGTGTCACGACCATGATAGGAGAGGTTCAGGTCACCTGCCAGGGGCAGTGAGGAGCATGTCACCAACCCTGGTTTTTCTTCCCAAACGGAATCAGAGCCACCCAGTGGAAACGAGAGGCAAAAACAGAAAGGAGTGTTCATAACATTCTCCAGAGGCAAATGCGTAAGCAGGTGTCAGAAGTGAGGCTGGAAAGAGCAGGGAGGAGGGATGCACTGCACACACTGGTGAGTAGTCACGCACGTGCACAAACACGCGCACACACGCACGCGCACACACACACACACACACACACACACGCACATCTAATTGTTACCAGCATCCTAGCAAACATGAGCACTACAGTTATAAAAACTTAGAGTCAATAAGAAACAGCAGGTCAATTTTTACTAGAATTAATAGAAACTGGAAATTACACGGAATTTCATTCAGCCAAGGAAAGGAAACTCATTCCACTTACACAAGATTGATTAGGCCGAGTATGCCCATGCCTCTGAAGTCTGTTTTGGGATCATCACCTTGGAAACCAATGTCCGCCCACTGCTTAGAGATTCGGGCCTTCAGCTTTTCCGTAGGCATCAGAAGATTCCAGAGCTGCACAAACATGCTTTTGTGTTACAAACAATAGTGGTGTTCTTGGTTTATTGAGACATTTTCCTTTTCTTAGCTTAGATAACTCATAATTGAATACTTTCAGTTCAATAACTTTTAGACAAATTCTAAGACCACAAGGACTGTATTTAAAACATGGTATATCTAGTCCAACCAGAAAGACTGTCATAAAGAATCATTTTTTTTTAAGTAAAAAACACGGAAATCTAGAGCAATGTGTTTACTAATCTCTCTGTGTGTGTGTGTGTGTGTGTGTGTGTGTGTGTGTGTGTGTATACTAGAATTAAATGGCTTAAGAGCAGTCTTGGGTAAATGGACCCATAATTTGCCTTGACTAGGTTCTACTATAACATTGGGTGGTTAATCTTTAATCCAATAAGATAAAATAAATAGGTCTGAGGGAGGGGACAATGAAGAAGTAATATTAATAAAACTCAAGAGATAAGTGTGTGTGTGTGTGTGTGTGTGAGAGGGGGGGGAGGGAGGGGAGGGGAGGGAGGGAGGGAGAGAGAATGAGAGAGAGAGAGACTATTTCATAAAATTTAATTTTTAAAAGAAAAAATGGCTTGGTTGTAACTAAGTAGAATCTTTAACACTAAGTTGCTATCAAGAGTTACTGACTAACAATCTTTCCCTTTATTAGATATGAATATACCAGTCAATGAAAAATAATTAACAAAGAGTGTCCTGTCATCTAATAACCTGTCAAGGCTGTGGCCTTGAGAATCCTGGCCCTGACGCTAAATCCACTTCTTGGACTGGACTTTTTCTCGCCCACTCTTACTAGCTCGTTGACATTGATGAGGATGTGACCACAGCAATAAGGCTCTCGATGTGGGCCGCAGTGTAAAACCACTACTGCTCAGTTTTTAGTTCTTTGTTGGCTTGTTTATGGCGATGGCGTCTTGTTAGGTAGCCTAGGATGATCGTGAACCCCCATCCTCCTGCTTCAATCTTCAAAATTCTGAGATTATAGTACATGCCATCATATTCAGCTTTTAATACTCAAAATCTAATATCCATAAATACAATTATGGGCTGCCACCTGGAGATTCTGATTTCATAAGGTTAAGGTGGAAGCCTGTATCCCAAAAGTAGACACTGCCAAAAGCAGGTGAACACATAGGTCTTTGGCTTATACTCAGAACTACTTCATTCCCACAGTTCTCTTCCCAGGACGGCTGAGCAGTGTGGTAAACCGCAGCCAGCCTTGAGGTGGAAGAGACCCCCTTTTGTGAATGGATAACTTACATCAGAAGCATTATTTAATTGAATATATTCTAAAAGATACTTATCAAGTAAGAGTTACTGACCAACAACCTTTGCCTATCAGTGAAGTCTAACACACATTCTCCAAGAGGCAAACAAGTGGGGGACACATGAGCCTCCAGAGCCCCCACCACTCTCCCAGCTGAGGCTGACCCCTGCACACCGAGCCAGCACCTACCTTGAGGAGCAGCTTCTCATGCTGCGCATTGCCAGAATCATAGGGTTTTTTCCTCACGTTTTCTACGTCCTGGTAGAGCTGCTTATAGCCAGTTATCTGCAGTAAGCACGTCCTCATGCAGATTTGGAAACTGAAAGGAGAAATTATTAGTTTAAATCAGACCTCTTATCACAATAAAGCAAGGAAAGCCTGTGGTTCATGCTGTGGGATGGTCTGTATGGCAAATGTGTTGCTCTGATTGGTCAATAAATAAAACGCTGATTGGCCAGTGGCCCGGCAGGAAGTATAGGCGGAACTAACAGAGAGGAGAAATAAAAGAACAGGAAGGCAAAAAGAGACACTGCCAGCCGCCGCCAGGACAAGCAGCATGTGAAGATGCCGGTAAGCCACAAGCCACGTGGCAAGGTATAGATTTATAGAAATGGATTAATTTAAGATATAAGAACAGTTAGCAAGAAGCCTGCCATGGCCATACAGCTTGTAAGCAAAATAAGTCTCTGCGTTTACTTGGTTGGGTCTGAGTGGCTGTGGGACTGGCGGGTGACAGAGATTTGTCCTGACTTGGGCAAGGCAGGAAAACTCTAGCTACAGGTTCACACATCCATTTGGAGCAGTTCTTTGACTTTCAATTTAATACAAGATGTACTGAAGGCCACACAGAGTATCACACAGGACTGTGGGAAAACAGGGCTTCGAACGCATGCAACGTGTGACTGGCTCCATTACTCGCTCACACATTTTCTCTGAGCAGTCCACACATCTCCTAATCTTTACTGCCACAGCAATAAGAGTATTTGAAATGGATACGAACAACCCACAACAAGTTATCCGTTTCCTCAAATACAGGAGCTTACTTTCCCTGGAGCAACATGCTTTCTACAGTAACTCTAATCTACAACGGCACACTAAGCTTTAATTCCCAAGAGAGAGCACTTCAAGTTCCAGTCCATCAACATCTAGAAGATCAAGCCTCATCCTGTCTGAAATAACCCTCAGACCAAACTAGAAGGCACTGACTCCCTGCGGGGTTTGTGGCTTTGATGCCTCTTACCCAGGGGTTCATTCCCTAACCCCTGGGAATTCCCTGTCACATACCCAAAGCCCCTTCACCTCCCTCACACGTGTGCCTACTGATGTCACTTATTACTACAACACAGGGGTGTGCCGCTGCCCTTTGGTGTGCCCACCACTATCTGGCTGGCCCCTTGGTGACTCTTGGAGAACCAGGCTACATTGCCCACAGAGGCCACAGTGCAGCCTGTCGATGAAGGGCAGAGGACAGTGTGAGGACTCAGAACAAGTGGCGCACACTGGGGGCTTGAAGAGGACACAGAAACCAAACTCTGAAGGGCAGGAAGGACAGTGGCCAAAACCATTTAACCTCGGGAGAGTAACAGCACGGGTCTAAGTGGGAGGACTTGGCTTAGTCCTCCTGTACGGTTGTAGCCCCATGCCGCTACCAGCACACTGGACCTCGGTGCAGCGACCAGCATTCTGGACCTCAGTGCAGTGCCCAGCACACTGGACCTCAGTGCAGTGCACAGCACACTGGACCTCGGTGCAGTGACCAGCACTCTGGACCTCGGTGCAGTGCCCAGCACACTGGACCTCTGTGCTCATGAGGTGAGAGTGAAAAGCTGCATCACCCACAAGCCTTCCCCACCACAGTCCATCTGAGCAGGGCTCTGCATGGCAGGCTACAGAGCACAACACAGTCACAGAAGGAGCACGCACCTGGTGTCTTTCTTGGGGCAGATGTTCTTTTCCTTCATTATGTCTGCTACACATCTGTCCAGTTCACTCTCAGCAACTCGTGTTGCATTCTGGAGGACCTAGTTATGGAGAAACAGCTGAATGAGAGACTTCCCCGTGAACAGACAGTGAAGTCTGTTTTGATACATAATCAACTTTACAAAAAGAAACCAACCATATTTCCTTCAGATCTCCCAAGAGCTGGAATCATGTACATCTTTGTGGTTTTCTAAAAGCCTCCTACCCACACTCAGAAAAGCAACCCTAATTAAACTCAGTGGGTGAAAAAGAAAGAAAGAAGCCATGGAAGTGGGAGGGCTGCTGGGGAAGACCCGCACGTACAGGAGGTAGAGAGGAGTGCGGGAAGAATACGGCCACGAAACACTGTACATGTTTATGAAATTGTCAAAAACGATGTTAGCATTTTAAAAAGGAGCAGCAGCAGGCTCTAAGAGCTGACTTCCTGTCTCCATCCTGCCCTCCCTTCCCGCATCCAGTTCTCCAGGACTCCTCGCTGGCAGCTTCTCTTCCCAGAGAACTGTGTCAACATTGAAAAGGTGATCATTCTGTGCGGCCTGCTTCTGGTCTTCCGATAACTTCCTCGATTGTCCAGCTCTCTTAAGAGACCGTTTGAGGCCTTCCCTCCATTTCTGCATAAGTCTCCAGATGAGCGTGTTGGTGGCTCCAGAACGTACTCTACAAGATTCGGATTAAAACTTCACAAACTCATAGGTCAATCTGGAAGTAACATTTTAGTAGTAATGAGTCTTTTCATGGATGAATACCAGGCTTCATTTTATTTCTTTTTTTCTCAACAATTCCTCCACAAGTTTTAGGGCTGAAGACTAAGTATTTGGCTAAAACCCCTGGGCGCTCTGCACTCCCGGCTGCTGTGGTAGGTGGCACTGATCTTCCGTGGTCCAACAGTTCGTTGCTAACACAGACGGCAGTGAGCTACCTGCTGAGACTGTTCAGTTTGCTTCTTAACACACAGCGGGGCCTCGGAGGACTCCAAGACTGTCCACATTCTCAGACTGCACCTCTGTTAAGAGTTCTTTCTGGCTGACTATGTCTTGGGTTTTTCTTTGCTGACTGTGTCCCAGGATTTCCAGTGCAATGATGCTGAACACAGCGTATCTGTCATGCTTCCAACTAAATGTGGTAAAACATTCACTACAGAAAAGTTTTCTGTAGTGCCAGCTGCAGGCTGTCTGCGGCCTCCAGTGGACTGAGGGAGCTGTGGCTCTTCTAGTTTGGACAGAGTTTTTAATCATGAGCAGATTTTTTAGTATCTATCAAAATAATCATATTTTCTGACTCTATTAATGTGGTAATAAATTATTCTCATTGATTTTAAACTTCAATCATAATATGCTATCCTTTTAATGTGTTACTAGGATCAATTTGCTGATGTTTTGTAAGGATTCTTGCAAAAAAATTGGTTTAGGTCTTCTAAATTTGCTTTGGTAAGCTAAGCAAATGTTGATATGTTGTGATTTCAGTTCAATTTTCTTTCTCTGTTTCCTACCAAATTCTTTGGAATTACTGCAATGTTTATAGTCCAGATATTAAAGATTTTCATATTTTAGCAGCTATAGGATGTATATTATAAGTAGTCCCTAGTCTGTAACTGAGTAAGTAAGACTTAATCTTTAACAATCAAAGAAGTTTCAACTGTCAAACAATTTACAACCCAACACAACCTTCCTTTGAGATTACTGTTGGGGATAAGCCTTAATAGATTGAAATTGCTGTTATTCATAACAAGCACTGGAAATGCAAAGTATTTAAATATGTAAGAGGGTTTCATGGATGCTTTAATCCTCTCAAATTCTTGTAGTGTCCACTGGTTTAATTATACTATCATCAATATTACCAACATGTATTCTCTTATGCTAATTCATATTAATGTCTCTAGTCCTCAGACATCACATGGTGCTGATCAGAGGACAAGCAAATCACACTATCGTCAATATTACCAACATGTATTCTCTTATGTTGACTCATATTAATGTCTCTAGTCCTCAGACATCACATGGTGCTGATCAGAGGACAAGCAAACAGTATGAAGTCGAACAAGTAGGAAGCAATAAAATCAGAATTTTGTCCAGATTTTTTCTCATATAATAAAATGTAGAGGTAGCCAATGGAAATACCACAAGATCAGAATTAGATTTTTCTCTTGAAGTAAATGTAATGTGTAAGATGTACACAAATTGCATGTGTAAGCTGACAAGCCTGTCTCCATGCACTAACAAACTTACTTTTGGGTTCAGGCTTCAAGCCAACAAAACATCTGTGATTTAACTGAGACCAGGGACTGTTAGCTGCTCTCTTTACAGTGTCCTGTTAGCTGCTCTCTTTACAGTGTCCTACAAAACATCAGGGTTTTACTTTTTTGTTTCTTTTGTTTTCTGAGTCAGGGTTTCTCTGTGTAGCCCTGCCTGTCCTGGGACTCACTCTGTAGACCAGGCTGTCCTGGAACTCACACCTCCCGAGTGCTGGGATTAGAAGTGTGCACTACTACCACCCAGCAGTAGTTTACTTTTTTAATGGTGAGATCAAAGAATACAACTTGAACATTCATATTTCAAGTGAGATTTTAAAAAAAAACTAGTAAATAAGGTAAAAATTAGCATGTTACTTTCTGTTTATTTAATACACTCCTGTCGAGTCGTGACCACCTTGAGGGTCAAATGACCCTTTCACAGGGGTCGAATATCAGACATCCTGCATATCAGATATTTACATTACGATTCATACCAGTAGCAAAATTACATTTATGGAGTAGCAATGAAAATAACTGTATGGTCGGGGCCACCACAGCATGAGGAGCTGTGTTACAGGGTGGCAGCATCAGAAAGGTGGGCCCGCTGCTCTAAACTGTGTTTATACCTTCCTTCTCTGCATCACTCTTTACTCCTATTGAGAACTGCTTCTTTATCAATTACTGAAGACCCTGGGAGATTGCGGAAATGCGGTCATCAACTCCTTGCTGAGATTCGCCCGCATCTTATCTCCTATCCTACTTCTACCTAGTTGAATTGGAACAGACAAAGAATCTCACTATTAGTGTCTGGACCATAAGACGCTGCTGCAGCTGATCCTCCCTACAGCGCCTCTGCCGCAGCATGGGTGCTGAGTTCAGATTCTGTACCTTCTCCACTAGAGCTAGCCAAGGCAGCAAATACCACACGTCCATGTGGAGAAAGCAGAGGCTGCACTTCCAAACCACTCATCTTCGTTTCGTTTGTCTCAGAGCGTGTTACACACCAGGAGCTGGTGCAGACTCGAGGGGCACAGACGTAAACGACCAATACTATGCTGCGTTTTGTTTCTTTGGGGCAGGAGAAAATGGTTTGGAGCAGCAGGAGCCCAGACTGTGCAGCGGCAGGTGTCAAACACGAGAGGACACGCTCCTCAAGAGCTGGGCAAATGCTGGGGCCGAGGGGACGGTGTGAGGAACTGTCACACTTTTACAACCTGCTTTCCAGGCCCCAAGAAAGCACCTGCCGGAGGGCGCCTCATTCTCAAATACTCCCAGACTTATGGCATCCATTGGTCTTGCTCTGCATCCATTGGTCCGTGTGGAGTACACTGCTTCTTACAGAAAGAATGGGAGCAGTCAGGACACAGGGCTGTCCCTCCAAGTAGGGCCCTGGCCTGCAGGACAGTGTCACCAAGGAACCAATACATCAGAAACAGAATCAGGATTTCTGGAGTGGGGCCCAGTGCCCACATTCCACCAAGCTTCCAGAGGGTTGGGGCTGCTGAATTTGAACCTGTTGTAACAGTTTTGAAATATGGTGTGTCCAAGTAGGTCTGCTACAATGCACAGGCCGCTGTGGGGATCTGCCTGCTACCTTTCAACGGCAAGGACTCTGTGTCCGTGTCCATGTCCGTGTGCGTGTGTGTGCGCGCGTGCGCGCGCGTGCTTGCGAATTAAACAAGAGCTAGAGCAGAAACACTCAAACTTTCAGACGTCACATTCTCATGGGAAAAAAAATCACTTTAGGATTGTGAACAAAAGACAACTCTATACTCCTCCCCAGTGTTCATCTACGTGGATATGAGTTGTTTGTTCTCATACATTTAACTCATAAATGAGATTGTACCTAAACGAGCAAGCCCCACTTTAGCGGAAACTCTCCAGAAAGAAGCGCATCGGCTTGCAGAATCCAACACCCTTGTTTCCAGCAGTGACTCTTACCAACACTCGCAGACAGAGTCATGCGCACGTGTTTATTATGATTCACAGTTTACATTATGACCAAGTGCAAGCATATATGGATATCTAAAACACAGATATACACATAGCTAATTGAACTAAAAATGTCATAAAATGGTATTTCATCTTATTGTGAACAGTCATTTCTAAGTATTTTCTACCCTTCTGTCACTGTTTAATGCTGGCCATCATCTCTGAACACGGATTCAAACAACGGTCTCCATGGCCTGCGAGTGTGTCTCTGCCACACCAGTAATTCTTACACAGGAAACACTGTGACCTAATGTTAACTCTTGCTGGCTAGTTCTTGGTTTTCCAACTAACTGACGCAGCATCAAAAGCTGTGACTAATGCGAGGCAGACCGGCATAGGTCCTGACTTCCCATCAACCGCAAGTCAGGTATACAACCACTTGCCTGCCTTAGCGTTCGGGGGTGCAGAAGGCTTTTGAGGAGTCACTGCTGTGCACTTGGTCACTCATCTACACCCGTGGGTGCAAACGGAGATGGCACCGCCTGCGGGCCTCTAGGGAGTTACTAGGAGACCATTCCCTCTTGCCCACTGAGTCCCACACCTGGAGCCCACAGTAAGACAAGTGGGACAGGCGTGAGGAGGAGACACCCGCCTGATGGACGGCCTTTGCAGGGGACCCACGTGTGCAGGAGCACACAGCAACACTGCTTTCCCCTGCAGCTTTGCGCTCGTTTCTGACACAGCAAAAGCTGACAGCCACAGGGCGAGAGCTGGGACGCACCTTAGATCAAAAGGTAAACATGCAAGGTCCTCTCCACCCACAACTGCTTTGCTCTTCTCTCACGACCTACCCTGAGGACACAGTCATGGGGAGGGCTTTCTCCAGCTACTGGTCTACCAAAAGCTACAACCTGCTACTGCAAAATAAACAGGAAAGCCTAAGAATAGGGCACAGAGTTGAAATACTCTTCTGTTGTCAAAACACAGAAAGAAAGTATTTTGAAAACATAATTACTACTTCTAAAATGAGAAATTTTTTGTTTGTTTTTGTTTTTATTTTCCGAGACAGGGTTTCTCTGTGTAGCTTTGTGCCTTTCCTAGAACTCACTCTGTAGCCCAGGCTGGCCTCGAACTCAGAGATCCGCCTGGCTCTGCCTCCCGAGTGCTGGAATTAAAGGCGTGAGCCACCACCGCCCGGTGTGTAAAATGAGAAAATTTAACTCACCGTTTCTCATAGCAAAACAGTAAATATAATCCTAAAGTCAAAGTGTTCTGTTTAAAGAAAAAATACGCTTAGGTTAAGTTGTCTACAATTAGCATTTTAATGTGCCCTTACCTTACTCTTGGAATATGTCAAGGAATTTTCTGAAATTAAAAAAAAAAAAAAGTTATCACTTGAATATATTTTCTGAATTAGACCAAAATCAAATAGTAAAAATATAACAGCAATGATAAGTCACTCTCACAGTTTAAATACAATTTCTACAGGAGCAACCATCTCAAAGTCTTACAGGACAGAGAAGGAGGTGGAATGATTCCCCAAACACAGTACCAAGCTGGTGTCAATCAATTTCCCCAAATATTCTGTTTCTCTGCAGACCACCAGAATGAGGGTGTCTGCCAACAGCTCAGATCTCAGACATCCATCTGGAGACTGTGCTCTCCACTACCTTCTCTCCAGCGTCAGCCCGAGTGAGTGGCCAGCCACTGAACAGCACAGGAACAAAGGAGCAGAGCCTAAACTGTCTGCCAAGAGCAAACAACCTCCGCACCCCTGGCTTTTGTTCCAGGACTGACAAGAATGTTTGTGGTTGTCTGTTTAAAAAAAACAGTTCTGGTACACTGAGAATGCTCTCCTTTTGATAATTTTAAGAAAAATGCTTTTTGCCTCAAAGTAAAGCCTTGAAAATGCTCTTCCACATACTGTAAAGGGCCAGCCAGTGCAGCCCTCAGAGACCTGTAGCAAGAGGCACTTGGATCTTCTCAACAGGCAAGAGGGGAAATCAGGGAGTGTGCACTAGCTTCAACCAGCCAGTGCCCACGAAACACTTCTGCCATTCTTCCAATGCCACCCTGGGCACAGGGCCCACTGCCTGGGCCTCACTCCCTGGGCCCTAAGGATATTGATTTCTCATTTGAAGCATTCTTGATCAACACAAAATCGGAACTGGTTAATTCTCAATTTTCCACTTAACACAACAACATCATGAGCTGTGGCTCTGCCCAGGTCTTTCTTACTAGGGCCTAAGGTGATTTCAAGCCACATTTTTCAACCATCTGAGTTTGAAGTCAGAGTAATATTTTTAATTAAACATTGAAAAACTGTCATTTGGCAGAAATAAAAACGTAAGCCAAACTGAGCCCATATACCATAAAAATTTCCACGGCTACATTAAATCAAAAAGAAATACATGCAATTTGTATAACTTAACAGATCCAAAGTATTATCACTTCAACATATTACAAATACAATTGTGACATCTTTACACTTTTGTTCATACAAAGACTTTGAGATCCACTGTGTACCTTATGGGTACAGCTCAAACCAGTTGACATCATGAATACTTCAAGTGCTCACTAACCATGTGGTTATCACTGCGAGTCTGGCACAGGTAGGTTCTAATAATCTTTCCTAGGACCAAGCAGTCTGCCCGTTCACGAATAAGAGTCAGAAGGGAGAAGACTGTAAATGAGGCCCCAAAGCAGGAGAAGATACCAATTCTTCCAATCATATATTTGTGTAAAAATTTCAAATGGAAGAAAGAATAATTTTCTAGTAAACAATTGCCAGTATAATCTGAAGAATAATTGATACTTCTTTGTTTGTTGTTGTTTTTCTTTTTTGGCTTTTCGAGACAGGGTTTCTCTGTGTAGCTTTGCGCCTTTCCTGGAACTCACTTGGTAGCTCAGGCTGGCCTCGAACTCACAAAGATCCGCCTGCCTCTGCCTCCCGAGTGCTGGGATTAAAGGCGTGTGCCACCACCGCCCGGCTGTTGTTTTTCGAGATGGGGTTTCTCTGTGTAGCTTCAAAGCCTGTCCTGGAACTAGTTCTATAGATCAGGCTGGCCTCAAACTCAGAGATCCGTCTGTCTCTGCCTCCCGAGTGCTGGGATTAAAGGTGTGTGCCGCCACTGCCAGGCCTAACTGATACATTTTTAAGAAACTCCAAAGATTCATTCTTTGGGTAGATATGGGTAGATATAAAAAGTTTCTTTTTATATACAGCTTTTCAATGTTCAGTAGTCAGTAGTACAGTGAGGATTCAAAGACCACAAAGCTCACGAAACTCAGGTGCAATAACACAAGTACATTACCACTGGGTAGACAGAAAGAATTTAATAACATTTTTATTAATCTCCAATTTTTCGATTTTGAATGGCATTACCTATCCTGTATGTCCTCTGTGCGCCTCCATAGGTGTCGAAAATTCGCTGCAATTCACATTTTCCAGTCATCTGTCGTAAGACCCATTTCATCCAAAATCGGAAAAAGTGCCCATAGAAGAACTCCCACAAAGAAATAAACATTTTTCCTGGGAAAGGATATAAGAACACAAGCTTAAAGACCTTAAACTGAAATTTTAAAACTGAAAAGCAAATTAAGTTCATCCAACTCCCCAGATCCCAAATTATAATAAAATCTATTATTCCATTGTGTCTATTTTGTGACAGTGTTTAATCAGTTAGGCAAGGAAACAATATATAGCATAGATTAAATACTGATTAACCAAATGGTCAATTTATCTCTAGGCCAACTGGTCACTTTTTTAAAAAATTGTAAAAAAGTAGGAAAAATTGGTCAAATTATTTAATGGCTTAAAAGAACAATAAACACCTTACATGTTTACCAAATAATAATATTTCACATTTGGATTCCTACTACTGTTTTTCATCCCTTAAAACTTGAAACTAAACAGTTCGAGAATAGAAGGACCAACCGAGCAACAATTTCAAATCAACCACACATCTGATGTGGATCCCCAAGAATGAGCTCCTCTTAGCCTTGGTGCAGAGCGTGTCCCAGCTGTCTCAGTCAGCTGACACCAACAAATGAGAACACTACAGCGGCTTACAAACTGCAGCAGACAGATTGAAAACCGAGCAGATGGCATCCTGACGAATTCATGATTTTTCCAGTCAATAGGTGAAGGGCAGAAATACCAAAAAGTTTAAAAAAAAAATCCCGCAAAACCTACACACTTGATACAACTGGATCTTAGATGAAAACTCTTCGGGTGCTAAACGAAGGGGAGGAGGAATGCCGGGGACCAAGAGGAAAACGCTCCTCGCCTGCTTTTCAGCCCTGGGATTTGCAGACACACCCTCTCTGCGCCGGGCCCGAGGAGCTGTCAAACTCGAAATCCCCGCCGGGCAGGGCACGCGGTGCCGGTGCCAGACGCGCGGATCTGGATCTTTAAAATGAGTCATCCCGTCCGCGCCTGTCGGAACGAAGGCGGCAGAAGTGCCAGGCACCGGCAGGCCGTCCCGGCGGGCGGCCGCGGGCCCCGGGGCCTCGGGAGGTCGTGCACGAGCCCCTTGGGCACCGCGCCGTCCCGCCCCTCTAGCGCGCGGGAACGCTGCACAAAGCCCCGACGGCCCCGGCACCCTGCGGATTACCCGCAGGACCCCGGCGAGGCTTGCACACCAGCAACGCAGGGTGAGAGAAAATTAAAACAGCAGCCACCTCACAGGAGCGGAAGAACTAGGGGAAGCTGGCGCTGCCTCGGTTTCCCCCAGCTGCAAACACCGGCAACGGAAACGACGCTCTACTCGGAGCACTCCCTGCAAACACCGCGACCCGGAAGTCAGGACAGGAGGCCGGGGCGGGGGGGAGCGGGGAGGCGTCGCCGGACTCCGAGCCCCGCCTCTCTGTCCTCTTTCGATTGGTCTGCGCTCCCGCCTATCACCGGTGCGGAAGGAGGGCCTGCGGGCTGGAGCGCCAGACGCCGGGCGGTTGCCCTGGCAACGGGGGGCCGGCTGCCACGCCCAGCGCCAACGTGGCCTCGGAGGACGCCGGCTGGAAACTGCTCCGGGCATTCAGTGGCTCTTCCACCGCCGGTAGGACGACAGCACTTTCACCTACATTTCCTAATCTGTGAAGTGATTATTTCCCCCTCTTTATGAGGCACAAAGGAAACTTGGCTCGAAGGGACTTTATGGATGACGCAAAGGAATTTGCGTGGCCTGTGTGCAATGAGAAGTTGCGAAGTTTGGACTTTTTCCTCTGAAAATGAACATTGAACGATCAACTCATCAGACGTTCATTTCTTAATTATTAATTATTGTTTCTACTGGAAGAATAATTTGTACACTTTTGTTTCATTTTTTTTCTTTTGTTTTTTTCTTTTGTTTTATTCGCTTTTTTTTTTTCTTCTCTTTGTTATTTTTTCTTGTTTTTCTTCTTTGTGCACATTTTTTAAAGCCCCAAAAGGTACGGTTGATTAGCTAGTATACTGTGCCAGGCTGTCTTCTACAAGGGACTGCACACTAAACCAACTGGCAAAAACATAGATAGTATCAGGTGACGCTGCCTAACAAAGCTATTAGGGAGATTAGTTAAGGCGGATTAGGGAGCAGAGGAAGAGTTGCATACAGCGGAGTCAGCAAAGTAAGAATAAGCTTTGCTGGATGAAGTGAAGGAGTATGCCATGACAGCGGCCATGTGGACAGTAGGTGTAGAGGTCTCGAATGAGGAGCGTATTGAAAATGCTGATGGAACAGTGAGGGGTCCAAGGGTTGGATAAGAAAGAGCAAAGTGGAAAAAAGGCTAAGTACAGAAGACACCATACAATAAAAATAAAATGAAACGTAAGAAATCCCTGAACTGGGCATGGTAGTGCAAGCCTGTAAACCCAGCCAGAGGGCGATGTAGGCAGGAAGGTTGGGAGACCAAGGCCAGCCTGGCATCATCAGGTCTTGTCTCAAAAAGTAAATAAATAAAGTATCCTCCCACCTAACCAAGATTCCTGGCTCCTTATTCCCCTTGCTCAAAGGCAACCACTGCCGCTTCCGTATACTTCCAGAAATGTGGAGGCCAACGTCTTGTCTGTGCTCCGTTCATCACCCTGTTAACTTGAATTAAGTGAGCAGTACACACTTTCCCACTACTCAGCCACCGTTTCAAAGGCAGATTCTACTTGTAGAACAGAAACCGGTGAAGGACGCGGAAGCTGTTTTCTTTGTCCAATGTAAGTGAAATGTTTGGTGGAGACCATCTCCCTGCTGTCTCCAATCAAATTTTGTCCAGCCCTCCTCCAAGGATGGAGAAGGCAGGCAGCAAAGAGTACAAACAAGCAGACTTCATTGTCACTCTAGGATTAAAACCTTAACAAGATAAAAACTAAACACATCACCATGCAGGATTTTCCTGTTCAAATGGAGACATTTGAACTCTCGGGTAGAGCTGTCAGCTCCTGAAAGCACACAGCCTGGTAGGTCACAGCCTGGCAGGTCACAGCTGGGCAGGTCACTGAACCAGCAGTGGCTAAGCCTGGAGACTCGAAGCTCTGAAGCCTCAAGTCTGGAAGTCTGGAGTGGAGTAGGTCTCAGAAGCAGTGGGTGGAGGTGGCTGGGAGCAGCTGCAGGGGTAATAATTCCCTTCTGTGGCCAGATAACGCAGTCCATCAGTTAGTACATCAGATAACGCAGTCCTGTAGCCATCAGTTCCTCTGCCTGCAGCTGCTCGTCATATCCTAGAGGCGGCTCAAGTGAGCTCCCTGCCCAGGGCACAAGAGAAGGCTCAGGAGCCGAGCCTCCAGTAAATCTATCCCCGGGAGTGTTGAAGGCAGCCTTCCTTCTCTTCTGTAGGCTCCCGCAGTAAGTGGTCCTGTTTCTGCAACCTCTGAGCGTCCAAATTTATAGGTTACCAACCAGGCCCTGAGTGGCAAATCTCGAAAATGGGTATGCCCAGAAGGTGAAAAACTAGGATCAATTGAGAAAGAGCTGTCAAATGAATGGGGTAGGGAAGAACCAAGAGCCCACCAAAAGTTCACAGGAAGGTCCATGGCTCTCTGTGTAAAGGTGGGGAGATGTAAAGAAATATCTGTCTGCCCCTGGTTGCCCCTGGATCCTTGCAGGCCAGCTACATCCCTGCCCAGACACTGGCTGCCAGTTTCCTTCCACCAAGGGATTTTCCCTAGCCAGATTTTTGTTTCTTTTTGCAGCTGTGTCTGTGTGTGTGTGTGTGTGTGTGTGTGTGTGTGTGTGTGTGTGTATCTATTAAATCCTCACTGTTCAAGGAGAGGATGCTCACTGCATTTATATCCTTTGACTTTATTCTTCTATGGTGCTAAGAAACAACGAGGTTCTAAGATAGGATTCTGACTCCCAGATGAAAACGGGACCTTCTTCACCTGCTCTCTAGGTCTCTCCATTAAACTATGTGCCCTTTCAGACCTTAACAGATACCTAAAAGAAAGCCAAAGGCTACATTATGATGAAGTCTGTATACTGTGTGGGTGGGTGTGTGCGTGCGTGCGTGCGTGCGTGCGTGCGTGTGTGTGTGTGTGTGTGTGTGTGTGTGTTAGGTAGGAACCAGAAGTGGACACCACCGGGCTCTCTTCCTCCATTGCTTTCCCACCTTAGTTTTGGAGATGGGATCTCTGACCAAACAGAGAGCTCACCAGTTTAGACAGCCTGGCTGGCCAACATGCTGTAGGGATGTTCACGTCTTCACCTCCCATGCTCTGGGACTTAGAGTGCGTGAGGCTCCACCAGGATTTTTACATAGTTGCTGGGATGTAAACTTAGGTAGCCATGCTGCCATGACAAGCACCTACTGACTTATTTTCCCAACCTTTGGTTATAGTGCTTAGCCACACTGCTGCATCTACATTTCTAATGATTAAAAAACCATAGAATTGTTGGTTTGAAAGACTGCTGAATGGCGAGAACTGCCTGACACAGTCACTAACCATCTACTTGATACAGCTCAAGCATTTGGTCCACAGAGGACCAAATTAAACAGCACTGTTTCTTTGTGCATGAACTCGGGGTGCAGAAAACTTTGTCCCAGGATGAAAATGTCATCCCTCAGTATTTATGAGGGATTTTCCTTAGGACCCATCTGACACCAAAGTCTGTGGTACTGTGATACTTAAGCCTTTGATGTCAAATAAGGTAGTGTGATCTACAGACTTCTGCCACCTGCTGACTTAAATACTGTACCACAAGTGACTTTTATATACCTCATTATTCCTAGAATAATGCAAATAGTATGCAAATATTTATGTTATTTTAGCAAAAACAAGAGAAAAATCTATATTGTTCAAATATCATTTTTCCCAAAACATTTTCTATCCACACTTTCAAAGCTACAGATGCAGAATTCAGAACAGAGAGAGTCTACTCTTTAGCAAAGGTGAGGCTTTTTAAATTTTCTTTAAGATTTGTATTGTATGTGTATTGGTGTTCCACCCGAATGTCTTCCTTTGCACCACCTGCGTGCCTGGTGTCCACAGAGGCCAGGAGAGAGCGTCAGATCCTCTGGAATTGGAGTTATGGCCAGTTGTGAGCCACTGTGTGTGCTGGGACTCAAACCCAGGTCCTCTGCAAAAGCAGCCGTTGTTCTTAACTTCTGAGACGTTTCTCCAGCTCTGGTGATTTTAACCCATCTCTTACATAAGTGCATTCGGAGGAATGTTGTGGTTTGAATGTGAAATGTCCCCCAAAGGCTCTTGGATTTGTACACTTGGTCTCCAGCTGATGGTGGTCCTGGGAAAGGTTGTGCAACCTTTGGTGGGAGCAGAGCCTGGCTGAAGGAAGTATGTCCCAGGGTGGGCTTTGAGGTTTTTGCTTCCCTGGTCCTGCTTCCTGACTGCCTCATATTTCTGCCTTCTCCACCGAGATGGCCTACCTCCCCTGGGAACTGCAAGCCAGAACAAGCCTTTGTACTTTAAGTTTCTCTGGTCAGGTTTTTGTCATTGTAAGGCGTACTGTAAAGTAGCTAAGACAAGAAGAAATTATCATTTGACTTGTGTGGAGAGTCCAGGGGTGTATGGCATGATCAGTGCTGAGCCGGGAAGGATGGTAGGAAACGTACTGAATGGACCATAATGATGGTGGAAGGTATACTCACATCCCAGCAGGACAGGAAACGGGCAACATTAAGGTATGAGAATGGAAGTTCGGGATATGAAAAAGGCACAATGCATAGCACCCAATCACTATGACAATGCAGAAAAAGAAATAAGATATCTAGCTCTTGATTTTACCAGTCACAAAATTAGAAAGAACATGGTTAAGGTCCTTGTCATTACCATCTTGAATTGAAATGCCTTTATGAGACGGAGAAGGACCTTCGTGTAGTTTCAACAAGACCGTCAGAGGGAAGGGCCTGCGACTTATTCCAGTGCTCCCTGAGAGTGAATGCCAGGCAATGCCACATTCCTGAGAAACACAGGAAACCTCATCTTCCCCTGTGAAAAAATGGAAGCAGAAGCCCTAATCTCCTCTTCTATTACCTGTTGACCTAGATAGCCCAGGAAAGAGAGTGGCTCTTGCAGGTAACTCTTGACTATCGTGACGTCACCATGGTTTAAGGAAGTGACTGCTGTGCCAGGCATCCTGTAAGTGGAACAGGAAGTCCAGCAAACTGAACGGGCTTCGTTTGGGTGACAAATCAGACTGACTCCCTGACCTCACTCAGAGAAAATCTAGCACTGTTGGCTACACAGATGTGTGCTTGTGGCCTTTCCCCGAGGATATCTGGTCTCTTCGATTGCTGTCACAGCTCGTGAGACCATGTCTAAACATGGCTACTATATAAAAATCTAGGGCATTTATCATGTTGATGAAGGCACTGGGGTGATTCGCCCTGCGGTAGGATTTGATAGTTGTGGTAATAAGGCTAGCCAGCTGGATGGTTATCCAGCTAGGAGTCAGAGCCCATTCCTGTGAATTTAACTTTGGCTAACTACCATGGACCTAAAAATAACTTTGGACTCCAGAGATAGTCTACGAACAATAACAAATCGCTCTCCCTACAGGGCCCTGCCAGTGAAAAGAAAGAAAACACACAAGAGTCTGTTTGACAAACTATGAAAATTATATATAAACAGTGATCCAAGTGTGGTATAGGGACCCAAGGACACCAGCATATTCAAAGGATTTGGGAATTTTCTGATACTAGGACCCATTCAAATACGAGTTTTTGTTTTTGTTTTTTGTTGTTGTTGAAACACAATACTGCCACCTTCTGGCATCCATTGGAATATTTGTGCTTAGAAAGTTCCTAACAGAAAACTGGGTAACTTGCGGTAAACTGGACGCTAGTAGTTTGATATTGTTCTGTGTTACGTTTACAGTAATGCTCGTTTTCTGGTTGGTTACCAGTTGAAGAACCTGCCTGGGCTTTATCACCCCGGAAAAAAAGAGCTACTCAAGCAGGCATGACGGGCGGAAAAACTGTCTTGTTAGTTGAAGAAATGTGGACCGCAAAGAGTGGATGCTATAGCGGGACCATTTTGGATATCACCGCCACAACGTGGGTGTCAGGGCGGGGAAAAAACAGATACACGGGTTTAGAAACAAGTTTCTGAGGATTGTAGACATTTTATAAATGATGGGGTGTAAAAACAGTGAAGTCAATTGGTCTAACGCCATTTCATAAAACTGAGGGGCTCTGTAGATGCAGAGCTTGAGGGAGATGCTTGGACACACTGAGGTGAGACATCCGAGCAGAAATGCCATTCTCAAGCAGGTGGGTCTCCACATCCTTTTTAGCTCTCAAAGGGGCCAGAACCCGGGCTGCGCTTGCAGAAGAGAGATTGCTTATCACCCCGACACTGCCTGCAAGTCCCAACAGAGTTCAGAGTGGAAAAGCCAAATCGGAAACACGGATGAAGGGGCTCCGCGGGTGTGCCGTTCATCGAAATCCGGTGAATTCTCTCAGGAAAATACGCCAAGTCGGTGGTGCCCAGTTTCTCAGGTTTAACCACCCGCAGCCTTAGCCAGAGGGTTATAAAGTGATCTCAAGAAGGGATCGCGATCCGACCGTGCGAAAGCGCTGGGGACCCTGCGACGGCCCTTGTGGAAGGGGGCGCAAGCGCGAGCGGACACGGGCGCCCTGCTCTCCCGGGAGGTGCCCTGCTCATCCGGCCTTGGGGTGCAGCCCCCAGCCTGCCGCGACGCCGGCGCGATGAAGGCCAAGAACATCAACTTACTGTTCGCCTTCGTTGCGGTCCTGCTCTTTTGCTTCTCCTGCTTCTGCATCTCCAAGATGAACCAAACCAGTAAGCCCGGGGTAGGGGGATGGGGAGTAGTGGGGGACGGGGATGGGGACAGGGACGGGGACGGGGATGGTCGGTCCCCCATCTGCCTCCCTCGGGAGCCACACCGCCGATGTCACAAAGGAAGGGAGAGAAGGGACACCTTGGCGGTCCCCTGCCCCACCCCGGCTGTGCGGATGGAGCTCACAGACCCACGTCCCGTGGCCGTTGGGCGGTAACGGGCCCTGGGAGGCACAGTGGGAAGCACACTGGGCCTCCCTGGCTCTGGCCGGTCCCTCCAAAGCATCCCTCTCCTCTCCTGCTCTGCTTTCTTTCAGATCTCCTCTTACACCAACATCTTTCCTCTTTTCTCAATAGCTTTAAAAGTTATCAGTGAGAATTTGGAAACACTTACAGGAAGACTACCAGATCTAGTACCTAATCTTTCCTGCCTTTAAAAATTAGCTGACGCTTGATTTCAGCATCAGGAGGCAGAAGCAGGCAGAGCTCTATGAGTTCGAGCCAGCCAGAGTTACATAGGCTCAATAACTAACTAAATAAATAACAACTAATTTTATGGGCAGATAGCCTTTTTGTTTTTCCTGTAGGTTCATGGTATTAATAATTGATTTGTTTTAAAATATTTAAACTCAGGAAAGATGAAGATATTTTTGTCTGTTTTGTCCCCTGATGTGAACCTAGTGTCCAGGAAAAAAAGTGTATGGCACAGAGCAAGCATGCCAAATATTTTTTGAAAAAAAGAAAAAGATTGAGTGAATGAATGAATGAGTCTGTAGCTGTTCTGTTGTAAGCAATAGGTCAACAGCTGTGGCGACAGAAATCCCCCTTTCCGTAGACTTTCCACAGTGCTTATGGGGGGAAAAAAAACAACAAATATAGCTAAAGCATAGGGCTGTGGCATGATCTCAGGTGTTGGCAGGGACAGGAAAGGACAATCCTGGGCTCCAGCCATGTTGTTCTTGTGGAGGCGTCACAGGGTACTTGGCACACAGAGGGTGAGGTCACATAACAGAAGACCTCTGATGGGAGGCACCACTATGCCACCTTTGGCAAATGCCATCTGCTGCATCTTTCTGGTGCTTCCCTGCCAGAGGAGTGCCCGGAGGGCTTGGAGGGGGGTGGCTTTGGCTTCTCCGGATGATACTTCTGCAGCCAACATCCCGTGTTGGCTCTTTGATGGGGTTACTTGTGGCTGCTTTAGGGTCTTGGTGGGGTCTCCTAGCTGGCCACTCATTTCTTGATGTGGCCTATCGGTTTCAATGAGTTGATCCTCTGCCACAGCCCCTTGCAGCCAGGAATCTTTACCAGGCAGATGCACGCTTGTGGTGACCCTGCAATGTCGTCTCAGGACCACAGCTAACTAGCGATCTCTGCCACTTCAACCTGCCTGCCTGAAAAGCTGCTTTGCAGATGTCCCATCTTGGTTTAGCTGCTTCTCCCCATCCCTGTTCCTCTTCATCTGGCCCAATGGTTTGCAATTTTCAGAGAAACATGCCTGAGCCTGAATTGGAGGAGAAAAGGCTGACCCTGGAGCACCATACTTTATCTCTCCCAGGCTCTCTTTGGAAGGAGGGAAATCTCCCTACATACCTATACAAACAGGAAAGTACATTAAATCCCAGCAAGGTCTGGACTCTGGGAAATACAGCAGACAGACACATCATTATTGCCATCCATGGAGCCCATCTGGGGAGAAGAACTCCCATGTCCAAGTGGGAGAGGGAAGTACTCAGGACCATCATGGGAATGCCTGTCAAGATTTAAAATATATTTGCAGGGCTACAGTGTGGGATGACCATTGCATGGGAAGTAAGAAGGGAATGGAGATAAGCTGTGCTCAGCTTTAGCTGATAGTGAAAATATAAGAATTCATACTAGACTGCCATAAGTCAAGGATTCATGTTGAAGTCTGTTTAACCATAATTCATAGTAAAATAGCATGAAACTGGATCAGCAATTATAGTGAACGCTCCAAATTGAAGTTGAAATACTTTCTAAGTGGGTGTAAAACAACTTCATGGTGTTCACAAGAAGCACCTTTAAAAGACAGAAAGAGCACACCCCCACAAGCCTGAGACAAGGGAAAGCTGATATATCTGTGTTAATATTAGCAAAGAAAATGGAACAGAAATGTTTCACAAGCATGGGAAACTCCAGCAGCCACGAAACTGCTTCCATTGTGCAGCATTTTGATTTCTTAAGGATTGACATTGTGTGCTGTGTGTGAGTTCCTGACAAGGCCAGAAAAAGGTGTCAGATGCCCTGGAGCTGGAGTTACATGTGACTGTGCCCATCTGATGTAGGCATTGAGAATCAAAATCCACTCTCTGGAAGAACAGCAAAGACTCTTAAACCCTGATCTACCTCTCCATTCCCACTACTTTGATTTTCACTTAGGAAATTGGACATTTGGCAAGAACTTGGAATTTTTGGAGTTCTACAAACTTCCCTTGGGGAACTCTCTGTTCAGGCATTTCAGTGAAGCATGGGCACCTTGCTCATCTTAGCAGCTCCACTCTGGTTCCACCAGGGCCAGCCGGCATGCATCAGGACCAATGGTGGATGGTAACTTACGTTCTCATGGGCCAATCTCTCTCTCTCCCTCCCTGCCCCGTGTGTGTGTGTGTGTGTGTGTGTGTGTGTGTGTGAGAGAGAGAGAGAGAGAGAGAGAGAGAGAGAGAGAGAGGAGAGAGAGAGACAGAGAGAGAGAGAGGGGGAGAAGATCCATATGTATGCTACACATACATTGTTCAGTAGCTTAAATAAAATGCTAGCATCCGATACATTCCAGAGGAGTACCTGAATACATTTGTTAGAAGACAGAATGAAATGTTCTTGAAACATGATGTCCGTATAAGCATCCTTCAGAATGTGAAAGTGTGTCATGATGCACTCTGAGTGAAATATTTTACAGCAGTGCTCACACATGGACTACAGCTTGACCCATTTGCAGGGGTGAATCTCAGGAGCATAAATTGGGGCTGGCTCAGCAGGTAAATGGGCTTTGCTGACCTGATTTCAGTAACCAGAAACCATATAGTAGAAGGAGAGAACCTACTCCCACTAGTCCTTTACCTGCCAACAAGCTGTGGTGTGCGCATACATGCACATGTGTGACTATGGCAACACACACACACACACACACCACACACACACACACACACACATGTTTGAGAAGTATAACAAGCAAAAGAAGCAAATGTAGAAGAATACACATCTTTTTAGTTAGTAATACCTAAAGCTTAAAGTCAGTCAGCTTCCAAAGGTGTTGGGAAAGGGACAGGTGGTCTGGGAACACTTGCATCATACCCAAGGCTTAGGTAGTAGTGGGTGTTCACTCTTACTATCCATCCAGCTGTCCTGTGTGCTCTTTGTCATGTCTGGATGAAGGGCCGCTCCTGGGGAATTTAGGAGATCTGACTAGTGTAATTGACCATTGCTGGCAGAGTGGAGGGAGCAGTCTGAAATGTATTTTCCTTCTCAGCTTCACCCCTTAACACCTCAGCTATTCTATGTTCGGAACAGCATCCGATTACAAGTGAGTCAACGAGCTGAAAACATGCTGTCAGTTCTTCAACAATGAGTCCTTTGGTCCCTTAATCCCCTAAGTAAGTTACTTCCCTCTAAGAACATCAGGCTGTTTCACCCCATCCACTGACAGCAGTATTTTCTTGGTCCAAACCTTGGAACCAACCCTTCCTTCTTCCATTGTCCTTATACAGGCTTCCAGCAGAAGGTGTGGCCCAGATTAAAGGTGTGCCTTCCAGACTCAAGGTCTGGATTAAAGGCATATTTTCTTCTTGTCTCAAGACCCAGAACAAAGTATGCTCTCCATTTCTGAATTATAGTTCATTCCAGATACAGGCAAGTTGACAACCAAGAATAGCCATCACAACTGCCATATTGATTTCCAAAGTGGTTGTATAAGTTTGCACTCCCATCAGCAATGGAAGATTGTTCCCCTTTCTCCACATCCTCTCCAGCATAAGCTGTCATTTGTGATTTTGATCTTAGCCATTCTGACAGATGTAAGATGGAATCTCAAAGTCATCTTGATTTGCATTTTCCTGATGGCTAAGGATGATGAATATTTAAGTGTTTCTCTGCCATTTGAGATTCTTCTGTTGAGAATTCTGTTTAGGTCTGTATCCCACTTTTAGATTCTTTGGTTTTTTGATGTCTAGTTTCTTAAGTTCTTCATATATTTTGGAGATCAGCCCTCTGTTGGATGTAGGGTTGGTGAAGATCTTTTCCCATTCTGTAGGTGCCATTTTGTCCTATTGAGTGTCCTTTGCCTTACAGAAGCTTTTCAGTTTCACGAAGTCCCATTTATTAATTGTTGATCTTAGTGTCTGTGCTACAGGCGTTCTATTCAGGAAGTAGTCTTCTGTGCCAATGCATTCAAGCCTACTCCTCACTTTCTCTTCTATCAGGCTCAGTGTAACTGGATTTATGTTGAGGTCTTTGATCCACTTGGATGAGTTTCATGCAGGGTGATAGATATGGATCCATTTGCATTCTCCTATACACTGACATCCAGTTATTACTAAACTGGCAATGTTAATCAACTGATTATAATTGTTAAAATTGAGTCATCTCCAAAGCACCCAAGGACCAGGGAGGGTAAATGATAAATTCTGGGAAGGGGCCTGGGAAACCAGGTAGGAAGGATTTTAGGGCTAAAGGGGTATTTGAAAACTTGAAGAACATGTAAAATTTTCTCATATGGCAACTGGCAAAGGTGGCATTTAGACACCTAGCCTCATGGGCCTGACCAACTACTAGATTCTTGAACTTTCCATTCACAACTACCATTGTTAGACTGCAGCCTGTGTATGTATGTATACATATATATATATAATATAATAATATATATATAATATAATAGAGAGAGAGAGAGAGAGAGAGAGAGATTCATAAGTCCCATTACTCTAGAGAACCTTGACTAATCCAGTGGTGTCTCAGAAAATTGGGAATCAATCTACCTCAAGACCCAGCTATACCACTCTTGGGCATATACCCAAAAGATGCTCAACCATACCACAAAAACATTTGCTCAGATATGTTTATAGCAGCTTTATTTGTAATAGAAAGAACCTGGAAACAACACAGATATCCCTCAACTGAAGACTGGATAAAGAAAATGTGGTACATGTACACAATGGAGTATTATTCAGCTGTTAAAAGCAATGGCATCAGGAAGTTTACAGACAAATGGATGGAACTAGAAAAAAAAAAACAAATCATCCTGAGTGAGGTAACCCAGACCCAGAAAGACAAACATGGTATGTACTCACTCATAAGTGGATATTAGCTGTAAAGTAAAGGATAAATATGCTACAATCCACAGACCAAGAGAGGCTGAGTAGCAAGGAGGGCCAAGGTGGGATTCATGGATCTCCCCGGGAAGGGGAAATGGAAGAGATCTCCTGAGTGGACTGGGGGGTGGGTGGAGATAGATGGAGGGGGAGAGTACTAAAAGAGATGACTGGAAGAGGGGCATCTCAGGGTCAGGTAGAAACCTGATGCAAGGGAAACTCCCACGAATCTACAAGGATGACCCCAGCTAAGACTCCTTCCTAGCAATAGTGGATAGGTAGCCTGAACTGGCCCTCTCCAGTAATCAGACTGGTGACTAACCCAATTTGTCATCAGAGAGCCTTCATTCAGTAACTGATGGAAACAGATGCAGAAATCCACAGCCAAACATTAGGCCAAGCTCAGAGAATCCTACTGAAGAAAGGGAAGAATTGTAGGAGCCAGAAGGATCAAGGACATCACAAGGGAACCCACAGACTCATAGGAGCTCACAGAGCCTGAACCAACAACCAGGGAGCCTGCATGGGACCGACTTAAGCCCTCTACATATATGTGATAGTTGTGTAGCTTGGTCTACTTGTGGGTCTTCTAACAGTGGGAGCAAGCCTGTCCCTGACACTTTGGCTGGCTCTGGGGGCCCTATTCCTTGTACTGGATTGCCTTGCCCAGCTTTAATACAAAGAGATGTGTTTAGTCTTACTGTAACTTGATATGCCATGCTTTGTTGATACCCATGGGAGACCTGCCCCTTTCTGAAGAGAAACAGAGGAGTGGATCAGTGGGGGGATGAAGGAAAGGAGCAGGGTTGGGGGAGAACGGGAAAAGAGGAGGGAGGAGAAACTGGTTGGGATGAAAATAAATTAATTAATTAAATTTTAAAAAAAAGGTTGCCAGGGTTGGGGATTTAGCTCAGTGGTAGAGTGCTTGCCTAGCAAGTGCAAGGCCCTGGGTTCGGTCCTCAGCTCCAGGGGGTAAAAAAAAAAAAGATTGCCAATTTTTGGTTTTTCAAGACAGGGTTTCTCTGTGTAGTTTTGGTGCCTGTCCTGGATCTCGCTCTGTAGACCAGGCTGGCCTCAAACTCACAGAGATCGGCTTGGCTCTGCCTCCAGAGTGCTGGGATTAAAGGCATGCGCCACCACCGCCCAGCCAAGATTGCCAATTTAAACAGAGTAGAAACTAAACTTGACTGGTGTGGTTTTCCTGTGCTTTGTCCCAGTGAGTGGCCCAAGGTACCCTGTGTGTCCAGTGCCTTTCATCATTCCATGGATGAATGACATCAGGTGGAGTCAGGTCATGGCTACATTGCATTGGACCTTGTAAACCAAGGCAAACAATTTAGGCTTTCTTCTAGTCTTTGAGTGGTGTTCTGGAAGACCATGGTGAGTTAGAGAATGGCGAAAGCCCAACCAAGAGGCAAATAGTACAACCCAAGACACTAAAGCCTCGATGATAACAAAGATAAAATGGTGGCAGGCACCTATGGCAGGGCTTCCGAGTCTCAAGATGACCATCAGCTGGGAGTCTTACTAACATGTCCTTTCTAACTCAGTGAGTCTGGGGTGAAAGCTGCCAGAGACACCTACTCCAATGAGCTCACAACTGATGGCCGGGGCTCATGCCGCCTGACAGTGCAGCCCATGGAGTCATGTGACCTGTGAGCCTGAGAGCCCACCTGTCCTTTAATCTTCAGTAGTTTTAGTTTACATTTAGCATCTTAAAAAGTGTGAACTAGTTCTCTGGCAAGTTTTCCTGTTTGGGTGTGGAAGTGTTTCTGTTGATCATTCATCTTCAGCATCTGAATCCTGCTGTGAGGTAGAAGAGTTCTCTCTCTCTCTCTCTCTCTCTCTCTCTCTCTCTCTCTCTCTCTCTCTCTCTCTCTCACACACACACACACACACACACACACACACACACACACACAAACCAAATATCACTGAAGAAGAATAGATATCACACTGATTATCTTCAAAATGAAATATCATCTAGATATAATGGATTAATTAAAATGTAAAATTACTTTCACTTTTTTGTTTTCTCTTTTAAAATGTGGTTATGAGAAAATTTAAGCATACTGATATGGATTCCTCTCTTTCTTTTTCCCCTTTTTGAGGCAGTCTTGCTAGCCCAGGCTGGCCTGAATTTCAGTCCTCCTGCCTCAGCCTCCTGGGGTAGTCGGATTTTTCTTTGGGCCACCAGTTCACAAATAATGACATGGAGATTTATGATTAATTATTAAATCTTGGCCTTTAGCTTAGCTCTTATAACTTAAATAACCCATTTATATTAATCTATGTTCTGTTGCGTGGCAACCTCTCTTCCATCTTATACCTCCTGCTTCCTGCCCATATCTGGTTGGCAACTCTGCCTTTCTTCTTCCCAGAGTTCTCTCTCTGCCTGGAAGTCTTGCCTTTACCTTGTGCCTAGCTATTGGCCATTCACCTTTCTATTACACCAATCAGAGCAATACATCTTCACACAGTGTACAAATATCCAGCAACATTCTGGGTGCTGGGTGCTTCTACACTTAGTTTTATCATTTTTTAAATCTGAGAGCAATTTGTAGCAATGCATTGGGACCAAGTCCTGTGCTCAATGCATGAATTGCTGTTTGAAACCAGAACTTATGCAGGACACTTGGCTTAGCTGGGGAAGGGACTGGACTCCTGGACTGAGTCTACCAAGTGATCACAGTTCGGGGAGGACTTGTCTGGAGGAGGTGGGAATGGAGGGTGGCTGGGTAAGGGAGGGCGTGGAGTGGGAGAATAGGGAACATGCTGATATGTAGAATTGAATGTAAAATAAAAAATATATATCACAAATAAAATAAAAAAAAAATAAAAAAAAAAAAAAAAAAAAAAAAAAAAAAAAGTGAGAAGCAATGATACTTAGGACCATATCAGGGGCCTTTTATATTTTTTAATTTTTTTGGGGGGGCAGCATTTATTCTAGGCAAGAAATCTACCACTGAGCTGTAGTTCCAGCCCTGGAGTCTTTTATTTAAAACTTTTTGTGTTCATCTATTTATTGGGAAGCACAGCGCAGGTGTGGAGGTCAGAGGACAACTTTTGGGAGTCAGTTCTCTTCTTCTGCCATGGAGGTTCCAGGAATTGAACTCAGAGCATCAGGTTTGGTGGCAAGTGTCCTTCCTGCCGTCCTGCTGGTCCCTCGGAGTGTTTGTTTATTTGTTTGTACACGCCTTTAATCCAAGCACTCAAGAGACAGAGGCAGGCAGATCTTTGTGGGTTAGAGGTTCAAGGCCAGCCTGGTCTGTAGAATTCTAGGACACCAGGGCTATGTAGAGAGAATATGCATCAAAAAAGTCACTTTGATCCATTCTGCATATAAACTGGGTTTTGTTTTCACAGCTCCACAATGATGCTCTACAATGATGCTCTACAATGATACTCAGTAGACCAAAGCTTACAATCACTGTTTAACTCAAATTTCCCACATTGATTCCCTACCACATTGTCCCTACTCATGGCCTGGGTGAATGTGTAGCACTGTGAGCTTTTGACTATTCTAGGGATACCTCGACTCATCACAGAGATCACAAGAAGCAGGGCTGCCTGTCAGTTAATGTCTTTGAACACTTCTTGTGTCTGTTTCTGTGAATAGTGCTCTCCAGAGAAGACTCTCTGTTCATGTGTACCAAATTGGTCCTTAGGGGACTGTCTCAGGTAGATTGCATCACCCGCAATGTAGCAACTCCAACACATGATTCATTTGGCAGAGACAGTTATCCAGGGAACCCGGATGACACAGTGTGCACTGTGGCCACACCTCAGCAGTACCCAAGAAGTGAACAAGGGCAGTTCTGTCCTCACTGAAGTCAGTTCTTATGTGGTGAATCCATTTGCTGCCTTCATCCAGCTGAGGGAAGTCACTGTTTCAGACTCCAGGAATTCAGTAAATGCAAACCCCAAATGTCTTGTTCTCAAGTTTGCATTCTAGAGAACTCTATGCTGAGCCATCATGTTGGAAGAAAGGAAGGAAGGAAGGAAGGAAGGAAGGAAGGAAGGAAGGAAGGAAGAAAGAAGGAAGAAAGAAAGAAAGAAAGAAAGAAAGAAAGAAAGAAAGAAAGAAAGAAGGAAAGAAAGAAAGGGAAATTGGGGGTTGTTTATCACAGAAATCCACATTTTCTTATATAAAACAACTCACTGAATTATTTCCCTGTATTTATCTGATATTTCTGTGGTAAAATGAGAAACAGAAGCAGGCAAAAGTCTTGGAGCATATAATGTAAGATATTAAGCACTCTGTAGTGGTTATTTAAGATGGGGCCTCAATGCATAGCCCTACTGACCCAGAACTCACTATGTGGACCAGGCTAGCTTGGGCTCAGGTCACAAAGATACCCCTGCCTCTGCATCCTGAGTGTAGGCCTTAAAGGTGTGCACACCATGCCTTGCCCAGTGTATATTATTTGTTTTTTTTTTTTTTTGTTTAGTTTTTTTTTTTTTTTAAGTAGAACTATAGTTAATATTTGGCCTTTTGTATGCCTGTAAGAATTTTTGAATCGCTCCCTACTAACATCTAACAATGTTAACAAGAAAGCTATGGTTAGAAGCTGCTCATGTCCCTCATTTACCCTGAACATGTCTTTTAACTACTTAGAAGGGAAATGTGGACCTGTTAATGTTGAGAAGGATGTGGAATGATGGCTCACATGAGGGATGGGCTTCCGTGAGAACCTCTTCTCTGTCTTCACTGGTGGCTCTGCATTCCTTCCAAGTTGACACTCTCTTACTCCAGGGCACTGTCTTCACGTGTGACCTAGTGTGAGTCACCCATGTTGGCAACAGACCGGAGGGATAGATATGAAGAGGAAGGGAAAGTCTTGGTTCCTGTCTCTAAGTGCAGGGTCTAGAAAGAACATGTGCCTGTTCATATCGAATCTCTGCCCAGATGACATCCATCTCCTTGTTTTCCAGAATCTATACCTGGTGACTGGAAACAATTGGAAGAAAACAAGCCATTATAAAGATGCCTCGGCTTCATGAATCTGCCCGTGTTCTAGTTTGCTCTCTGTTGCTGTGCTAGTGCACTCTTGCCGAAAGCCACTGGAGGGAGGAAAAGCTTGTTTCAGTTCTTGGGTTATGGTCTCTTATAGACAAACAGTCAGGCAGGAAGTTGGAGGTGACTAACTTCCTATTCCATGCAGCATTACTTCAGATCAAGGGACTCACAGCCAAGGAAATGCATCAGGAATCATGGAGGATGTTGCTTGCTGGCGGGGCTATCCTGGACCCATTCTCAGCTAGCTTTCTTACCCAGCCAGGACCACCTTCCCAGGGAATGATTGCACCCACAGTGAGCTGGGCCCCTTCTGCATCAATTAGTTATAAAAATAAGGTCAGTCTGATCTAGTCCATTCCTCTCTCAGATGGCTTCAGGGTGTCTTCAGCTGACAATAAAAGCAATTAACGTAGCCATTGTTTCTTTAAGATCATGTCACATTCCTACCTTTCCACCTTTTTAGAAAATTATTTTCCCCTTCATTCTCTGCTAGCCTCCAGGACCCTCATTCTCAGCCCAGAGCAGGCTTGTTATTTCACTGAGAAGTACAGACGTTAACAGAGAGCCTCCGATGCCCAGTCACTAATGGGAAGCCCATGTGCCAGGCTAAGCGCCTGTCTCCCCTGCGTTTTGTCCCATTCAATAGCTGCAACCTCTCCACGTGGACCAAGGCACCACCCCTCTTGTCTGTTTTCACATTGCTTCATCACTTGCCCCATCTGTCCTGGGTCATATCCAACAGAACAAGAAGGCTGGTTTTCTCCCCTTAAAAAAAAAGTGAAAAACTACTGTCTTCCCTCCCTCCCCCCATACACACACACTAGCTTCTAATGCTTTCCCTTACAGAAAAATTCCTAGAGAGGGCTATCCAAACTTCCTGTCATATTTTCTCCTTCTGTTATCTTCTGAATCCACGGCACTGTGTTCACCTACATCTCTTCACAGAGAGCCAGGGCCCACTCCAGCCCATCCAATCACTATGATTGATTCCTAGTGTACTGAATAGTTTTAAGTCAACTTGACACAAGCTTAAGTCATTTGAGAGGAGAGAACCTCAATTAAGGAATTGCATGCATAAGATCTGGCTGCAGAGGGTTTTCTTTTTTTTTTTTTTTTTTTTTTTTTTGCAGAGGGTTTTCTTAATCAGTGATGGAAGCGGGAGGACCCAGCTCATTTCGGGTGGTGCCACCCCTGGGCTGCTGGTCCTGGGTTCTATAAGAAAGCAGGCTGAGTAAGCCATGGGGAGCAAGCCAGTAAGCAGCATCCCTCCATGGCCTCTGCATCAGCTCCTGCCTCTAGGTTCCTGCCCTGCTTGAGTTCCTGTCCTGACTTCCTTTGATGATAAACTGTGATGTGGAAGCATAAGCCAAATAAACCCTTCCCCCCCCCCCGGTTGATTTGATTAGGGTGTTTCCTCACAAATAAAATACCTAATCAATGTGAGGCACCCTCCTCACATGGTGCCTGGGATGATGATTCCCTCCTCGATAGCTAAGCCATCTCAGCCTCCCCAGCTGGCTTCTATGCCTGCCTGTGTTGAATATCCTCAGACTTAACCAGTGTGTGTTCCTGGTCACTTTTCATTTTATGGTTTGGTTTGTTCTGGTAGTTCTGGGCCTGGAATCCAGAGCCCAGCTCGTGCTAGGCAAACCCCACTCAGCAACATCCCCAGCTTTCTGTTCATTTTTCCACAGATAAATTCCTAAGCACCCATTTACAGGAAGGCCAATGAGTTTTCTCTATAATTACAAATTAAACTTATACATAATAAGGAAAATTTGGAAAACAAAACACAAAATAAAAAAGAAAATAATCATTGGTAATATCACTTCCCACATATGACTGTTTTTTTAAATTTTGTTCTTTTAGCTATCTCTACATGCTATGTGTATATTACATATATATTCACTTATTTCTAGGTACAACCCCTATATATAGTACCATATATGTACAAACCCCATATAGAGTGTCATATATGTACAAATCCATATGTAGTGCCATATATGTATAACCTCCATATATATGTACAATATGTATATAGTACTATATACAACACCTTTGTTATTGGAAAATTTCGTTTTGCCCACTGCATGTATAAACTAGATATTTGTTTCCTTTGCAGTCAATCAACTAATTAATTGCAGAAACCATATTTTGGAATTTAAGGAAACGATGCTACGTTTAAAAAACAGAAGTGACAGTCATCACCAAAATCTAGTGCAAGTCTTGAATGAAATGAAGTCTGAAATTGCCAAGACAGCAGACGCATCAGGAAACTTAGGTGCGTGTTACTTTTGCCTTTGTGAATGCTCACCTTTCTTACACAAACTTGGAGGTTTAGATTTAGATGCTTCTGATTCTAGACTGCCTCCCCCACTAATAGTCCAGTTAATACTGGTGTTTCATTGTTAGACATGCAGAGCTCGGGCAAGACACACGGATGGCACACTTTCCCCATCTCCACCATGACGGTGATTGCGCATGTGGTCTCTGAGGTCTACCACCGTCCATGATCAATTCAACAGAAGCACCAGAAGCCCTGGCGGCATCTCTCACCCCCCTTCTCCTCATCACCATGCATCTGAGGGGCCACCCATCTTCTCCCTCACCATCTCTACTACCCCGGTACTATTCACATGCACCCTACTTTGTTTATCTTTTTCAAAACTGAAGAAGAGATTATTTAGGAACGATGTGACTAGAGTTGCTGAATGTTAAGGGGCCACACAAAAGTTACGAAGTTGCAAGTTTTAATGAAGAGGACATCCATCAAAGTATCGGGGTGCTTATCACAGCCTTTTCATCAGTGCTCATCAGTCCAGGATTGGCACTTCTGCTGGTTTCTGGGATAGCTCACAGTGCTGGGCTGAAATTAAGCACCGGTTTAAAAATAGATACTCATCAATAACCATTGAACTACACACCATATAGAATTACGATAACAATAATTTGCATATATTTCCTTGAGCACTAAGTCTGTGGATGAATTTACCAGCCCTCATTTTTAAAAAAGGTTGTATCGGGCTGGAAAGATGGCTCAGCAGTTAGAGTGCCTCTCATCAACCAGAGAACCGCAGCTCTGTTCCCAACACCTGCCTCGGGAGCTGTGACTCCAGCCTCAGGGGATCTTGTGCCACCTTAAGGTCCCAGCAGCCACCTCGCACACTCATGCATGCTAGGGTGTGCAACCCCCCACCTCCGCCTCACAAATCAAAAATTTAAAAACCTAAAGACGCATCCCCACCAGAGAGGTAACACGCTGTGTGAACTCGGCGGCCCTTCTTTTTCTCTTGCAGTAGAGAGGAAAATGAGCATGCTGAGTGAGAACGGAATACTTCCTAACAGATTTGAAAGCCTCAGGTTCTTCCTCCCTCATCTAAGGACCACAGGGAACATGTACCCAGATGTAGCCACTGGCAGAGGAAAAGCAGGTGGTAAGAACAGTTAGAACTGGGAAACTAAGTTCAAGTATTTTGATCTTTGGGAGAATCTATATCTTAAAATTTCAGTTAGCATACAAAATAATGGGTTTCAGTGTGAGATGTGTGTGTGTGTGTGTGTGTGTGTGTGTGTGTGTGTCCACGTGTGTGGTTATCATCTCTTTTTGGCCATATTTGCCCTCCATCACAACTTTCTCCTGCCCATCCTCCCTCTACTCAGTGGTTCCCATCTTCCCCTTCCTCCAAGAAATCCCTCTAGATTTCATGGTGAAGTTTTTGGGTTTGAAGTAGTAAGATACTACTGTGTAGACTTCTAGCCATTAGGTGTGAATTTTGAAGAAAGTAGTCACTCCACTTAGTGTCTTGAATTTAGGTTCAGTTTCATTAGAGATGCTTGGAAAATTAATTGACATATGTCCAGTACACACGAAGCATCTTCTAAGTGCCTGGCAAAGGGTTTTTGTTGCGTGAATCCTAAATGGTCTTAATAAAAACCCAGAGCCAGATATCAGGGTGAAAACTGAAAGATCAGAGAAGCAGAGTAAGCCACAGCCACCACCTCTTACCTTACCAATTCCTCAGCCTGAAAAAGAGCTAGTTCCTATCTCCTCCTGCCTTATATTCCTTTCTCTGCCCAGCCATATCCCTTCCTGTCTCAACCTTCCTAGTGCTGGGATTAAAGGTGTGTGCCACCACTGCCTGGCTCTGTTTCTCTTTTAGACTGGATTAATCTCATATAGCCCAGTGTGGCCTTGAACTCACAGAAATCCAGATGGATCTCTGCCTCCCACATGCTAGGATTAGAGGTGTGTGCCACCATTGCCTGACCTCTATGGCTAACTCTGTGGCTAGCTCTGTCCTCTGATCTTCAGGCAAGCTTTATTTGTTCAAAATATCACCATAGTTTTCCTTGTGTGGACAAACTTGATACCTGGTGATCGTCCTATTCTTCCCACTGTCTTATGACCAATATCAGCAAAAGATGGTTTCCAAAGAGAGGATGGTTATTTATTTGTTTGTTTGTTTGTTTGTTTGTGGGTCTTTTCTTTCTAGACAGGGTCTCACTATGTACCCTAGGCTGACCTTGAAATCATAATGCCTTTGTTTCTACCTCCTGAGCACTGGAGTTACAGCCAGGCGTCACTACTCCACGTAGAGGAGGGGCCATGTGAGACCAGCTTGGAAGCATGAGTTCAGGCTCATCAGCACTGCAGCTCGGACCAGAGACACTGAGCCGAATCCCAGAATGTCTGACATCCCCCAAGTCTCCTTTGCTCCAGTGAGAGGGTCACCTGGGGTCAGGCTCCCAGGCTGCCAGAGTCTCCTAAGGCCTTGCTGGGACAGAGCCATGTTCATGTCTGCTCTTACACCACAGCGCCAGACAGAGCTGAGTGGCTGCGACAGAGACAGCTGAAAGTCTGTCCTGTCTGACCCTTCACAGAAAAGGTTTGCCAGTCCCCGGGCGAGCTAGTTCCTCAGGAATAAGTATGCATCACATGCCTCTGACATACTGCCCAGGCCTGGAGTGTGGAGAGAGTATGCCTCTGAGACACTGTTTCACATCTACTAAGCTCTTACTGTTTCCCAAACTCAACTCTTGTTTTCCCATTACTTTGCTTTAGTCCCCAGAAGCCAGTGCAAGAGGCCAATCTCTACCTACCCTGTCTTAGACGCACGAAAGAGAGGCTGAGAGACAATAAAGGGATTTTTTTCAAGCTTACATTGTAGATATCTCTAACTCCATCAGAATCCCCCTTGAGAGCCTTCAGAGCATTTTGAAGTGTGTGTGTGTGTGTGTGTGTGTGTGTGTGTGTGTGTGTGTAAATGATAGTTTATAGTAGAAGTTCAAAGGCAATAGGAGAAATACATAGGCTATAAGATATTAGGCACGAAGAATAAAGGTAGCTTAAACTAAATATAAACAGTGAGGGAACCAGAGCTGAAAAGGCTGGTGTGCACTTGCACACCAGACACTGGGGTGATCAAGACTGCCTGTAGAAGCTCAGCTCCTGTCTAGATCATGCGGGGCCCGTGCTTCTCCATACTTTCCTCATTACAGGTGCCTAAAGCCATTTGAGATACATATTTATCCCATCAAACCATTTAAAAATGACATCACTCAAGGTTTCCACAAATGACAATATTTCAGACTACCTGTCCCACATGGGACTCCAGCGCCTCTTCAGAAAGAAGACGGGAGAACCAGCCGTTGTGGGACGATGTATACCGAGGTAGATAGGTAAAAGATGTATTAACGAATGGAAAATGTTTCATTTTATTTTCTCTACAACGAAATTCTCCAGCATGAGAACACTTTGGAGTCTAGTGCACTCACTCACAGTGCAAACGACAGAAAATGAAAAGCAGAACATAAAGTAACACTGTGCAGTGTTTGGTAGTATGGCTCAAAACGCTCTTTTTGGCAAGCACAAGACCAGCTCCCTCACAGGTAGGCATGATCTGATGGTAAGCACAGCTTGTCCTATGTCTGTGCCCGTTTGCAGTTTCTTTCGCACTGGGAATCACCACCATTAACAGAAGGAACCACACCTACCTGAAGCAAGCGCTGACTTCTGTTCTGTCCAGAATGACGCCTGAAGAAGAGGAGGACTCTGTGGTGATTGTCTCTGTCGCTGACGTATGTATGGGAACCGAGGTCCTTCACCCCTCTATGTAGCCTCTAAGCCCCTCAACAGCAACTACTATTCCACCAGGATTTTGTTTTTTCACTCAAAGGAAGCACCCCACAGATACCTTTGAGAGTCTAGGTGAAATATTTAGTACTTATTTGCTACCACTGGGAAAGACTGTGTATGGAAACATGAATCTTACATGAGAGCCATAATTTAAAACCAAATTTCATTTAACATAGGATGTTTACATTCAATAAAATACAAAAATTATTCAATTTAATTATAAATTCAATAATTTAATTGTAATTATAAATTTCAAATAGATATTGAAATTATTACTGAAGTGATAAAAATCTGACTAACTCAATAAAAGGTAAATATATGCATTATTAAGTTCTGGTAACTACTGTTAATTGAAGGCTCCTTCCTAGACTTGAGGGGTTGTGGAGAATTGTTCTAGACATCATTTATAACCTGTATAACATCTCTGTAAAGTGTGTGTCACGGCCCTGATTTTATTTATTTATTAAAGCACCTATCTCCTTTTTTATTTTTTATTTAAAACAATTTTTAATTTAATCATATTTTGATTAAATTCTCCCCCTCCCTGAAGTCCTTCCAGACCCTCCCCCATAGCTACCCTACTTTAAGTTCTTTCTCAAAAACGAACAAAAGTTCAATACAACAACACCCCCCCAAAACCAAGAAAACAAAATAAAACACCACCACCCCAAAACAAACAGCACCAAATAAAACCACACATACACACACACACACACCAAAAAACAAACCAACCACTGTGGAGTCCATTGTAAGTTGGTCAATTACTCCTGAACATGAGGCCTGCCCTGGAGTGGTTGATATACCCAGTGTCACTCCATTGAAGAGAACTGATTTTACTTTCCCAGCAGGTATAAATGACAGTTCAGTTGTTAACCTTTACCCTAGTCACTAGGTTTTCATTCATTCATTCATTCATTTAAAAAGATAACAAAGTAAAATATAATAAGATAAAACAAAAACTATCACATCCAAGTTGGGCAAGACAAACCAACAGAAGAAAAAGGGCCCACGAAAAGGCACAGGCTCTGTGCTTGCTGCTTCAGTCTCTGGGAGTTCATGAGTTTTGCTCGTGTTGATTTAGAGGACTTGTTTTCTTGGTGTCCTCCATCCCCTCTGGCTCTTATATTCTTCCTGCCTCCTCTTAGGGGTGGGTGTCCCCGAGCTCTGAGGGGAGTGATGAATGAGAGTGTAAAGAAGATATATTGCCCAGGAACTAACAGACTCGAGTATAGGACTCTTCAATGGCTACATCAGTTTCTTTTTCACCCCAACCCATAAAGTAATCACGATTTCATTTTGAAAATTTGAGTAAAACTATAAAGAATTATGTATTGGTATCATAGACTTTTGTGAGGAGGAGGAGTTGGCAACATGTAACACATTTCAAAATTCAAATTCTGGTAACTTGTTCTTAGGAGATAGGCAAGTGTCTGAGCACAGGGACAGTATGAGTACATAGCAAGCTAACCAGGAACATAGACTGTGCCTGCGTGGTCATCCTCCAGTAACACTGCTCTGTTCCCTGCCACATGTCCTTGGCAGTCCAGGGAACTTTTCTGTGCCTCATTTCATCTGTAAAGTCAGGCTGATAGTATTCTTTATGTCGCAGGTCTTTTGAGGCTGATATTAGCTAATATAAATTCAAATCTGTGCCTGGAGTGGTGCTCAGCTCAGAATGAATGTCAGACACAAAATAATTCTAAAGTGTTTCATTTTAGATGCATAAGAGTGTATATACTAATTTAAGTGTGATTAATGTAACATTCCATACTTTGACACATGGAGAAGTGTGCAGTAGTTTCTGTATCCAAGTAAGTGTTCTTTAAAATAAATGTGTATATTTTATATTTTCTCCTAGAAAGTGAAAACACTAGAAATTATTAGGGCATGATATTTCACACATAAATTCCATGTAGCAAACAAAAGTGTTGTCTTGATAAAACCATGAGGCATCCTTAATTTCAGCGATTTTTTTTCTTTTTTCTTTTTTTAGACTGATGGTTATTTAAATTCTGTTGTTGACATGGTTAAAACAAAGTAAGTACTTTCTGATAAATTTCAACATCAGCCACTCTTTATTTTTATGTTCTACTCTTGTCCAATTGTGTTAGCATTTATTGATCATATTCTCTTCAGTGACTGTGGCTTTTCTCAATCTGTGATAAAGTATAGCACAGATTTTTTTTCCTGGGTCTGCAGACTTCGTACTGGAATTCATATTTCCTTGCTTTATCTGCCCCCTCCCCCCTGCAGATGGGGAAGGCAGGGATGAGGCAGCTCCAGAGGTGTAAGTAGACTTCCTGGGGTGGAGAAGAGTAGAGAGCCTGTGCCTGGTACTGAGTCCATCGGAAATCAAAAGCCAATGTGCAAGGCTTTTGGAACTTTAAGTGTACTTGGATCATAGATACTTGAGGTTAAGCAGGGAGGTATGATAAGCCATGGAGCGATTCTGTCCGAAGCTAAGGAATTTGCAGTTTTCTATTGATCAGGGCCCTGACCCTGGCCACTGGCTTCTAGGGTCCAAACTCAGTGGTCATGCTTGCACAGAAGACCGTTTTACCCCATGAACCATCTCCCCAGCTCAATTCCATCATTTCAGATGAACACGTTAATAGAATCAGTAATTTCAAAACTCGGTGATGAGACTTGGGCTATGTTTTGTTGGCAATCCTGGGTTCAATCCCTAACCCAACATTTTTCTAAGTGATTGTTTCTCAGTTGTTATATGTCAGGAATGTTATATAACAGGAATGTAGCCAGCAGTGATGTATTCCGTCTTTGTCTACTCCATTTAGAAGCTGACGTGGATAAGACAAAAACAAGTGGGTAGGGATTTGTCAAGATCACAAGTGAAAAGAGAACCATTCTCTGATACATGTGAACACTTGGAGTTTGCTCTATAGGTTCAGAGATAACATCAGTGGGGGCTGCAGAGTTGGCTCAGCTGGTAAAGCACTTGCCTTGCAAGCCCAAGGACCAGAGTTCAGATCCCACACTAAGAAGAAGAAAAAAGCCACGTGGGCATAGTAGTCCCCCTGTAATCCAGTGTGTAGGAGGCAGGGGTGGAACCCCTGAGCAAGCGGGCTGGCCAGACTAGCTGAGTTGGTGAGCTCTCTAAGATGAAGTGGGAGATCCCGCCTCGATATAGAAGGAAGACAACCCACATGGGCTCAGGCCTCTGCACACACGCACAAACATAGGAACATGAATACACACAAGTACAACATACACGTGTAAAAATCGGTGGCTTCAGAAACTGCTGTTTTATAGCTGAAAATGAAGAATATAAGGAAATTATGTGAGAGATTTTAGAGGCGATTCTAGGGTTGATAGTAGTGTTGATGTTAATGCAGGGCACTTTGAATAATTATTCTTAAATTGTGACAATGCAATATTTTTATTTTGTGTAAGTTAATATGTATGTGTATGGATGTGGTGTGTTTGTATGCGGTGGTGTGTGTGTGTGTGTGTGTGTGTGTGTGTGTGTGTGTGTGTGTGTGTGTGTACCACCAGTACGCATGCAGAGCCAGGGGAGGATTCAGGCCCCCGTCCTATCACTTTCTACTTTATTCCTTTGAGGGTGTTCAGCTGTACCTGGAACTAGAATGATAGCCAGCCAGCCCGGGAAAGCTCCTTCCTCTGCCCTCCAACAGCACCAGGGTTACAGGGGTGCACACAGCCATGCCTGACTTTTCGTGGGTTCTAGGGTCCAAACTCAGTGGTCATGCTTGCACAGAAGACCGTTTTACCCCATGAACCATCTCCCCAGCTCAATTCCATCATTTCAGATGAACACGTTAATAGAATCAGTAATTTCAAAACTCGGTGATGAGACTTGGGCTATGTTTTGTTGGCAATCCTGGGTTCAATCCCTAACCCAACATTTTTCTAAGTGATTGTTTCTCAGTTGTTATATGTCAGTTAATGTGAATATATAAATTTCAATTCGTGTTTAATTTCATACTGTTCAGGATCTTGTCCAGATCTTCCAGAGTAACATTAGATTTGAATTGATCATTAATTTTTAAAACATTAATGATGTTATATACATAAAACTTTATTGAGACTGAACATAACTGTATTTTATACAAAAGCATGTTGCTGCAAGTTTTCCCCCTTACACATCACTATGAAGAAGGCTATTCATTTATAGTGGTGACTGTCAATTCTGGAAGTCACCTCAAGCACATAAACTGTATGTAACAGAAACCAACAACCTTGAAATATTTCAGAGAATCCTAGAAAACTATCACCACCCAGGATTGCAAGAGACAAAATCTCTCTCCATCAGTAAGGGGAAATTATGCCACCCAATGGGAAGTTATTTGACCTTTAGTGCCTTAGGATTTGGGGTGATGTTGTTTGCGGTGCAAACTTTTTTTTTCTTTTATAATTTAATTTTACATATCAACCACAGATTCCCTTGTTCTCCCCCCTCCTGCCCTCCTCCTCCCAGCCCACCCCCCAATTCCCATCTCCTCCATGGCAAAGACTCCCCTGAGGATTGAGTTCAACTTGGTAGATTCAGTCCAGGCAGGTCCAGTCCCCTCCTCCCAGGCTGAGCCAAGTGTCCCTGTATAAGCTCCAGGTTCCAAACAGCCGGTCCCACTGCCTGGATGCCTCCCAAACAGATCAAGCTAATCAACTGTCTCACTTATCCAGAGGGCCTGATCCAGTTGGGGGCCCCTCAGCCATTGGTTCATAATTTATGTGTTTCCATTTATTTGGCTATTTGTCCCTGTGCTTTTTCCAACCTTGGTCTCAACAATTCTTGCTCATACAAATCCTCCTCTTTCTCACCAATTGGACTCCAGAGCTCCACCTGGGGCCTGGCCGTGGATCTCTGCATCTGGTTCCCTCAGTCATTGGATGAGGTTTCTAGCATGACAATTAGGGTGTTTGGCCATCCTATCACCAGAGTAGGTCAGTTCAGGCTGTCTCTCAACCATTGCCAGCAGTCTTTTGTGGAGGTATCTTTGTGGATTTCTGGGGACCTCTCTAGCACTTTGTTTCTTCCTATTCTCATGTGGTCTTCATTTATCATGGTCTCTTATTCCTTGTTCTCCCTCTCTGTTCTTGATCCAGCTGGGATCTCCCACTCCCCTAAGCTCCCTTTCCCTTGACCTTTGCCCTTCATTACCCCCATTCATGTCCAGGCTGTTCATGTAGATCTCATCCATTTCTCCGTCATTGGGCAATCCCCATGTCTTTCTTGGGGTCCTGTTTTCTAGGTAGCCTCCCTAGAGTTCTGAGTAGCAGTCTAGTCATCTTTGTTTTACGTCTAGTATCCTCCTATGAGTGAGTACATGCCATGTTTGTCTTTCTGAGTCTGGGTTACCTCACTCAGGATGATTTTTTTCTAGATCCATCTATTTGCCTGCAGACCTCATGATGTCATTGCTTTTCTCTGCTGAGTAGTACTCCATTGTGTATATGTACCACATTTTATATTAACCTCCGCAGTCCAAGCTTCCCCAGGAGTGTGGACACTTAAATTTCATGTGATCTTCATTCTCCTCTACTGTACGCGACTCCTATATCTGCCTCAAAGTCACATAATTTCATTTTAAAATTGGATGCTCCATCTCTCACTTTCACTCCCCTTTTCTCCCACACCAGTAGTTTCCACTCTCTGAGGTAATATTAGAATTAATTCTCTTAAGTTTTACATTAGAAGGCGGGCAGAGCAGCAGACCTAACCATCCTGGTACTTGGGAGGCAGAGGCAGGAGGACCAGCCATAGTCATGTTAAAACATCCACGCAGTCTAGTGGGCAGTAGAGGTGAGTCCGGCCAAGTCTAGCTAGCCATGTAGACTAACTTCAGAAACTGCACTGCTGGTGAGCAGGGCTCTTAGCAGACAGAGGAGATGTATCTATTTGGAGAGTGATCTGACCCAGCTGCGTTCTTATTGTAGCCTAATCTCTCTCCTCCTGACTGTCAAAGGATGCCTTTGACCATCTTAAGAAAATTCACAGTATCTATAATCCCGTGGGACATTTGTTTTATATTTTGCATTCTAATTTTAAATGTTTTATCAATTTTTCTGTGTTCATGGTATGGGGGGCATGCATGCCATAGTTTGGGCACGGAGGGCAGTAAACAACTCTGTAGTAATTGGTTCTCTCATTTACTTTTATGTGGGTTCCAGAGATGGAACTTGGGTCACTGGCCTTGTGGGACAAGTGTCTCTATCCACTGAACCATCTTGCTGGCCCCATATGTTTTAGTCTTTTTTTTTTTTTTTTTTTTTGTATACCTTTCATTAGTTTATAAATATTTTGGCTAGGAAATAGTACTTACATGTTATTGGTAGCAGGTAGCAACCTGTGAGATAATCCAAATCAATGTTATGTGGATATGCATAGAGAACGTATTTTGAAGTATCTGCATTAGTTTGCTAAGTTAAGACATTCAGCTACATCGGTATTCAGCCTCCCTGTACTTCTATTTCTAGATTCAAAAGGCAGGTGAAGTCCGGGTCCTTGGAAGTCATTTCAATACCCACCTTCTTTTATCCGAGTACACTGCTGGACACGGCAAGGGTGGACTCAGAAAGGTAGGTCAAAGAACGGACCTGAAAGAGCTGACATCCTGAGGATGCCCTAGAATGGGGACCTGAGAGATAACTCCAGTATAGTGACATGCGGAAGCCACCCCTTACTGACTCACAAGGATTGTCAGTGAATCACATTCTGAGTCCTAGTTCAATGACATTTAGTTGGTAGCATGAAATCAGCCATAGTATTATTCCAAGAAAATGGGCAAAAGGTGCACAGGAGGAGGCACCGCCCTCCCATTCTGAATTGGTTGGCAACACTTGCCGGCACACCGCTGAGAATGCTTTGCTCAAGTTTCTAGACGGTGGTTCGTAGAGACACGGTGAAGGAGGCGGGGGAAGGGGGCGGGGGGGGGTGCTCATTGCTCTTGGAAGCTTCTCCCAGCTTCCCTATGCATTTCCTAGTCATTTAGACAGGTAAATCGGCCTTTCCCCTAATTTCCTTCACTTTGTCAATACATTCAACGAAATAGTATAGATACACAGTGTTTAACAGACAAACCAGATCATTTGGAAGTTATAAGAATAAAACACCACAGTATTTATGAAAGAATATTAGAAAGTTGAAGCCTTTGTGTGCACACAAATGATTATATATTTCTGGTAATAAATATGGTATTGTGAGAAATATATTGAGTTGATTTCTCAAAGAAAAAATTCTGGTGCCCATGGGAGGCCTGCCCCTTTCTGCCTGGATACAGAGGAGGGGTGGGTTGAGGGGGGCAGGGGGCGGAAAGGGAGCAGGAGGATTGGAGGGAAGGGATACAAAATAAATAAATTGATTAATTTAAAAAATAAAGAGAAAGGCTTTCCAAAATCTCAGGGGAAATCCCTTCCCAAGAACTATTCATATTGTATGGCATTATGTCCTATGTGGTGTGTTTGACTCTCAACTACTTAGGGCTCTTGCTTATCGCTGCATTGGTCCCAGACCTTTGCTGGCCTGCGGCCTGTCGTCTCTGTCCTCTCCCTTGACAGCCTGGGCCCCATCCTCCCCAGACCACTCCGCTGCCGCGGGCTGGCTCAGGCCTGCCCTGGCACAGGCATATTTCTGTCTGCCTTCTCTTAGACTCCCTCTCCATGGTCAGAGGACTCTGTCTTTCATCTGAGATCAAGCCCAGTGCTTCCTCTAGGTCATAAGACACCCTTCATGCTGTGGATGGTCTCCAGCATCCCTGCTTCCCCAGGGTCCAAGCCCTCCCTGCTCTGTAGCTGATTGGCTAGCTCCTCCATGCTTCAGGCCTGGGCACTGTATTTCAGCTACATGCTGTACCCTGGTTCTTTCTGTTCCACTTTTCTGCTCTTCCCATCTTGTCGTACAATAATCTTCACCATTGATGACTTTACCCAACACAATCTAATTGCTCTAATTTTCCCATTTCTGTTTTAATAGTCAGTGAGACCCCAGGGCAAGAAGTGTCCTGTTCTGTGTACCTCCAGGACATGGCCTAGTGTCCTATTTGCTAATAAAGTACAATCAGATTTCTAAATACTTTTATGTGATATTTAGTTTGCTGTTTGTTGTTGTGATAAAGCACTAACAAAAAACACCTTCGAGGAGGAAAGGGTTTCTTTTGCTGACAGTTCCACATGACAGTCCAGCACTAAGGGACGCCACAGCGGGAGCTCAGAGCAGAAGCATGAAGCAGTAACAATGGAGAAACGCTGCTGATGGGCTTCATCTCCAGCGCTTGCTCAGCAGCCTTCTTATGCAGCCTAGGACCGCCTGCCCAGGGGTGGCACCGCCCACAGTGGGCTGGGCCCTCCAGCAGCAGTTATTAATGAAGACAGTACCCCCACAGCTGCCCACAGGCCAATTTGATGGAGACAATTCCTCAGTTGAGGGTCCCTCTTCCTAAGTGACTCCAGTTTTTGTCAAGCTGACAGTAAACTAACTGCATAGATAGTAATTTATTATTTAAATAAAAGTTTAGCTAAAATGCAAAAGATATAGTCCATGCTTGTTCTAGTTAAGCAGAGCCAGGTACTGCTCACTCAGTAGAGAAGCTTTTTAGTATAATTTTAGTATAAATATATTCATTCTTATTTACTGTCTTTATGGTTATGTCAGAAAATAGAAAAGTGTTATTTAATTACTGAAATATGCCTATAAATTAATCTGCTATAATGAACATTAACAGATTTTATTATTTATTTTTAGTTGGCAAATAAAACAAGCATTGGATTATTGTATTTTGATGCTGTATGCCCAACCCAAGGCCACATATTATTTACAGGTGAAAACTTGGTAGACATGAATTTTAAATTAGAATATTACTTTTTCAATGCTTCTTTTAATTCCTTTCTCCATGTGTTTCTCTGCCTTAATCTGTAGCCAAGCAAATAGGAAATATTTCTGAAATCAGTGTGCCCGAAGGAAGCTTAAGATTGCTGTGTTTCCTGGAGCAGAGAGAATTAAAGTTAGAGGCCACAAACTGGAAAGGAAATCTAAGGCTCCTGGGAGGACACAGAACTGCCCTGTGTCCAGGGTTAAGCCTTACTGTAGCTCGTGCTGTGGCCCTGCCCAGATGGCCACCCAGCCTTCCTCCCACCCTGTGTGGGGCACTGTTCTAACCGGAAAAGCGAGTCCTTCATGAGCATCCATCTCCTCTCAGTCACTTCAGACCGCCTGACAGTGGCATGGCTCCCACCATAAGCACATACCTCACTACAAAGAAAACAGTGCCCTTGTGAAGTTTTCAGAATTATCAGTAGAGGGCAGAGGGGAGGCTGAAGGAAAAACAACTCCTTTCGCTCAGTGGAGGAGGAGAGGAACATCAGCTGCAGCCTGAGTTCTTTTCACTCTGGGACAAGGGTTCTGGTTTGTACCCTCCTGATGGGGCTGATGTGGGAAGCTCCTTGCACATAAAATCAAGAAAGACAGCTTTCACCCTCACCCCCTTTCCTAGGGCGGCCTCCTTCTAAGGATCCTGGCAGCATGCTTCTGAACAGCGGGGTGTGGGTGGGAATGGCCAGCTCCTTCCTGCCATCTCTCAGCAAAGGACCATAGCAGCTACAGATAGAAGCTGGTAGCATTACTTCAGACGCAGAGCATGTCTGTGTCCACTGTTCTCTGGATGTTTGTGCGTCAGCCCTAAATTACTGTGCTGAAGTCCTAGTTCTCAGATGTGTGGTATTTATAAAGCTGTAGGACCCCTGGGGTCTAATTTGGTCCCGGGGAGAGAATCCTAATGATTGGGATTAGTGTTTTTATACAGAAGGCCTCTTCTCTCTGCCAGAGAACACAGTAAGACCTCCATGAAGACTGGGCGTCCGGCAGGCACCTCGTCTCCTAGCACCTGGGTCCTGGGCTCCCCTGAGTCCAGAACAGCTAGAATGAACAACTTTACTGTTGTGTATGAACCAGCCTATGGAATCTTGTTAGAACAACCAGAATGGACTAGAGTCATCTTAATTAGAAGCTGAAATGTTGATGAGAATTAAATTGAAATCAAACGAGTCTCAAAGAGGACTTAAGGAGAATGTTCTGGGTTAGCATTTAGGAGAGAAAAAGACACTTTTAGATCTGATTACTCTCATAATCACAGAATGAAATTTGACTAACTGAAAATAGCCTTAATGAATTGAACTAAATATTATCATCTCATCAAAGACATTTCCAGTGTGTTCGATTGAAAGTATTTTTTGTCTTTGAGATATTATTAATTTAAGGAGTCATTTGTGGTATTAATGCTGTTTTTGTATTTGGCTTTTTTTCTCTAGCTAGAAGATGATATCATAGCGAAACAGATGTATTTTACAAAAATGAAAAATTTTGTAAATAGTCTCACTTCAAAAAACTGGTTGTATATTGAGTTTTCAGTACTTGGATTTATAGGTAAGCCATACTCTATTGTGTTGAATCATGTTGGATTAAGCTCGCTTGCTTTCTCTTCCTTCCTTCCTTCCTTCCTTCCTTCCTTCCTTCCTTCCTTCCTTCCTTCCTTCTTTCCTTCCTTCTTTCCTTCCTTCCTTTCCTTCCTTCCTTCCTTCCTTCCTTCCTTCCTTCCTTCCTTCCTTCCTTCCTTTCTCTTTCTTTCTAGGCTCTTGTTATGTAGCTAAGGTTGACCTTGAACTCTCAATCAGGGTGGACCTCAAAATCTTAATCCTTCTGCCTTGTCCTCAGTGCTGGGATTATGGGTGTGTACCAACACTCTCTGCTTAGAGTAAGGGTTTGCTTTTCTGTCTGTCTGTCTGTCACTTAGCACAAAATAGTCTTAAAACTTTTTTTTTTTTTTTTTTTTTTTTTTTTTTTTCGAGACAGGGTTTCTCTGTGTAGTTTTGGTGCCTGTCCTGGATCTCGCTTTGTAGACCAGGCTGGCCTTGAACTCACAGAGATCTGCTTGCCTCTGCCTCCTGAGTGCTAGGATTAAAGGCGTGCGCCACCACGAACTTTTAAAGAACATATCAAATAGTTTGTTATCATACTAAGTGGAAAGGCATGGCCTGATTCCTGTATGGATAATATGACTTTAATGGTAAAGCCGGATTGGTACACCTGAACTATAAGTAGCATAATATTTTGATCATTTTTTAGGTAGAGAATATAAATGAGCAAATTAACATATATACACATATTGTAAAAACATAAAATTCGGAGCTATGAGTACGCACATGTTCAGTGACAAGTATGTCCTATCACTTTTTTGTGTAGAAGAATGCTAAGGGACCAGGGTTATGCCCTGGTTGGACAGTATGTGCTCAGCACATGCTAGACTCCAAGTCCTATCCTGATACCTCAATCAACACACTGACCAGTTAAAAACTCCAGCTGATTCTCAGAGAAGTGAAGTTGCAGGGAAAGGAACTCAGGGCTGTGGCGTAAGTGTCTAACTTCCAGTATGTCAAGGTTGCTACTCTTAACATAGAAATGATTTGGTGGCCCAGAGACGGCTCAGTTGGTAAAGAGACTGCTGTGTAAGCACAGGGGCCCAGGTTTGGGTCCCAGCACCTGTATAAACATCAGCCATGGTGGAGGGACCCAAACCAGCTCTGAGGAGACTGCAGAGAGGCAGATCCTGGAGCTCACTGGCCAGCCAAACCTAGCTGAACGAGTGTCAGGTTCTGTGAGAGACACTCCCTCAAAACATAAGGTGGAGGATGGTCAAGGCAGACACCCAAATAGTGACCTTGGGCCTCCCTGCGCATGCATTCCTGCGTACACGTGGGAATACACCACACACATACACAACACACAAAAAGAAATAATGTGTGAATTATACTGGCCACAGGAAGGTTCCTGTGACAGTGCTCATGGTGATTCCAGTTTCTACAGTCATTATTAGATTTCCTTTTCGGTCCTTCCTCTCAGCCTCTCCCTTGTTTCTTTGAGCTCCGTGGTCTCAGCTGGGTTCCTGTGCCCTCATTTCCTGGTCTCAGGTGGGTTATTGGGCCCCTCATTTCCTGGTCTCAGGTAGGTTCCTGCACCCTCATTTCCTGGTCTCAGGTTCCTGCCCCCCATTTCCTGGTCTCAGGTTCCTGCCCCCCATTTCCTGATCTCAGGTGGGTTCCTGCCCCTCATTTCCTGGTCTCAGGTTCCTGTGTCCCTCATATTCCTGGTCTCAGGTGGGTTCCTGCACCCTCATTTCCTAGTCTCAGGTGGGTTATTGCACCCTCATTTCCTAGTCTCAGGTGGGTTATTGCACCCTCATTTCCTGGTCTCAGGTTCCTGCCCCTCATTTCCTGGTCTCAGGTGGGTTCCTGCCCCTCATTTCCTGGTCTCAGGTGGGTTCCTGCCCCTCATTTCCTGGTCTCAGGTGGGTTCCTGCCCCTCATTTCCTGGTCTCAGGTGGGTTCCTGCCCCTCATTTCCTGGTCTCAGGTTCCTGAGCCCCTCATTCCCAGGAACCTGATATTAATTAATCTGATGGACACTCTCTTATTTTACTCTTTTAAAGAAAAAACATCCCAGCTTCCTACTTTCACTTTGACCCACTGTCTAAGTAGTTTTAAATTGTAGCAAGTTCAAAATTGACTTAGAAACAGAAACATATCCAAGTGAAGGCATCTGCTGTTTCCCACGCTGGCACCTGCTTTACATCTATATAAACAGTAGGTAGTGTGATACAGGTAGTGTGATAAACCTTTTTTTGGGTTCCTTACATTTTTTACCTTCAAAGCTATGCTTCAAACTCTCGGGTCTTGATGAATGTCCATCTCTAATCAGCTTCTTACTGTTGCCAGCTTTCTGCTACAGCAGGAGGAAAGAGGGCGGATGGGTTTGCCGCCGCTGCCACCGCCCCCCCTAACCCCGACCCGGGACCGGGGAGGAGGAACAGCTCTGTCCCTCTGTGCTGTCAGCGCGTCCCATAGAAAAGCTGAGTGCATTTGGCTTCAGGCGCCTCTACCACCCTCTTGCCTTTGCTCCCTTCAGTTTCTCTGGCACCCACCCACCCTCTCGTGGGCATTCAGGAGTCTGTGTAATTTCCTCTGAATGATAAGAAAGCCCATCTGTTCTTCAGATGCACACTCAATCACATTTCTTTCCCAAATTTCCTGTCACATTTTAAGAGCTCAAATGTGTTTCACTCAGCCTTGGTGAAAATAAGAAAAAGTACAAATAACCACAGCAGCCAGTGGGAAACCTGGAGGAGAAATGAATGGTCCTGTAGCTGCTTTATTCTGAGAACTTGAAATCCTCAAAGAACTTCACTGTCAGCAGTTAGGAGAGGGAGAGAGACAGAGACAGGGAGAGAGACGAAGAGGGAGGGAGAGAGAGAAGGAGAGAGAAGGAGGGAGAGAGAGGGAGGGAGAGAGGGGGAAGAGGAGAGAGAGAGAGGAGAATTTGCGTTCTCATCACTGTGAGAACACACTGAACAAGGAGCGCTCACACATGTGACTCTAAAGACCTGTCTCAGTTTTATTTCACACAGCCTTAATTTTGGTTACTCTGGAAGCCAGAAACAAAATAGGACTTTGCAGTTTGCTGATAACAGGAGGGAACATAAATTAACCATTTTCATCATTCAATTCAACATCAGCTAACAGCTGAAACACAATTGTACATTTCATGTTAAATGTTTCACATAGCCTCAAAATAAAAAAAAAAAAAAAGCGTAGTATGTGTCCATCCAACTTACTAAATGGAGCAAGTTATTTTGTGCTACATACTTTAAAACAAGTGTCCAAGTGAATCTTTTCAGTTTCACCTTAAAGTTCAGGACTCAGAGTAATGGAGGGAAAAAACTAACTGGACCTAACTGATCATATTTTTAAAATATGGTGTATCTTTAAGAACCATAAATCTAAAATAGTATTCTACTTTATAAATACCTGATTAAACAATTTTCAAATTTTGAAATATACAGTATTTTAGTAAAAAATTAGGACTAAAAGTTACTATGTAGTAGGTTCATTGAGTGTTACCAAGGTCAGGTGAAGACGCTTTGTACAGAGCTGAGAGACAGTGGCCTTCTCACACTTCCTGCTCTATTGCCTTCCGTGTGGTTGAGACAAATGGTTTACGTGAGATCAAAATGGGTTTCCTGGGAGAACAGCCAGATGTGAAGTTTCTCACAGACCTGTCCCTTTAGAACTGCTAGTCCTTGGTACATTCTGAAGCAAACGTGAGGCTTTGTCTTGTTGTCTCCCAAGCTCAGTGGCATGTTAAAGTTTATTGCTAAATATAAACAAGGGGTAATCGTGTTCTCAGAACACTTGCTCCTTTGAATGGAACAGACAGTGCTCATATTGTACACATGTTCACAAGTTTGCTTTTCTCCACAGGAAAACTCTTTCAATCGAAGGACCTACTTGACTTTGTACACTTTTTCTTGATGTTCTACAAAGTGAAGCCCATAGATCTGCTCTTAAATGACATTTTCGTGGTGAGGATGTGCAACTTGGGAGAGGATCTTGTAAGTGTCCTTGGTGAGGGTGTGCAACTGAACTGGGGAGACCCTGTGTGAGTGTTTCCAGTGAGGGTGTACAACTGGGGAGACCCTGTGTGAGTGTCCCTACAGAAACGCCAAACAGGCTGAGAAAATACCATCATGTCACACAATCACTGCAATGTTTTTATTACCAAAATAATGATGGGTGCAGCAGAACGTTAAGCTTCCGTGCCCTAAATTTTGCTGATATCTCCATAATGTTAAATGAAATAAAGAGGATCCAAAATAATGCTGAGAAAAATCACAACACAGGGACAAGAAACAAAGAATAACAACAACAACAAAAACCCAAGTCCCTAAAACAAACAAACAAAAAGAACAGAGGTAAATAGCAGAAAACAAAATAAGACATAAATCCAAGCATTTCAATATTTGTGTTAAGTGTAAATTGTCCAAATGCACAAAGATTATCAGAATGTTTTCTTAAATGACTGTGTGTATGTGTGCCTGTGTGTGTGTGTGTGTGTGTGTGTGTGTGTGTGTGTGTGTGTGTGTGTTAGTTCAGTCCAAATGTAGGGTACAGATTAAAGGATCTACATGGAAAAAGTAGACCATGCGTAGTGTAAGACATCCAGAAAAGTCAGGGTAGTGCCAGCAAGGGTTCCATAGTGGACCGCAGAGCAGCAGGAAACAGAGCAGAGCTGCTGCTCCAGACAGTCGCATGGCCTGGTGGTTCCACAGCTGTTCCACTGGGGACCGCCAGACTTGAGTTTGAAAAGAGAACTGATCTTGATAAGTCACTAACAACTCTGATAAATTGAAAAAGAAGACAAAAGGCACCAGTCTTAGAATGAGAAAATACAGTGACAGAATTCGCAGGCCTTAATAGGATAATGAATGCTACAATTACATATATGTAACCTCAACTTAAGTAGGATAACAAATGCTACAATTGTATACATGTAACCCCAACGTTAGTAGGATAACAAATGCTACAATTGTATACATGTAACCTCAAGGTAGAAAGGAAATGGCTGCTCGGCAAGCCTCACACACTGTGGAAACTCATCTGTGATGGAACAGATGACCTGAATAAGTCTATGTGTAAGACAGAAATTCAGTCAATAAATAGAAGCTCACTGAGAAAGAAGTATCCAAGTCCTGTTCATAAGTGAGTTCTATCTAAACATTTAAAGAACAAATAATAATGTTCAGATGAGCTTTACATTTTTCTGCTTTTTCTAAAAACAGATCTTGCCTTGAGTTTCTTTGTAAAAACACCATACAGCACAGTTTGCAAACAGTGTGTAGATGTGTCACGTCAGTCCATCTGTCTTCACACTGGCAGACAGAAGCCTTTTCTAAGGGTTCCCAGGAACCCGGGCACCTTTGGGAGCCTGAGCTGGAGCTGCAGCCTCACCCTTGGTTTGATAATGCTGCATGTGGGGAACCAGCCCCAAGGCAGCACAGGGTTTGAGAGAAATCCAGGGTGTTGGCGTAAACTAGCACTTTTCTATCTGAGGGGTTTTAGGGAGAGAAGACACTCATGCACTCTCCTGATGGATTCTTTCTTTATTTCTTTATTTCTTTCTCCTGTTCCTCTCCCCCCACCACTTAAATACCCCAACAGCGTCTTTCAGGGAATACAGGAGTCATAAAGAGGCTACATACCATTTCTCAAGTGAATGATTATTAGTAAAAATATGTCCCAGGCAGGGTAAAGGCAAGTCAAACTAACCCATGACTCTGTAAACATTTTGAACTAACACTCTATAATTAGAAGTCATAAATTCTGAGTTCTCCTAGATCTCAGAGTTGGCTGGTGAGTGCCAGGTTTCAGACAAAGAGACACTAGGGGTGTCATAGAGTCTCTAGTTCTGGCTCAAGTCAATCTCCTTGAGCTACCATATTTCTTTTAGTATCAGCTCAGCCAGCACTTTCCACAGTACTATGACCATAACACTTAAATCTTAAAATGTACTTTCTGCCCTGTGTGTGTAACTGCTGACTATCCAAGAAAACCTGTAACCCTTGTTTTGGGGTTACAGAGTCAAATTATTCTCTGTAGCCCTGACTAATCAAAATTTATTTTCACAAATTGAGGCCATGAATGGGTACAAGGAATTAATTATTTTCCAGGTAGCAATAGTTGAGCTGTCTTGTATTTATGACCTAGCTAGTCAGCTCAGCTATGTGTCCTTGTGAACTACAGATTGCTTTTCTGGGAGTGTTTATCTTTAGAACCATTAGCAAGGCATCTGGTCTCATCTAAAGCTATCTTGAAGCTTTGTTTTACCTAATGGTGCGTACGAAGCCATGACTGCATTTCCCAGCAGTGAGATCGAGGAAATCTGGGCCAGCTTTGCTCCTGGACACAAATGTTTTCTTATTCATAAATCTGGTCTGTGTTCTAGAGCAGCTCCTAAGTGAGACTCACAGGCCTCAAGGAACTCACAGGCCTTAGCTACGAAACATATCCTAGTATTTGTTTTTATTCATCAAAACTCTGTATGAATTGGAGGAATCATCTTCCTGACAATCCATATATATAAATACCCAGTAGATTGGGATGTTTTCAAGAGATAAACACACTACAATACAGGCGGTGGGTGATTCACCACATCCATATACATCATATCAGATATCAGGAAAAGATTATAAGAGCAAACATGTGAAGGTAGAGCAGAAACAAAAGATATTCTGGAGTCTGTAGCCTCATGGCCTTGCCTAATGAGGTTATACCCATCAGAGAGTTTTTCTTCTGGTGGGCTGACACCTGAAACCTCAATTGTCACCTGGTGTTCCTGTGACAGAGCCTGAAAACCTTGGCCATGTAGCCTGAAATCTGCTTCTCAAGCTTGGGATGAACAATGAGAACAGGATGGCTGAGTTTGTGTTGGGGCCCTTTAGCATCTTGGGCTTAACTGGTTGCCTTGACTCCACAAGGTCTTCAATGGCCTCTGCACATGCACGGATTGCCTTTGAGTTGTTTGCCTGCACCATCTTCAGGCCTTAATTATTATGCTTCTTGGTAAAGCGCATGTTCCACAGAAACTTGGGGTCTACCTCCTTAAGGGATTCCTATCTTTGTGACTGGGGTTTCTTGATGCTATTTCTGTGCTGTTTGGGGGATTGATTATGTGTGGTGTGGTTCTTGGCCGTGTCTGCACAGTAGTTTGTGGGTCCTGGAGCACCTGGGAGTTTTTTGTTGTTGTTGTTGTTGTTTTTGTTTTGTTTTGGTTTTTTTTGTTTTTTGTTTGTTTGTTTGTTTTGGTTTGATTTGGTTTGGTTTGGTTTTTGGCTTTTAGAGACAGGGTAGTTTTGGGGCCTGTCCTGGATCTCACTCTATAGACCAGGCTGGGCTTGAACTCACAGAAATCCGCCTGGCTCTGCCTCCCAAGTGCTGGGAATAAAGGTGTGCGCTGCCGCCAGCCGCTGCCAGCAACACCCGGCAACACCCGGCAACACCCGGCAACACCCGGCAACACCTGGGACTTTTTATCATATACTGAGCACTGGACCTGGGGCCTTACCTGTGCTCAGCAAGCGCTCAACTCGACAACACATCAGCCCGGAAATTTAAAAAAACTGAATAAGAGGAGGCATCTCCAGCGTGAACTTGACATGAAAACCAAAGGGGAAACAAGAAAGAAAGCCAGGGCGCAGCGCCTGGAGGGTCAAGGCAGGAGGACCCTGACTTGGAGGAAAACTTGGGCTACAGAATGAGGTTGAGATCACCCTGAGCTACACAGAGTCTCTCTCTCTCTCTCTCTCTCTCTCTCTCTCTCTCTCTCTCTCTCTCTCTCTCTCTCTCTCTCTCTCACACACACACACACACACACACACACACGAACATAGCTACAAAAATCCCCAACTAAACAGTGAATTAAAACAAAATAGTGACTTAAAATTTAATTTAAATTTAACTTAAATTAAAATTACATGCAATATAATCTATTCATTTAAATTTTTATGGAGAGGCTAGCAAAATAACTCAGTGATGGAGCATTTGCCCAGCATGTATGACTCCCTAGGTTCCTTACAAACCCTGCCATAAAACACAACAAAATCTGAAAATTCCCACCCAAACAAAAGCAGTCTTAAGGAAGAAAGCCACGTGTTAATGTCAGTCAAGGTGCAGAAATCACGCGACAACAGTCGCGATTAACTTTTAGACAAGTGGGAATGGAACAGAGCTTGGCTTCAGCCAACATGAGACACTCTGGGAAGGGGCTCTAGAGGAGGGCGGGGCTGGGCGCGGTCTGCAGGCGGAAAGCCTTGCCTTGTGTCACAGTGTGTTAAGAATTCATGAAAGTTAATAACAGTTAAAAAAGAAGAAGAAAGAAAAGGTTTAGGGCTCTGAAGAGATGGCGCAGGATGACTCAGGGTTAAGGGCACTTGTTCCTGCAGAGGACCCAGAGGACCCAGGTTTGGTTCCCAGCACCCACTCGGCTCACAAGGCCTGTCATTAATGGTCCAGGGATCCAGGGTCCTCTTCTGATCTCCACAGGCACTGCATGCATATGAATCTAAATAAAATAAATCTTTGCAAGCGTGGACAAGCCCAAGTTAGCCAAGACATTTAATCTCCCTTACTACCTTGTGTAACGGATTCGGCCATGATTATCAGCAGGCTGTGGTGGGGATAAGGGGCCGGGTCGGGGAGGGGAGCAGGAAGGTTTCATTGCTTTCCTATTGGAAAATCTCTAAGACTATGTCAAATATTTCATATTTGTTAACATATTTAACTATTTGAGCAATTTTATTCCATGTTAATTTAGTTTAAAGCTGAAGTAACAGAAACATTTAACTACTTTTCTCTTATTATAAGATTCCTTAATAAATTTTTTTTTATACTTTAGTATTGGGTAGGAACACATTCAAATAAATTTGCTGGATTTTTTTTAACCTGTATGTGAAAATTTGAGATTTACTTTTCTGAATTCAAATGATAATAAATGATTCTCAAATAGTGGTCAAAAAATAAAAAATAAAAAAATAAAGATATGCACCAAATAGTGGTCATGATCATTTGGGATGTTTTTGTTTGTTTTTAGGATGCTGGGATAGAACCCAGGGCCTGGCATATGCTAACCCCATCCTCTACCTCTTGGCCATGTCTTAGTTCTGATTTGTTTTGAATAGCAGTGGTAACATGATTTCCCATTTTTATATTTCCATGGAGATAATTCAAACGCTTTTCCATTTAGTATAGTATAGACTTTGTACTGTAATCAAATTCTTTTTCCACTTAAGAAGAGATTTTAAAGGATATAGTTTGATGCAAAATTAATTAGTACAGGAAAACAAAGATGTGATCATGTACTCTGACAGCATTGTATAGACAGGAAAATACCCCCCAAAATCATCTAAGCTACTGAAGAGAGAGAAGAGCAGTTGTGTGGCTCACACCTGTAACCCCAGACAGTACGGTAGGCTGACATTGGAGGACTGTCTTGACCTCAGAGGCAGTGTGTGCTACCTAATAAGTTCTTGGGCAGCCTGGGCTACAGACTAGTGAGATCTTGTCTCAAAAACTCAAACCACAACTACAACAACAACAACAAAATCTACTTTAAAAAGAGTGAGAATGAGGAAATGAAAATCGGTGGAATGTAGCCTGACTTTGTGTGAGCCCATGGAACCACACACCTCCACATGCTCCCCCATGCCCTTCTCTTCTCCTGGGCTACTATGTAGGAAGACTCCAGAACTGAATGTTTTGTGGCAAATTTTAAATACAAATATAGAACTCTGAACAAAACTAATCTAAAAAGATCCTATGGGCAGTAAATGTTGTAGAAAGTTAGTACTGGACTCTGTGTGAAGGTGGCCGCTTGCTCTTTCCCCAGGGGAGCTGTATACAACGCCAGAAAGAAGTTCGAATTCAATACAGACCATCTCTGTTCCAGCACGTGGGCACCCACTCATCATTTCCGGGACGAAAACAGTACCTCAAGGTAAAATTCTGAAATGGAATTTCAGTAACATAGCCTCGATGAACTTAGAAACCTTTAGAAAAAGAAGAAGTGAGGACTGTGATAATATGCCTGTCATTGAAAGTTTACGCATTTATATTGCTATAATTAACAAGGCAATTCCACGTAGTTTATCTGGTAATTAAAAGAGGTTTATTTCAGGGGTAACTTACAACTAATAAGAGGTCGATTACAGGATCCAGGAGAGATGAGGTATAGTCCAGTGTAGTTCTCTGGGGAACCCTGACGTGATCTGCACATCCAGCCTCCAGGACCATGAGGAGCTAAGAGAGCAAACACGTGCATCTCAGATCCTAAAGGGTCTCCTTTTGGCCACACCCCAGGGGCAGGTCACAGGCAGGGGTGGTAGTTACCTGCTGCCACACTGGGGCAGTGTTTTAAGGTCAAAGCTATTTATCTTCCAAGAACCCAAGTCATCTACCATGGTAAAAAGAATTTGGTCTGCATAAATTTATTCTTATTAGCTGTGAAATCCAAATAATACTTAAAAAGTGTTTTGAAAAAGAAAAGCACAGCAGCTGTCACTATTTTGGTCTAAAATAAAAATTGTTAGCAAGAATATTTCAGAAATGGAAAGCCCTTATAAATATAATTAGTATGTTTATTTAAATAACTATTGACCAAAATTTAAAAAAATCAGCATTATGTCATGTTCAGTCACTCTCAAATTTCACATCAGTTTTGGAAAGAGTGTTACTGTCGCTGAGAAGGGTACCTGAGACAACCAACTTAACACAAGGGTAAGGTTTGTCTTGGCTCACAGTTCAAGTAGGGTCAGCCCAGGCTTGCTCAGCCCTTTTGCTTTGGGTCCGTGGTACAAACACGTCATAAGGCAAACACAGGGCAGAGAAACTGAGCACAGAAAGAAGGGCCTGGGTCACAAGTACACACCTCCAGGAGCCAAAATCTTCCCCTTGGTTTCCATCTCTTAAAGCTTTTACCGCTCTCCAGCTGCCAGAGCCTGCTGACCAAAACTCTGCACGTGTGCCTTTGGGCTGTTTACCCAAACCATAGCAGCATCTAGATGGTTAAGAGGAAACAGTCCAGGTTCCAAATGGCACGAGTTTGTCGTGGTGATGCAGAGTGGATCAGCAGTTAAGAGTAAGAACTGTTCTCCCAGGGGAGCCCCACACACTGCTTCCTCCATCTCTAAAACCAAGAGTTTAAATCATCCAGAAGATGTCATCTACCACTGAGAGCCTCGGCATCTCTGCCGTCCGTGTCTTCACAACCAAGGGAAGTAATGACAGAGATTCTTTGTCAACTGAAACAGCCGTGATTCAGGCCCGCCCTTCTCTCTCTCGAACTGTCGCTGTGAACACTCATTGTAGGGAGTGGACACTGTCAGTGTTGGGCCCCAGCTGGCAGGAAATCTAAGGCAAAGATCAGAGCAGACAAAGAAGGCCCCAGAACAGCAAAAATGATCTTCTGTGAGTCCATGCAACTGTCACAGCATCCACCACATAAAGGAGGCAGCAGGTGCACTGAGACCCCTGTCTGGGTGTGGTTATAGTGGAATGCTCTTCTCATGTTATGTATTTTGCCTAGTAAAATAGTTGAATCTAGCTGAGCAATGGTGGCACACACCTTTAATCCCAGCAGAGGCAGGTGAATCTCTTGAGTTCATCAACATCCTGGTCTACAGAGTGAGTTCTAGGACAGCCAGGGCTACTCAGAGAAACTCTATCTTGGAAAAAGAAAGAAAGAAAGAAAAAGAAAGAAAGGGAGGGAGGGAGGGAGGGAGGAAGGAAGGAAGGAAGGAAGAAAGGAAGGAAGGAAGGAAGGAAGGAAGGAAGGAAGATCTTAATCTAACCTTGTTAATTCATGATGGGTTAAAATGAGTGAGTATATAATACCTTATATTTAGATATCATAATCTTGGTACTTTTCATCTTAACCTTCACAGCACATAAGACAGATATAAGTAACAATTTACCAAATGTGAGTATACTAATTTTTTATTTTTTATTTTTTTTTTTTTTTTATTTTTTTTACATTTCTAACAGGACCATTTTTACTAGGATTTCCCTAAATCTCACAATTTCTTTAAAAATTGTCAGACTCATTTTTGGGGAAAAGGGCACAACAAGAATCAGATTTTTTCAGATTACACTGGATAAGAGACTACATTATACTGTTTAATATTAAGCCTTCAGTAATAAAGTGAGTATACAAATTCAATCTGTCTGTACAGTTATCAGGTGGCTGTTCATCTCACAACATAGAAAAATCTTGCACTTCATATGGGTTCAAATTTGTTACTAGATTTCCCTTGATGTTCATTACTTAAGTGTTTCAAAAACACTTGTATGAAGTAAGTTCCCAAACCATATTATGTGTGACACTTACCATAAAACTTTTAAATGTGCAATAGAGCTACACTGTAGATTTATTAAGAAATTATTTCATCTCTGGTCACTAGCTTATAGCAAAAAAAAAAAAAAAAAAAAAAAAAAAAAAACAAAAACATTATCATATCCTTTTAATGATGAACCTTAGTTTTGAAATTTCACTAGATCTTCAACTTTAATAAATGTTCTATAATACATTTATAACAAAAACTTTCTTTTGTGTTAGTGGAAAGGTAATCTCTTCAAATGACTACAAATGCTCCAAAGGGGGTGTGCCTTTTGATTGGCAGGCAAGTGAGAGCTTCACTATAACTTGTTAAAGTTGCGTTTGTGTGAAACCATTCCCGTTCTTGTGTGGTGTGCTGCACACGGCCACACTGCTCCACTGACTCTGAATTTCAGTTAAGCGATGGTTTTATTGTTGTTTGAGACAAGGCCTCACTATGTAGCCCAGGCTGACCTCAAACTCCAATGTCTCCGTCTCATCTCCAGAGTGCTGGGATTGCAGTAAGCATCATCATGAGCTGCTGGCAGCACTGACTTTACCTTTCAATTTTCTTTATGTGGGGAAGAGAGGATATGTGCATGTGAGTGTGGGTGCCTGAGGACTCTCCAGAGCTGGCACTACAGGGGATTGGAATTGTGAGTCATATGATGTGGGTGCTGGGAATTGAACTCAGGTCCCCTGGGAGAGCAGTTCTTACTCTTAACTACTGAACCATCTCTCCAGACCAACAATAACTTTTTCAAAGAGGTGTACTGTGTGCATTGTTGTGTGCATTGCTGCATGCATTGCTGTGTGCATTGTTGTGTGCATTGTTGCGTCTGACAGGCAACAAATAATAGAATGGAGGGATTTACCATGAAAATGCATTAGCTGAACAATTATTTAAGGCTCATCCTTGACATTTTTTTTTTGAAGCTGAGGACAGAACCCAGGGCCTTGTGCCTGCTAGGCAAGTGCTCTGCCACTGAGCTAAATCCCCAACCCCAGCTTCTTTTTCTTCTGAGGGGCTTTTTAGTTAACATGCAAAGTGACTGGTTTTATTATGGAATTTTCTTGCATATTTTGTTGTCCCTGTTCCCCTCTGCATCTCCCCCAAACCCTGCCTGGTCCTGCTGTCCCCCTCCCCATTCCTCCCCCTCTCTTGCTTTCATGTCACCTGCATCCATAATCTTTTCTCTCTTCCCATCACTCCTGCCCTCCTCATGGTCTCTTCAAAGTGACTTCCACGGGACCTATAGTGTTTCTTTAGCTGCAATGATCTTTTATATACACGCTTTCTCAGGAGCCCTACAGATGAAGTCTACATTTGGTAATTTAACAGTACAACCACACTGAGATTGGTGTTACCTACCAGTGCAAGTGATGAATTGATGAACTATAGCTTTTGTTGATGCTTCAAGGAGATGGCGTGATAATATTGAGGTGAACACAATAACTGAGTAATATCAGGAAATTACTACAGAAATGGTTATATCTTTACTGATTAAAAAGTTCTTTCTGAATATTACAGATTTCTTGTTTTTATTTCAGGAATATTGAAGATAATAAACATACAAGAAGAAACTTTGTCATACCCGATCCTCTGACATGTTGGTTTCCAACGGTATCTTTCAGAAACAAGAAGTGTGGGAAGATAAATTACCTAGAAGAGGACAAATCAGTGAACACAGTACTTGAAGGCATTAAATGACTTTTTATGTCAAGACAAAAATAGAGCTTTTGTCAGGGATATTTTTAGCCTAAAGAGTTGAATTTTAAAACAGTACAATTAGAGACATTACTAACATTTAAAAACTATATTTTATTGATGTAGACAGCAAGGCCATTACACAGAAATATCTAACAGCTCAGAAGTGTGCTGCTGTCATGGACAGGCTCTGTGGGAACTGATCTGTGTGCTGTGATCATTTTGCAAAGATCTCTAAAGAACTAGAAAGTGTAGATCCAGCCTGGGCCTGTTTGTACCACCATGTCTTACAGCCTACCTTTTAATAAACATGTTTCAGCTATAAACACACCTGAGTACCATAGGAACCTATCATCAGATACCTTGGTATGTGACATATTTTTGATAGTCATTCATTTCTAAAAATGTCACAGTTGGGTCCATGAATCGTTTGGGAACAAGTTATCTTTCCATCTGTTCTTTATTGATTTCTGACTGCATTGCTGTTAGGATGAGTTTATCTGTGTGATAATATCTGAGGGCTCTTGTGAATTCAAGCGCTCCGTAGCTTAGACAAGAATGTGTGGTCCATGAACGTGCCTTTTCAAATGTTGCATTCACTTGTTTCTGTGGATGTTGATTTTATAAATTAAAAATGCCTTTTTAAAGTATTCTGAATTGTTGGATACAGAGTTCCCTGGTATTTAAGTTTTTTTAGTCCAGTTTTTTTTATAGGCATCTCTTAAATATTTCATTTACTTTATATAATTTAAACAATAAAAGATAATTCTTTTTTCTTATATTTTAGCCAAATGCTCTGACTTAATTTTGTGTGTATATATTATACACAGGTAAATGTTCATGCTCTTGTATGGGCAGATGTCCATAAATGTGCAGGTGTGCATGCTCATGTATGTGCATTTGTGTGGAGGTCAGAGGTCAACTTTGGTTGGCATTCCTCAGTAGCCATCTGCCTTGTTCTTTTGAAACAAGTCTCACCAGGACATGGGGTTCATCAGTTTAGTCAGGTGACTAAGCTTTCTCACCAGTCCACACACATTTGACTCAGCATGACCTGTGGCACATGAGCGTTTATAAGACCACAGAAAGTGAACTGTTGCATCCATTTTCTCCTCTCCTGTGAGAAGAACAGTGGCACAGATGCCTTCCAAAGAGTTTAAACTTAACTGAAAATTTCACCTTTTAGAGTGTCTTAATTAAATATTTTACTTCGTATTCATAAATGCATATGGTATGTTAGGATCTAAATTGTCTCCCCAGGCCTATGCTAAGCAAATACAAAAAGTCAAAGGTCCCTCTAGGTGCAGTTCTTCTCAAGAGGCAATATTCCTCAAACACTGCTTACGTGGACCTGTAAGCCAGTCAGTCATCCAAGCCAGGAGCAGAAGGACCGGAAGGTGAGGACCTTATGCTGGGGCAGGCACTGAAAGACTGTCAGCCCAGCACAAGGCTGAAGGCAGATGCCCTGATCCTCGAGGGCCATTCAAACCACAGCTGGATCCTGGGAACATGCAGGAGCTGGAAGGAAGTAGAAAACAGACAAACAAACAAACAAAAAACAGTTGCCCTGTCTGTAAAAAAATGATTTGCAAAGTTGGGGAGGCTGGCACACAGCATTTCTAGGAACTTTGTCTGACGTAATGAGTAGAGTGCCCATCTCTGCTGCTCACAAATGGAGGGGGGCGGGGGGGGGGCCCCGGGGGTCATGGACCTGGCTTACCACTCAGGATCTTAGACTCAGGTGTATCAGGAGGAGACTGAAATATCTGGTGTCGATTTGGGGGCATAAAGAATTGCTTCATTGGTGGCTTGGGCATTTACTTTATAGCAATAACATTGAATCTGTTATTGAGATCACCTCTCTACAAGGCACAAGCGTAGGCACTGAGTACTGCAGCAGGTCTGTAGAAACTGGATTTTCTAGGTGTTTAATGAACCTTCTTCCTTAAGCTCTGCAGACCGTGGGAGTGGGAGTGCCGTTCTCTGTTGCCCAACCTTCTCTCAAGTATTGATATAAAAAGCCATCAACCGCACTTTTTGCTACTGAACATGTTAGTCTTTTCCATCCCTGCTATGGGATGGTTGCTGCAAGTTGCAAAAATATATGAAGTAGGATTTCAGCTGATTATGACAAGCTAAGACCTGGAAGAAGCCAAGGGCCTTCCAGAGGCCAAGCCGAGACTCAAGGAGTCTTGGTGATATTGGCTTTTGATTATTAGCGATGTCCTACTATGGATTTCTCATGTGCTATTATAGCTTTTCCATTATTCTTTGAACACAATTTTCCCTCTACTAAAGGAATATTTGATAACCTTCAGAGCAGTAATGCAGCCAGGACCCCTAATTTCAGGCCTTTCTGTAATTATTGTCATTAGCAGCATCCGGCCACAACCATCCCCAGAGGGACAAAAGTATCTTATCAGAGATACCACTGTACTTTCTTTTTTAAAAAATTTATTATATATACAGTGTTCTGCCTGCATATATACCTGCAGGCCAGAAGAGGACACCAGATATCATTACAGATGGTTATAAACCATCATGTGGCTGCTGGGAATTGAACTCAGGACCCCTGGAAGAACAGCCAGTGGTCTTAACCTCTGAGCCATCTCTCCAGCCCCAACCTCTGTACTCTCTAAGAACAGACTTAAGCATCCAGACTACCTGTTTGAGAAGGCCTGGCGGATGTGCTAATTAAGCTTAACTTTCTCCTTTCCAAAGTCTTATCTCTAGTTTTAGATCCAACCTTAACAATTAACTCAGAACTAAAGGGTTCCTACTTACAGGTACATCTAGCTGTGATGGAAGTTGCCTAGTCAAGTTGCCTAGTGACTGAGCACACTTCCCCACATTCTGCCAGAAACTGTGGAAGCAGAGATAGCTTGGAGGATAGGGGATAAAGGGATAAAAGGCAGTTTCATTTTCAGAGCAAGGACTAGACAGAGAAAAGAGAATGGAAGAACTAGATGGGTAAGAACTGAAGAGGAACAAACTGAGATGGGGAAGAACTAGATTGAAGGGCTAGAAGAGAGTACCAGAGGAACAAGATGGAAGATGAGGAAGAGCCAAATGGGGAAGAACAAGATGAGAGAGAAGGAGATGGGAGAGGAGCTAAGATGGGAACAAATGAGATGGATGAGAACCTAGATAAGGCAGAACTATGATGAGAGAATTAAGATAGAACTTAGAGAGGACCGCAGATAAATGTAGAGAGAAATCAGGCAAGAAAGGAGCTGGGTGTGAGAGCAGAACTGAAGCTGTGTAGACAGGATTTTTATCCCAGAGGAATAAAGTAGATGGACTCAGAGAATGGTATACATAAATTCTTTCCCTGAAAATAATTTTTGCCATTCGTAGCCTCTCTTCTGGGCCCCTAGGAAGAAGAAGGCTGGTCCTTAATAATATTTGAGAGATGGTCTTTTTGTATGCTGTGAATATGTGTTGCTACCATTGGTTAATAAAGAAGCTGCTTTGGCCTATGGCCAGGCAGGAAATCCAAGCAAAGAGACAAAGAGAAGAAAGGTGGAGTCAAGTGGACTCCACAAGCCAGCCCACTGCGCAAGGAGCAGCATGCCAACAGACTGGTAATGCCATGGCAAAGTGGCAAAGCATAGATTAATAGAAATGGGTTCATTTAAGATGAAAGAGCTAGCTAGCAAGAAGCCTGAGCCATAGACCAGTTTGTAATTAATATCAAGCCTCTGACTGGTTATTCAGGAACAGGCGGGGGTTGGGGGGATTCATTCATTTACACATCCTTGCCACAAATACCTAAGGCAATCAACTTACAACATGGTTGCTGCAGCTCATAGCTGTGGAGGTTCTTATTCATGGTTGTCTGGCACTATTGCTTTTTGGGGGGCCTGTGGCAAGGCAGCGAATCACTGTGTGAGTGTATACAGAGCAGCTCATCAGCACAGGGCCAGGGAGAGAGGAAGCAAGAGAAAGGGCCCCACTGTCTCCTTTACAGGCAGGGCCCCAGTGAGGTGAAGACTTCCCACTGGGTCCCAACTCCACCACCCTCCACACACCAAGCTTGGGTCCACGCTGGCAGAGGGCACAAAGGCCTCACACTCACAGAGAAGCACTAAAAGAACTGGGAACATTAGTCTTGCAGGGGTGTCTCCTCAATGAGGGAGATGAAATCAAATGCCTTCATTCCATCAGAGAGCTGAGAGTAGAGACTGTTAACGACCTGGTGACATTTTTGCTGTCTGAAGGGACAGACCTAACTAACCCTAATTCCCCAGAATGATTATTCCAGACTCTTTCCTCTTAGTGCTTTTCTGTGAGTACAAGACACTCGTTCCCTCTACATCTTTCCAATACTGTTTTTAAAGAAAAATTAGTGGCCATGATTGAGGGCATGGCAGAATGTATTGTCTCCATGGCTTGTCTAACTAATATAGGCAATCATAAGAGAATTATGAGACAAATCCACCAAAATGAGATATCCCAAGAGAGAGAGAATAAGATAGCTTGGGGAGAATTTGGGGAAATGACAGTTAACCCCAAAATGATACTGTCACATTTCATGACTGTGTTGCATGTTCATTTTTGTCCATGCAGAATCCAAATGCCTTTTGTCAAAGGGGATAAAGGACACACCTGTTATAGGAGACACGTGATGCTGTTTTGTCATGCTAGTGATTGTTTATAAAGGTTTATGTGGGATTGGCATATTACACCTATTTGCTCACAGCAGAAGTCTCAGCAGGAATTAAGAGAGGGTGAATGGAGAATGGCTTTCCCCTCTCCTTGGTCCTCTGTTAGCTATTATAATTCTCTCTCTCTCTCTCTCTCTCTCTCTCTCTCTCTCTCTCTCTCTCTTCTCTCTCTCTCCCTCTCTCTAATTTTTTTAAGACTTACTTATTTATTATTTATATAGTGTTCTGCCTGCAGACCAGAAGAGAGCACCAGATCTCATTAACAGATGGTTGTGAACCACCATGTGGTTGCTGGGAATTGAACTCAGGACCTCTGGAAGAACAGCCAGTGCTCTTAACCTCTGAGCCATCTCTCCAGCCCTATTATAATTCTCTTATGCTTGCCTATTTTATTGAACACCTGGAAATTGAATGATTATGGGAGTTATTGTTGCCTGGAGACCCTTTTCCAAATTCTAGTGTGTTCAAATATGCCTACTATGAACTGTCTGGCATTAGAACCCCAAAATCTGATCCAGGTTGATGAAGTCAATCTGCACCAGGTTTTCATTCTCATCTCTGTCTGTGGTTTGTTTCCCTGTATGACACCTGCAGGGATCCCCTCACACACCTGCAACACATGGACCTTTAGGGGAACATTCCAGATTTAAGCTTTAGCAGAGTCTGAAGTACCTAGCAATGTAGTAATATTTACATATTAATAGTGATGATAAATATCTCTTCATTCTTGGGTAGAGGAGATGGAGACACGGGCTGTTAATATAGGAATGGAAAGCTGTCATGAGGTTGTGGACTTAAACACCTCCCACTGTGAAAAGTGTGGACAGATGATGGGTGTTCAAGTCTGGGCAGCTATTTCTCCTGAGAACATGATTTTTGTTTTTCAAATATTTTAGAAATACCATTGGCATCCATTTACAGATGCTTTGTGGATTTTAGTAGACACTTCTACCATTTAATGATGAAGTCTTTGCATTATTTTATTTTGGTGATGTTAGATTTTTCTCTATAAGCCCAGATAAAATGTGTAATTTTTTTTTTTAAAAAGATACAGTTCATCAAAATGGATGCTAGACATATAGCTTAAGCCAGACAGTTTTCATAGAAAAACAGAAAAAGTTGAGGGGAAGTAAAATTCACAAAGCACTACCAACCCCAGGTGATCACATGTTTGTATAAGGGAATTCAACTCAATATATATTTCTTGGCACTGGGTATTGAACCCAGGGCTCTCCACAATGAAGGCAAAGTTTCAAAACCCCAAATAATTATAGTCCACTATTTCTAAATTGCTTCAGATCAAAGCAAATTTCCAAATTCTTTAATGGTGTAAATGTAATAATACTTAATCTGGATAATGATCACAGGCACACACTACATAACAACAAATGCTAACCGGTCCAAACTTTCTCAGTGGAGTATTAGCTGTCCATATACACCCAACCACGACCTGTCCTGGTATTTACATCCAGGGTGAATGAACCTTAGGGGCCTGTTAGGAAACTTGTTATTACATTGAATAAGCAAGTTTTTGTTTTTCTTTCTTTTTCTTTTTCTTTTTTCTTTTTTTTTTTTTTTTTTTTTTTTTTTTTTTTTTTTTTTTTTTTTTTTTTTTTTTTTTGAGACAGGGTTTCTCTGTGTAGCTTTGTGCCTTTTCCTGGAACTCACTTGGTAGCCCAGGCTGGCCTCAAACTCACAGAGATCCGCCTGCCTCTGCCTCCCGAGTGCTGGGATTAAAGGCGTGCGCCACCACCGCCCGGCTGAATAAGCAAGTTTTTAAAAGATCATTTTATTACTTTCACAGAAGCTGGAAAGCTATTTGAAAAAAATTCAACATGTCTTCCATACACACATGAAAGAGGCTGGAGCTGAAGCTTTGGGGCAGAGCCTCAGAAAAAGTCCATGACCCTGCAGGAAAAAAATGTGATGTTGCAGGGCTTGGGTGCACGGATATCTCTTTGGCATGTACTTCCTCTCCTATACTGCTTGTGAGCATACAGGACAACCTGACTGACAGAACAGACTTAGTACTGTATGTATGAGACAACCACATAGTGCTGAAACAGTTACGAGACCCTGTTAACCGGCTGCCCAAAAGGCTCAGATTAAAGACGGTCCATGTTCACCAGTGGAGGAGCAACAAGAACTGTTGCATATTGCCGGTGGGAACTTAAGATGGCACAGCCACATTGTAACAAGTAGCTAAGCATCTTCCTAGCAGACCCTCCAGCATCTCACCCATTCTGCTGCTAGTCACTGCTGAAGAGGAGACTTGTCTAGGAACGCCCACAGCATCTTTATTCACAGTAGCTCTGAATTGGAAGCTATCCAAACATCCATTTAAAAGGAGATCTGTAAACAGTTGTATGTCAGTACAGTGGGAAGCCATGCAGCAGTGAGGAGGAGCAAACACTGGATCCAGACAAACAGATGAATCTCAGCACGCTGGCTGGAGGGAGCCAGAAAAAGAAGTGCTGGCTAAGCTCCATTTCTGTCAGATTCCACAAGAAGTCTGTGGTTGCTAGGGATGGGGTCAAGAAAGCTTTTGGAAGTGACATGTTCCTTATTGTGTTCCTAGGGTGTTTGCATATCCCCAAAGTCAGCAAACTGTATACAAAACATATTCCAAAGAACCAATTAAGAAAGGATAGGATCGCTGGGCGGTGGTGGTGCACACCTTTAATCCCAGCACTCGGGAGGCAGAGGCAGGCGGGTCTCTGTGAGTTCGAGGCCAGCCTGGTCTACAGAGCGAGATCCAGGAAAGGCACAAAGCTACACAGAGAAACCCTGTCTCGAAAACACACACACACACACACACACACACACACACACACACACACACACACACACATGGATAGGATCATGTCCAAAGACTACCAGAACTGACTTGAAGACACCTCCTTCAGTTAACCTAGGGCACTTTGGGTACTGCAGTAACTGAGCGAATGACTGGATAAAACAGACTCTATGAACCTATGCTTAGACAGGATGGGTTGATGAGTGAAGATGTATTTATATTTATTTATATTTGTGTCTAATAATGAAAATGTGTTAAGTTACTGTAATGAAACCACAGTAAAATTGATTCAAGCAAAGGTGATTGACACATCCTAAATCAAGGAGACAATTTGAGCATAGATGGACAGAAAACAAGACATTTACACAGATTCAAAGTTTGGTCACACACAGAATTGACAGCATACAGAAGGAAAAAAAGTAAGTAACACCTTCAAGCAGTGTTCAAGACTAATAAAGCAATTATGTGTCTCTGTAAAATTATTAATAATACGCCGGGCGGTGGTGGCGCACGCCTTTAATCCCAGCACTCGGGAGGCAGAGGCAGGAGGATCTCTGTGAGTTCGAGGCCAACCTGGGCTACCAAGTGAGTTCCAGGAAAGGCGCAAAGCTACACAGAGAAACCCTGTCTCGAAAAACCAAAAAAAAAAAAAAAAAAAATTATTAATAATATTGATAGAATGAAAAATATATAGTTTCATTTATAATGTTAGCATTTAACATGTCACAACACATATGAAATAGGAAGCTTCCTGACTGGTAATCATGGGCACTCAGCTGTTAAAATACAGAAATATAGAAAAAAATATCTACCATATGAAATTTGGCATGCCTATCCTGACAATCCTCTAAAACCGTGACTAAGATAAAATTCAGGGGACAAGGGATGTGAGATGTGGCGCAGCTGATAGAGCTCGTTTAGTGCCCACCAACAGGGCTTCGATCCCAAGTGCTGCATTAACAGTACTGTGGTCCGAAGTTCAGAAAGTAGAGAAAAGAGGATCAGAAACTTAAGGTCATCGTTGGCTACACAATTAGTTTCAGGCCAGCCTGGACCCGTCACAGAACAAAATAACCACAAAGAAAAAAGAAAAACTAAACTAAACTAAATTAGATCCGTCCGTCTGTCCATCCAGGAGCCAATTAAGACGCGACACGTAGAACCGAGCAGTCTGCAGAGCGGGCAGCTTGAGCTCCAGAGAGCTCCTGACGTTGGGATCTCCGCATCCCCAGGGTCGCCGCGCGTCCGCTGGGTCCCGAGCGGCGGTTGAGCCGGCGGCTTGCGCACCCGGGCGGCCACAGCATCCTCCGGCGCGGCCGCTCGCGCATGCGCAGTTAGCAGTCGCTGCTGGGCGGCTGCCGGCGGGATCGGTCTGGGGAGACGCAGGGGACCGAGTAGCAGCCAGTCGGACACCTGAGCTGCCGCTGCCGGACACAAGCCCGCAGGACAGGTGTGTGGACCGCGGGCCCGGGGTGAGGAATCGGGTCCGGATGCCGGCTGCACCCGATTCTGAGTCCAGAAGGTTCAGCTGGGTGCGGCCAGGTGAGGCTGGAGGTTGAGTTCAAGGATGGAGGTGCAGCAGCTAGACGCTTGGGGAGTGGGCTCTGCCAGCCTCGGGTAGAGAGATCAGCCCTGGGTGGAGGGAGACGCCACTTCGAGCGCTCCACCTGCTGCGCTGGCGCTGGGGAAGGCCGGGTGCCCTGCTCAGCCCGGAGCCCCTGGAGTCCGTTATCCCAGCGGTTGCCATTGTGGCCCCGTTCCACGGAGCCCTGGCCACGCTCCCAGGGGAGTTCTTCGCATCTTTCTAAAAAAGGTAAACAAAACCAACTTGGGCTCCTCATAAGCAGCCCACCTCTGTGCAATCCACCTCTGCGAAGCCAAAAGGACCCCACCACCACCACCAACACCCGGTGAAGGTGGCCCGGGAGTCCTGGCCACTCCCTAGACACTTGGGTGGAGCCTAGCGGGCGCCTCTAGGGAGCGAAGCAAAGTGTGTTGAGTTCAGCTAAAGCTTAATGACTAGAGACTCATTATCTAAAGCCTGTTTACTATCAATCAGATACTTTAGCTGAACTTAAGTGGCATCTGCCCCACCCAGGAGGAAGAGGCTCTGCAGGCGTTCATTCGGGGTTAAAAGATAAATGGCTAGGAAGTTGGGAACTGGAGATGGAAGGTACAGAAACGAACAAATTAGGCAAAAACAATACGGTCAATGGGAAGATATTTGGAACATGTTTAATTTGTGTTGAAACTTTGTGATGCATGAAATAGTAAACTGCGCATTTTTGTTTTGCTTGCTTGCTTGCCCTGACATTTTTACATCTCTCTAGATAGCCCTCTTCTTGGTCATTCTAATTTTGACGACTTTATAGTCCACATTTTGTTGGTGTGGTCATCCAGTCACATTGACCTTGTCCCTCAAATTCTTAGAACAAGATATTCTTTTGTCCTGTTTTTCTGGTCGGTTGGGATGGTTTACCGTATGTAGATGGTGGCATGTGTTGATGGATATGCACTGGTGGGTGCTGTAAATTAGCTTCAGGGTTTGTTTTGGTGTCTAATAAATTTTCCTTCTTAATTGTGTAATTAGAAAATTGGAACTGTCAGCACTGATGGGACTTAGCTCATGCCACTCAACCCTCTCACTTCATGGGTGAGAAGAGGCCCAGAGCACATGCCCAGTTCCAGTGCCCTCTGGACAACAGCTCTAGCCACTTAGAAGGCAGCAAGGTCAGGAAGCTTTCGACCTCTGTCATTCTGTAGTTAACTTCTGAAGCCACAGGAAAGAGCCACAGTCTCCAACCGCCACTCCTGAGGTGTGTCAATGACGTCTGACACCTCAGTCTGCCTTAGACCTGAGCACAGGCAAAAATCCTCAGTTATTAGAGGAGCTATTTACAGGAGTGTAAGTGTGTTAAAAAGGAAAGTACTGGGGCTGGAGAGCTTTCTCAGAAGTTAAGAACACACACTGCTCTTGCACAGGCTCTGGATTCAGTTCCCAGCACCCACATCAGGTACTGACAACCACCTGTAACTCCAGTTCCAGGGCATCAATGCCCTTTTCTGGCTTCCTCTGGCACCCCCCCCCCCCCACATGTACATAGCCCTACAGGAGAAACACACATATACATAATTAAAGTCTTAAAAAATATGTAAGGCAAATACCCAGAATAAAAGAATGAGTCTTGGAGGAAGCAATCTATAAGAACTACTGAAAATGTTTTAAGTAGAGTCCAAGTTAAGAATTGTTGTTAGAAAACATCAGGCTTGCAAGAAGGCAGGGGTTGGTTATGAAGGTTAACCAGAGTGTAAATGACACAGTGACGATTAGTGATATCTGTTAGGAGGTCATGTCCCTAATGAAGGCTGAGGGGTGAAAATGTGTTCATTCCACAGATGCCCTAATGAGATTAGTTACCAGAGACCCCAGGGGACCTGTGGTGCAATCTAGTCCTGCTTTGTTTTCTGTGGAACCCAGGGCCTTGGGCATGCCAGGCTAGTGCTGTGCAGTGAGCTCATTCCCAGACCTTGTCCATCCACTTAGGACCACTTTGGTTGACTAGAGGGGATGGTAATAGAAAGGGGAAATAATCCAGGCACAGTGGCGCACATCTCTACTCCCAGCACTTGGGAGGCAGAGGTAGGTGGATGTCTTGCGATTTTGAGGCCAGCTTCGTCTACATAGTAAGTTCCAGGATGGCAAGGATGAAACAGAGATCCTGTCTCAAAAATCAAACTAAAAAGTAAATTTATTTATTTATTTATTTATTTATTTATTTATTTATGGGTGGGGTGGTCTAATACTATGGCCCACGTGTGGAGGTCAGAGCCTTTGGAAATCAGTTCTCTTTGGTGTGGGTCCTAGGGATTAAGCTAGTTCCTCAGGCCATCTTAATGGGCACAATGTTTCAATTCAGAGGAAAGAGCAAGTTCAAATTAATGAAGATGTTGGGTCATCTTTGAGACTGAATAATTCTTCAAACTGAAGAGTGACCTCTGAACTGTGGGGTTTGGGAATCCTCAGATAGCTTTCATAGGAAGAAGCAAGAAGTATCTATAGAAAGATAACAGGGTGTGGTGGTGTGCACTTGCAATCCGGTGCTGCGGAGACAGAAAAGCCATTATGGAAAACACTGTGGAGGCTTCTCAGAAATTAAAAACAGAACCGTCATATGATCAAGTGATCAGGTATACGCCCTCTTTATTAATTCTTTGGTTGCTGAGACATAACACTGGATAAAAGCAGCTTGAGGAGAGAAGGCTTCTTCTGGCTCACGGTCTGAGGGGATACAGTCCATGTGGCCAGGAAGGTGTGACAACAGGAAGAGGAATCTGCAGTCAGGAAGCAGCGAGAGATGAACGCTGGTGCTCGGCTTCAGTTCAGGGCTCCAGCCCAGGGTTGGTGCTGCCTTCATTAAGAATGAGTCTTCATACCTGGACTAACACAAATTAGAAACCTCTATGAACAGGCCTGCCCAGAAAGCTTTCTCCAGGGGATTCTAGATTCTGTCAAGTTGACAGTATTAACCATCCAAGAACTTAAACTGAACATTTATTTTGAAACAGAAAACATGGTTCTAAAGTGATATTGATATTCTTTTAAATTTTTTTACATTAATTTATTTACTCTGCATGCGCGCGCACGTGTGTGTGTGTGTGTGTGTGTGTGTGTGTGTGTGTGTGTGTGTGTATGTATGTATTGTCTCTGTCCATAAAGATGGCAGTACCTGAATATAGAAAGCTCCCATCAAGGTAGATTTCTACTTAGTGGTTTTGAAAATGTACATTTTCAAAGTAAACACAGGAGTGGTAGCCAGCAGCCTTCAGAAGAAATCGAAGTCTCTGGCCCAGACATTCATCTAAAGTTTTGATTTAAAAAGGGGTTGTGTCGGTTGAACTAGTTTGGTAGAATAATGCTTTTTTGTGATGTTTTATAAACTGCTTTAATGATATATTATTTGTGTACTATCAAGTTCAACTGCTTAATATGTGTAGTTATATTTATAGAGTTGGGTAACTATTACCAAATTCCAATATTGGACATTTCATCCCCTACATGCCCACTAGCTGTCCCCAATCCTGATTTAGCTGATGTCTTATCTAGTCTCCAGTTCTTGTTTTCTCGGGTTTCTTCTTTCTCTAAAGAGAAATGGTACATTTATGATTTTCCCATGGCTTTTCCCTGGGCTCAGTAGTTTTGAGTTCATGAATTCTTGTATGGGTGTTCTCTCTTTTGCTGTTGCTGGGTGCTTTCCCATGGTATGAGTGCTTCAACTTACGTCTGTACACTCTTGAATTGAAGGGCATTTGAATCGGTCCACATTTGAGTTGATACAAGAACTGCATTTTGTGGTTTGTATCTAAGAATTTGTGAGGATATAAGTTTGGGTTTTATTTTGGCTATCTTTGAGTGGAATCACTGGGGCATGTTGAAACCTGCCACACTGTTTCCCACCTCCGTTGGTGTGGTACCTTGACACACCTCAGCAGTGGGTGAGAGTTCCGGTTTCTCCAATCTCTGTGATTATCAATTGTCATTTTTGATGATAGCAATTCTGGTGACTGTAGTGCCCTCTTTCTTAAGTAGGCCCAGATATGTCCATAGCTATCTATGGTCTGAAAAGCTTTAGAGTTCTAAGAATCTACTTTAAAAATGTCCCCATGTTGATGTTAGCTTTTTGGGAAAAGAATAGCGTACATGATGATGATGTGTTATTGTATCACTGCTTTTGAATCAATGACGCTGAACTGTTTCAGTGCCCAACAGTACTCGAAAGTCTGCTAGCACCAAGGGAGAGATCTTGAACTAGTATATGCTAATGATAGTGGGTGAGAACATAATTGCATAAATCAAGCGCTTCTGCTAAGAGGACGACAGGTTGCATTTGGCATTTCTTCTAACACAAGGAACAGCAGTTATGCAGTGTTTGAAGGCACATGTGGTCAGATAACTACGTGATGATCATGGAATTATAGAAACAATGAGTTCAAAAGAACATGGTCCCCAGCAGACAGCTTTATACAACATGGGATTTGATTTTGGCAAAACACTATTATGTTAAATGTATGATTAAAAACCCTTGGTTTTGGGTGTTTAGATGTAAGTGGACTCAAGCTTTATAATTATAAAATGTCTAATTTTGCATATACTTAAGCTACATTATTTGAAATAATATAAGTGAAAATTTAGGGATCATGATAGCTTTTTTTTTCTTTTCAATGAATTAACATTATTTGCATTTGATTGATGATGTTGCTGATATCTTTATATTTTTATACCATTAGCTCTTTGGTTCTGGAAGACTTAGAACTGCAAATGTGAAGTTGGTGTTTTACTTGTTCAAGGCTTAATTTAAATAATGTTGCTGGTGATGAAACCATCACAGAATAAAGGAGAAATTATTTCTTCTGATGGTTCTTACCACGTGGCATCCATGCCTGACTTTTCGCTGGCTGCTTTAATTTTACAGATGGTCAATATGCATTTCCAAGGTGTTGGACTATGCTTGAGTCTTCTGTTCATCACTGTCAATGCAGAATTTATGAATGATGGTGTTGACGTAGAAGACTTCAATGAAAATTCAGAAGAGAGTAATATTAAAGAAGATGAAACTTCCTCAGGGGTAAGACAGCTGTAAGAAATGTTATAAGTTATTCTTCCCATGGCCATAGGAGTGACCGGTCCCTTCTGACAGGGCTAGTCTTCCCGGTGCACGGGAAAGTGTCACTTTTCCCACTGTGTTCCTTAGCGTCCTACATCTGATTGATGACACCTCTGCCAGTTGTGCTCAATGAGCATGTGGGGAGTTTTCGCTACCACGGCAAGAGTTCGCTGGTTAAAGAGGATCGAGTTCTTTAGCAAAGACAAATGCCTTCAGTTCTAGTTCTGATGATATCAGAATTTGCCAGACAAAATGGAAGGCACTGTAACTTGTGGTTCTTCAAGAAGTAAAGGAAGTGGCTTTTGTTTATTTCTCCGTGTGTAGAAAATGCACACGAGGAGGGCGGGTGTGAAAGGGAAGGCGCGTCCTAGGCAAACACCTTATTACAGGGGTCTTTAAAAGTTCACACTTTAAAAAATTGGCACGCATGCTCACCACTCAAGTATATTTGTGGGATGACAAGTGGGGGAAAACACTTAAAATTTTATCACCAGACATCAGTTGTACAAAATAACAGGTTTCATTATGACATTACTAAGAGGTGAGTTTTGCAAACAGAGCCCATGCTGCCTGAATCTCTACTGCCCATGCGCACTGCGTACTAGGTTCTGAACTATCAGGATGACTTCAGATATTTGCAGAAATGAATAACTTTGGCTTTAAAACAATCTCTTTTCTAGACTATTAAATATAAGACACCTCAGCCTATAGGAGAAGTGTATTTTACAGAAACATTTGACAGTGGAAAGCTGGCTGGGTGAGTGCTCCTGAAAGACAGCATTTTCTTCCATTTGATGGGTTTTCTGAAGCTATTGGTCTGTGAAAATCAGCTCTCCTGTGACTTTGTGGAATAATTTAAAGCTATGTGTTTATACAGAGAGAGACAATGCAAATTAGGAATGCAAAGAATACATAGAGCATTTCCTAGTTCTCTAGGGCAGATGTTGACAGTGGAGATTCACAAGACTACTCTGTGTTACTGTTGCAGCCACAGTGACGGCATGCCTCGCTGTAACGTAACTACTGACTAGTATGCTCCAGAGCCTCTGCTAGGAGATATGTAGTCCACCCCAGTCCCCACTGAGAAACTGAGGCCTGGTGTGCGAGCTTACTCCCGCACCGATACTGAAGAGCAGATGCCAAGCCTCCTGGAATTGTTCAAAGGCTAGATTAACTTATTAACTTCTTGGCACTAATTTATTTTGAATAAAAAATGATTATGTTAGGTAACCTCTTGTATTTTTACATTTGTTTTATCTATAAGTTGCATATCTTATTTTAATGGCAAATATCTGTCTTCACCTTTATTTACAGGTGGGTCTTATCAAAAGCAAAGAAGGATGATATGGATTCAGAAATTTCCATATATGATGGTAAAATACTACTTAAATATTAGATAAAATAACCCATGTTCACTAGCCTTTGAGATTGTATTTTTGTTAAATTATGTTGGCCAGAAGTGCCAACCAGACCTCACAATGAAATGTTCAATTTTTCATCCTGTTCCTCAGTGTTTCAGGGATTGCTGGATTGAACCAGTTTTCTGATTCTTAAACCGTAGTTGTATTTTGACCCCAGAGGGTTAGCTTGCACTGTGCTGTTCTGGATGTTTCCCTCAAGCCTAGGCACTCAGATCAAGAGCAGAGGTGTCTTAATGAGCACTCTAAGATCATGGCCACCACTACAGCCCACAGCTTCAGGCCATGCCCATCATGCACAGGATCCCTGATGGCGCTGTCTTCAGGTTGGCTATGGAAGTATCTTTCAGGGTCATATGAAAGACCACCTTGGAGAATGACAAAAGAATGTCCCCCTCCTGCTCTAAAGCAGCCTCCTCAAGCATTCTATATCCTCTGCTGCAGGGGATGGGGGGGGGACGTCCCCTGTCTGGGAGGTCCTTACACCCTTCGGCACATGGCCTAGAACCCCGACTCGGCAGGCAGCCCCATCAGAGCATGTGCTAGACTTCAGCTGTCAGTTTCCCTCCCACAGCTTCTGAACTGTGTAAGATAAAGACATGCCTGCCTGCCTCCCTCTACACAAAATGTTCGCCATCCCAGCAAATCGCTCCTGCCACCATGTGTGTGCAATCCTCGTGAGCACACGTGCGGACCAAGCTAAAGCCATTGACGGAGTTCTTCCCTCAAAGAAACAATGGGTCCAGGCGATACACTGCTAAAATTGATCCAAATAAACTCAGTATCACTAAAAAACAGAATGCTTGATTTAAGCAACTGTGTTTTTTTTTTTTTTTTTTTAAGAAAAACCAAGTAAAATGTTCACTCTAGAAAAATGTAAGACAGAGTGCGCTTTAGGGAAACCCGAATTTATTTTGTTTTTAAGATGGGTCTTGCTATGTGACCCAGTTTGCCCTCATACATGCAATCCTCCTGCCTGAGCTATCTGAGTGGTGATTTGATTACAGGCACATACAACAAGGTGCTGCTCTTGAAAATCCTTGAGATTCCTTTTAAAATCCCAATAGTGTATACAAAGTGACACCAAAACTCAAGTTGATCTGATCTCAAGACTTGTGGTAGTGGTATTGTTCTTTAGAGAAAAAAAAAAAAAAAGCGGTCTAGAGCATTAGTGATTTAAATGTGCCCAAAAAAATAATTGTGAGTTCAAACATTATAACAAAATAACCATCTTTTGCTGAATTGAGTTTAGTTGGAACAGACAAACATATATAATTTTTAAACATATAATTTTGAAAATAACGTAAGTTGATTTTGATTTTTTTCTATTTTAACGGAGCAAAAGAGTGCCAACACAGAACTTTGGGGCTACAGTTAGCCCGCCTGGCTCACGGCCATGCGGTTTAATCAGAGAAGAGTTTGTGTGCTGAGATAGTTTTCAAATGCAACTTCAGTACCTACAGCACCTGCTGTGCAGACTGCTCACTTCCCGTTAAGGATGCACTTTGTCTTGTATACTTTTTAAAATATGTCATTTTTTTTTAATTTCATTTTATTCTAAGTGTCCAGACAAGGCAAACTTTTCTCTTGATCAAGAAGATGTACCTGGGAGAAGGAACTCACAGACAGGAAGGGCACTTGCTCTTATAGCTCATTTTTTTAAAGTCGGCATTCATAGACCTTATGAGATAAAGCATATTTATCATTTGTTTCATTGAGAGTAGGTCAAGAAGTTCTAAGCATTCATTTTAGAAGTGTACCTGCCATGTTATTTGTTAGTCTTCCGAGTTTGGACTACGGAAATGAAACCAGTTCCTGACAAATGACAAGAAGAGGAGGAGAGAGGAAAGAAAGGAAGAGAAAGGACTTGGAGATGGGGGAGGGGAAGATGAAAAGGAAGAATGAGAGGGGAGAAGGGGAGATACTGACTGCAGATGTGATTTCCTGATGTGCTATTTGGTTTTATTTTTCCATAATCAGTTTTCACGGGAAAGATCACTGCTAACAGCTGCTGAGATGTGACTTTCTGTGTGTCTTCTTTTCAGCTCACTGCTTTGCTTTCTCTTTTAGGAAGATGGGAAATAGAAGAGCTGAAGGAAGACCAGGTACCCGGCGACCGAGGACTGGTTCTGAAGTCTAAAGCCAAGCACCACGCAATATCTGCCGTCCTCGCCAAACCCTTTGTTTTCTCCGATAAACCTTTGGTAGTCCAGTAAGTTTTAAGGCTTTTCGATTTGTGTCAGTTTGGTGTAATTTGGCATCTGAATGTATGTTAGGTCTTGGTGCTGTGTATAACAAAAAAATTCCCACATTTCCCTTTCAAGGCTCATATACAAATGTCCACATATATAACCACACCCTGGGCTTTGAGGGGGCAAACAGTTTAGTGATCAACTACACATCACATGTCTTGTATGCACAATTCTGTCACTGTAAAGGACGGTACACTGAAGCCACCACTTTTATCTTAGTTTTTCAGTTCCTTGCTGATAACAGTCACTTCAGGACACAGAACAGAACCATAAGCCTGGCCAGCTTACCGTCCTATTCATGCCGAGCCACTCAAGGCAGCAGATTAATTCTAATGGAAATTGTCCACAGGTCAGTGTCTTTCGAGCGTGGAACTCTTTCAAAAGCTCCATGCTGAAAAGACTTTCTCTTCGCCCTGCACCGACATCAGCCGTGTGGTCTGCATGTGCACTGTCCCAAGGTCAGGCTAAAGGCTCAGCCTTCTCTCACCAGTAGGCTGTGAAGCCACAAGGAAGCTCTGAAAACCCTTCTCTATTCGGACCATACAAGACAGGAATGTGGCAATTGGCATGGTGTCTGAAACTGCAGAAATAGCGGTAGACCCTGGTCTCCAGACCCCCAGTTCCCCACCGACGCAGTGAACCGCTCCTTCTTGGGATTAGCTGCAGTCTAGATAAATCCATGTCAGTGGCTATTCACTACCAAGTGAGGACAAGTACCTGAACTAATTAAAATAACATTACAAACACTAAGTGGGACCAGTATCCACAATGGTATTATTTATAACTAATTAGGATTTGGTCTGATTTTTATTTTGCTGATAATTTTTTTGCCTTATTTTCTTCTCTATAGTGTGTGTGGAGGTGGCGGGGCAGGGAAGGGGGGTGCATCGAGTGTGTGTGTGTGTGTGTGTGTGTGTGTGTGTGTGTGTGTGTGTGTGTGTGTGTGCAAGCCTGAGATTGATGCTGGGATCATCCTTGATGCAATCCTACCCTGTTCACTGAGACAGAGTCTCTCAATCTGCAACATGTCTCCCTAGCCAGCTTGTGCTGTGAATCCCCTGCCTCCACCTTCTGAGGCTGGAATTACAGGCTGGCCTCCATGTTCACCCAGCATTTTACATGGGTTCCAGGGATCTGAACTCTGTCCTAATGCTTGGGTGTCAGGTGCTTTAACTACTGAGCCATCTCCCCAGCCCTTCCTTGAGACTGTAAGGTAGTCCCACTCTCATTCTCTTAGAAGTTAGATGTATAGAGCATCACTCTATGAATGTACTCTTCATTTGAAAAGGGTTGTACAGGAAACCAATACAAAATTCAAGTTGTCAGGAATAAAATGAATGGAGTGTTTTCTGTGCCAATCACTGACAGGAAAATGATCCCTTGCCAGATAGGAAGCAAACAGAAAAACACATCTAAAAATTTCCCAAACAACTGTGAAATGATTGTTTTGAAAAAAATAAAGAGGATCAAGAACTGAACAGCAGTCAGATGGGCTGAAATGAAAATATGGTATGTTAAGTGCTGTGATTGGCACATGGATCTGCTGACTTTTGGTTCTTTTCCAGTGTGTGCACATGTCAACACATGTCAAGCGCACCTAGCCTGAGATCTGAAATGCTTTGAAATTTAAAACACGTTTCCAACCTTTGTGATCACTTCTTCATATAATAGCAGCTCTGTACTACTGTTTTTGCTCAATATTTGTTCAAATCTTAATTTTACACATGCTATCTGTGTGGTGTTTGATATTTTAATAGATATGTTATGGTCAGTATGTAATGGAAATTGACATTTCTGTCTCTTTAAATGCTCATCACATCTTTGTGTTGAGACCCTTCCTTCTGGCTCTTTCTAGAACATAAATTATTGTAGTCACCTGCTGCTGCAGAGGGCACCAGAACTTCTTCATCCTCCCTGAGTGTGTTTTGGTCCCTGATCTTTAGCTTCCTTTTTTCCTTCTTCTCTCTTTCAATTCAAAACCTCTAATGACTCCTTTCCACTCCTATAAAACCAATGTTTTACCTCCCAAAAGAGTGAGACCACGTAGTAAATGTCAAGTTTTTTGTTGGAATTATTTTACTTAATGTGATGCTCCATGGTCCCAGCCATGTCTCTGTGAATAAAAGTTTAATCTTTTTAAGTGGCTGAGCAGTATTCCATTGGGCATATGGACCACCTTTCCCTTACCCAACATCAGTGGTCACCTCAGTTAATCCTGCATCATGGCGATCGATACTAATGCTGAGTAAATGTTGCAAGTGCAGGCATCTCACGGACTGATTACACTTCCTGTGACTACGTTCCCAGTCCTGGGAGAGCTGATAAATGGCTCAGAATGTAGTTCTGGTTTTCATTTGAGGAATCTCGTGCCATTTTTCATAGTGGCTGTATTAATTCATAGTCCCACCATCAATGTAAGAATTACCCTCTTTGACATCCTAAGCAGTTTTGCATGTTTATTTGTTCTGGGGTGGTTTTTTTGGTTTTTGTGTGTTTGTTTTGTTTTGTTTTGTGTTTTTCTTCATTAAAGCCATTCCACCTGGGTAAGGTTTGGTTTGTATTTTCCTGATTCACGATAGTACTTGTCCTTTAATATACTTTTGCTCATGTGTTTCTTCTTTTGAGAAATGCCTTATAAGCCTATTGCATCTCTTGGTTTTTGAGACAGGGTTTCTCTGTGTCATCCTGCCTGTCCTAGAACTCACTCTACACCAGGCTGGCCTCGAACTCAGAGATCCATCAGCCTCTGCCTCCCCAGTGCTGGGCTTAAAGGCGTGTGTATATTTTTAATAGGATTTTTGAGATTTTTTTTTCATTTTGCTCTTGAGTGTTTCATATAGTTTGAATATTAACAAATTATTTCTAATTTGTACACCTTGTTTTATACTAGCATGTGGTTTTTCCTGGAGAAAGCTCTGGGTCCTACTGGGTAGTCAGTGCTTCTGCAGTTGTTGGTTGACCTGGAATAATTTAAATCCAGTGATGCTTTGCTCAAATGGTCTGTTCCCTGTTAAATTGGGGGTGTTGGAGTTCCCTGCAATTGCTGGTTCTTCTCCTAAGTCTATTTGCATTTACTTGACACACACGCTCCAGTCTCAAGTTCACACCTGTACTGGTTGGGATTTTGTCCTCTTTAACTGACCCCTTTATCATTAGAGTGACTTGTCTCCCTTTACCATTTTTTTTTTTTTGGTTGTTTTTCAAGACAAGGTTTCTCTGTAGCGTTGGTACCTGTCTTGGATATCACTCTGTAGACTGGGCTGGCCTGGAACTCACAAAGATCCACCTGCCTCTGCCTCCTGAGTGCTGGGATTAAAGGTGTGCACCACCACCTGGCTTCCCCTTACCATTTTTGACCAAGTCTGTTCTACCTATTTGAGGAGAGTTGTATTCTTCAATTTGAATGGCAGATCTTTTTCTGTCACTTCACATTCCACCTCTGAATCTTTTAGTATGCAGAAAACGGTTGGCTCCTCTTCTTGTATTGTTCAGATTTTGTTGTTGTTGTTTGTTTAGTTCATTTTTCTTAAATTTACTCAGCAAGTCTCACTTTTATTGAGGAGTTTGAAATGTTAGTATTCAAGGCTATTGTTACAGGAGATTCTCTAATTTTGTCAATACGTTGTTGTTTTGTAAGTTTTTTATTGTTTGGTTTCTCTCTTACTGTTCGTCTCTGATGGTTTAAGGTGTGTGTGTGTGTGTGTGTGTGTGTGGTCTGTTATGAGTTTTATGCTTTAATGTGCTTCTGTGTTGGCAGCTACTGTCCTTTTGTCTCCAAAGTAGGACCCCATTATGGATTTCTCGTAAGGCTGGTTTGTGGTGCTGAGCTGACAGAGGTTTGGCTTGCCTTAGGAAGTAATACCTTTCCTGGTTGAAAAGGCCAGCTTTGCCAGCTAAGGTGTTCTTGATTGCCAGCCTTTCGTTTTTATTTTTGTAACCTCTGTGAGTTCAGTTTGTTTTCTGAACCTGCAGTGTTTCCTGCAGTTTCTGCTTCCCAGCTGAGACAGTACTTTCCTCTCATGGTTTTATGAACTTCCTCTTCACATGTTTCAGAATTCAAGTATCATGTGTTTCGGACCCGGTTCCCTTTGGTTGGATTTTCCTGGAGTCCTTTGAGCATTCTAGAACTCAGATCAGCTGGCTCTACCATCTTTATATTGTGGCTTTGATAGTAACTTACACCTTCCCGGCAGTGAATCCCAGGATGCTGGCTGGGTGGACCACACTGCCGTTAGTTCCACGTGGACACAGTAACGTGGTGTCATGTAGCATCTTTAGCCATAAAACGGATGGTTGCCGGGGTCTCGATGACTTAGGTGGGCAGGGCTTGTGAGGTCACGCTGTCAGCTTGGACGCAGGTGGAGCGTGTTTGGCAGGGCCTGCAGCTGCAGGTACCTGCCACATGTGTTTTTCGTGGGTGTGGAGATGCTGCAGTGGGTCTGGGGCGGCATGGTGTAGCACTCTCAGCAGTGGGGAGCACATTGATTTCTGGGGGCTTAGCATGGGTCGTGCTTGGGTAGCTGGTGGTCATACAGAGTCCCTAGTCTAGGGACTAGGAGGACGTAGTGGGACATTCTTGCCTATGCTCCAGGATGCTCAGCTGTGTCTAGACTTGTCCATCGCCTCTGAAGTACCTTGGTAGACTGAGGCGGGGTGCTCCAGGAGGTTGTGGATGCCTAGATCCTTCCAAGATCTGAGGATTATTGGTTTGACTCAGCTTCTTGTTTGGAGCCTTGGGGGGCCAATCTGTTTAAGCCAAGCTTCTTTCTGTTTTCCAGGATGAGGGTGGGTGGGTAGAATTGCTCACCTGCTTTGTGGGACCACAGGTGGGAAAGTTCTAAGATGGAGCATCTGGGCTGGGCCTGGCACTGTGAGCTGGCATTTTTTAGGGTAATTCAGTGGTGTGGGTTTCTTGTCAGTTCTGTAAGCTGAGCTGGGGTTGTGAAGGCTGCATTTGGGCTTCTTCTGTAGCAAATAGGCCAGTGCCCACAGCATTAGCTGGCATTGTTGGAAGGCCCATTCTCCACTTTGTGAAGCCCCTTTGGACTCAAAAGTTAGCCTTGGCTCGAGAGAGATGGGATGCTAGACGCCGTGTGCTTCAACCCTTCCTGAGACTGTCCCAGGTCTCCATATTGCATTTCTATTGTGTCTCTAGTATGCTCCACACTCTCCCTCAAAAGCTCCAATAAATTAGCAATTTTTTCTGTTGTTTTTTGTTTGTTTGTTTGTTTTAAATTTCTCTCAGTTCTCAAAGCACCTAGAACTTTCTACTGCTCTGAAGTTTGAAATAGTTTGAGTAACCAAGTGTCTCTCAAAGTGTTTTGGATTTGAAAGCATTTCAGATTTCAGACTGGGGATACCCAGAGGTAAAGTTCATGCATGGGTCTCAAAGAAACATCCAGCATGTATGTGCTATGTGATCATACAGCTTTTGAAAATTAGAGATGGTCTAGCGTAAGAAGAAAGCACATTAGCCCATGAAAGATATTAAAAAGTTCTACATATAAAAAAATCTGTAGCTTTAATATTATTTCCCCCAAGTATGCTTGACCAGGTAAGTTAGTTTTCTCCTTTAACTGTTTCATTTAATGTTTTGGTAGATGATACTCCTGAGAAATCTGAGTTACCAGCCTCAGTTTCCTGCTGGCTTGACGCTTAGCAGCAGTTTCCATATGTGACAAGTGACGTTTTGCTGACCCTCCAGTCCACTGCATATGATTTACACTAGCAAATTAATGTTCACTTTGCTTGTGGGCTTATTTCTAATGGTGCTGGGGATTGAAGGAGGCCTTAGCGTGCGCTGGGCAAATGCTCTGCCTCTGATCTGGGCCCAGCCCTGTTTGTACTTTTTATTTTGTGACAAAATCTCACCACGTTGCACCAGCTGGACTGAACTTTGGGGTCCTCCTGTCTCAGCTTCCCAAGTGTCTGAGATTAGAGCCTTTGCAGGTAGGCCTGCAGAGCTGATGTCCAGAAACAGAAAGTTTGCAGGATGAGAAACGAACAGAGTGACTGAGCCTCGGTGTGACGGGACAGCAAGGCCGTGTCCCTGTCTGTAGAGCCAGTTTGTGCTGGAGGACCCTCACCCTTGAGTCACCTGGAATACAGCAATGTCTTTTCTATTGTTGTTTTCCTGAAAACGACAACCTTGAAGCCGCACCAGGCATGATTTCTTCTGTTTTGTTCTTCAAAGATATGAGCCCCATGAAGAGACTGTCAAGTTGTGTTTTAAGTAAAACTTAGGCTTTAGGGGAAATAAATCAATTTTCATTTCTTTTTAAACTGTTTTTTAAATAGTTTTTGCTAAATTCCATAACAGAATGTGACATTTTTAAGCCTTTGTTTCCCTCAAGTTCTTTAGGCGGGTGAGGGCCACACCCTGCATCATAGGTGAGCAGATGGAATCAGAGCTTATTAAAGGATCTGTGTCTCCCAGGATGCCAGTGGGGCAGGCAGAAGACTCAGGAAGCAGAGAGTCTGTGCCCAGAGCCCTCTTTTTTTTTTTTTAATTTTATTTTATTTTATTTTATTTTTTTGCCCAGAGCCCTCTTATGGACAGCTGAGGAAAGAGCCAAGGCAGGGCCTGCCCACGGGCTTGCAAGTTAGACAGAATCACTCAGTCTTTTTTTCTTTTTTCTCTCTTCCTCTCTTTTTGATTCAAATGAGTACATCAATGGGTTTAAGCTGGCAGGTTGTATATGCTTTTTTATTTTTATTTTTGTCTTGTCCCTGAAGTTGCTAGGAAGCATTTAAAACTATAGTCATTCATTAAATAATCAGCACTGCACATAGTTTCTTAATTTTTTCATCTTTTTGTTTCACTTCATATAACAAAACCTTCTCCCCATTATTTTTACTGTTTTTCACTTTGGGAACTACTTTATAGATTTTTTTCACATATGATTCATTAATTTATCAGACACTTAAAAGCTTTTGCCTTATTATTTTAGCAATACTATTTCTTTAAAAACAACCTAAAACAGAAAAAAAAAAATAGCTGAGACTTCTAGTATGTTGCAGATCTGTGAGAGATTTAGGTATTTAGCTGTCACACTAGACAGTAGAAGTTGGCTATTTTTGTGTGAAATACCCCAAGTTTTTTAATGAAAATCTGAAACTTCTTTGGAGAAATTTATTTCAATAAATTCAAACTATTGAGCATGGTTTAGATGTAGTTGAATTGAAATAAAAATTAGTGGTGGGTTCTGAATCTCCAATGTTATCATCAATTTCTGAGAAAGCTGTTGTAGCTCAGAACATCCAGAATAGAGAGGCCAGGGATGGCTCAGTAGTAGAGTGCTTACCCAGCTTGTGTGAGGCCCTGGGTTTGATACCCAGCTCCATCAAGAAGGAGAATATAGGGAGAACTTGCCTCATCAGAATGTGAGGTTTCCAGTTGCTGTTCCTGTTAGTTAAAAATCTGTTTATCCTGCTGGGCGGTGGTGGTACATGCCTTTAATCCCAGCACTCAGGAGGCAGAGCCAGACAGCTCTCTGTGAGTTCGAGGTCATCCTGGTCTACAGAGATCCAGGACAGGCACCAAAACAACACAGAGAAACCCTGTCTCAAAAAACTAAAAAAAAAAAAAAATTCACCATTACCTTAATACTTTGGCTGGGAAAATTACATCAATGGGGTGGTTGGTTTTTGTCTAGTTGGTTGTAATTATTTTAAAATACTTTCGTATTTTAACATCATGACTTGAAGCATTAGGTGAGCATTTCTGCTCACCTCCTGTAAGTTGCGGGTATTCTTTCTATGAATGAGCTTGGTAGTAACATAAAATAATTCTGCTTAAAGGAATTGAGAGTGATTCATTATACTTTACAGAGCAACAAGTAACTTTTACTTATCAGCAGTGTGGTTCTTTTTCCTCCATTTAGATATGAAGTCAATTTCCAAGATGGTATTGACTGTGGAGGTGCATACATTAAACTGCTAGCAGACACTGATGATTTGATTCTGGTATGACATTTTACTATCTAAGAACACCTTATTAAAGTCAATAAGTATTTTAAGGAGTGGTTGACAACAACTGAAAAGTTCGTTTTCAATTGAAAAAAGTAACTATGTCTTTTTCCAACATGAGTCTACATGGTCTTTACAGTTTGCCTTCAAGATTCATCACACAGCTGCATTACTTGGTGAAAACGTCAGTTCTGTGCTCATTAGTTATATAGACAACTGTGCCCCATCTGCGAATAGAAAAGACGGGTGCTTAGAGATACCGATGAGATGTCAAATTGGAGCTCTTCACAGGCTTGTTCAGAGAAGCACAAAGCAGAAGCATCCCAAAGCCCACATTAAAAACTGGGCTGTTTCAAGTGTTGGCAAAACACAGAAAAAACTACAGTGGCTGTCCAGTTCTGATAGGCTGGGGGCATGTCTTACAGCTGTCTGCAAAAGAAAAGGCCGCAGTGGGAGCTCTGTCAGGGGTCTGGCTAGAACCTAAGTAAGGAGACCCTGGGTCTTGTTGAGATGGCTTTGCCATGGGCAGGCTGCAAGGAGCACATCATGGGTTGCTTTCTGAACAGCTGGCTTTCAGGTCAGGCAAAAGAGAGGCATTTGTAGGATGGAGTTAGTGAAGCTCTTGTTTTAGGTCTTGTAGGTCATGGTCTCAGTGGAAGGGTAGCTTGAATCCCTTTACTGCTTTATTGGACTCAGCAAATCCTCAGAGAGCCCTTCTAAGGTAGGAACTGTCATCTCCACATTTGAGATGTGGTAACATGGGGATTCGGAGGGCTCAGAAACTCACTCAGCCACATGCACTTGGTCACGTGGCAGTGGCAACATTGGAGCTGCAGTATCTGAGTACAGAATAATGTGCCAGAAGAGTAGGCCCCACAAGGAATGAGATTGAGTTCCTCTCTGTGTCTGAGCACATTTTACTAAGGTTATTTGCTGGGATCTTCCTAAATAATGGCAATGAATAATCCATCACTTTAGTCTGAGGTCATAAATGTGCTTAATTTCCTATGAACTGTTAATGCATATTTGCATAAAGTGTTGAAGCTTTTTTCTGATGCTAAGGCACCAGCTCCTCCCTGCACCTTCAGGAGGGAAGTAGTGTGTGCTTGTCGAAAGGAGCACATTACTTTGAAGCAGAAGTTTTCACTTTGCTGTATCTTTTATTGTCATTTGTATTAATTCTTCAACAAGTTGGCTTTTAATATAGTTTATAAACTCCACCCACTGGACAGAATAGAATCACTGACTGCACTATGACTCTGGGCTAATCTGGACCATCATCTCTCTTTGAAGGAAAACTTTTATGATAAAACATCCTATACCATCATGTTTGGACCAGATAAATGTGGAGAAGATTATAAACTTCATCTTATCTTCAGACACAAACATCCCAAAACTGGAGCTTTTGAAGAAAAGCATGCCAAACCTCCAGATGTTGATCTGAAAGAGTTCTTCACAGACAGAAAGACTCACCTCTATACCCTTGGTACACCTTTAATTCATTCATTCATTCATTCATTCATTCATTCATTCATTCATTCATTCAAAAGTACTCGCTGACCGCAGAGTTGCTGACGGCTTGTCCTTTTGGGAGAAAACAAACGTCTCTACCTTTAAGAAGTTTATCTTTAGGGGAGACAGTTGTGTCAAATAATAAAACAGGGGAGAAAAGAAAGCCCCCAGCAGAGGTAAGGGGAGTTCAGAAGAGATACCTGAGTGGAAGTCACGTAGTATGCAACTTTCCTGACAATGTTTTGCTGAGTAGGGTTTACATAGGAGAATGTCTGTTTGTAGGACAAATGCATTTTTAGGGGTGATATATACTGGGCCAGGAACTCTCACAGTTCGAGTTCTTTGTAATATACTTGCAACCTTTTTAAGTTTGAGGGTTTTGTTTTAATATGAGGAAGATTGGGTTATATTCTGTAGCTGTAAAAGAGGGACACTTTGTGGCCATGAGTCTCCACCAGGATTAGCTAGATGTTGAGTAGTTTTACCTGTGGAAATCATGGAAATTTTTATTATTTAAAAATGAGTTTAAAACAAATTTTGTCTTTATTTTAGAAAATACTGTAGCTAGTGATTTCAGCAAGTTTTGATTCAACACACTGGTTTTTCTTGGTTAGGAGAAAATTATATCCATAAAGTTCAGGCCATTTTCATATTTAGAAGTATCTTTGCAATGTCTGTCTGAATAATAACTATAAAGTATTAAAATTGTTCTCCAGTGATGAATCCGGATGATACATTTGAAATCTTCATTGATCAGAAAGTTGTGAACCAAGGGAGCTTGCTAGAGGATGTGGTCCCACCTATCAACCCACCCAGAGAAATTGACGATCCCAACGACAAGAAACCAGATGAGTGGGATGACAGAGCCAAAATCCCCGACCCCAGTGCGGTCAAGCCGGAGGACTGGTAAGGAGGACTGGTAAGGGGGAGCTCAGCTACCACGTGGTGTCCAGCCTGAACTGGTCCAGGATGGGTGAAGCATGATCCTAATCAGTCTTAACAACAAAAACCTGGAGTCAGATACAGATAGTGAAAGCTGAAAGATCAGAGAAGCAGAGCAGCAGCCACTAGAGACTTCTTACCTCTAAGAAATCTCAGACCAAATGGGGGCGGAGATCTTGTTTCCACCTGCCTTATATTCCTGTCTCCACCTCCCTAGTGCTGGGATTAAGTGTGCGCCATCACGGCCTGGCCTCTACGATTAACTAGTGGCTAGCTCTGTCCTATGATCTCCAGGCAAGCTTTACTTATCAGAACACAAACAAAATATCACAACAAATGGGTCGGTGACATTTATAGCCAGTGAAACTCTTTTAACAGCAATACTGTTTGCTTTGATAATTTTGTATGAAATAATTTTCAGAAATGGATGTTGCATTTCCTTATCTTTTTAACTTAAAACTTACTTTAACATTTTTACTTTGTTGCCTTTTTTCATCATGTGTTCATTTTTTTATTATATCAATTCTATGGGAAGATCCATGAGTTTGACATGTCAAGCCTTTCATTTTAATTCCTGGCTTGTTCTTCTTCATATGTGTGTGGTATTCTCTATAGGTGACTATAGAGAACTGGGATTTTGTTTGGTTGGTTGTTTGGTTGGTTAGTTGGTAGGTTGTTTGGTTGGTTGGTTGTGGTTTTGGTTTTGGTTGGTTGGTTGGTTTTGGTTTTGGTTAGTTGGTTGGTTTTGGTTTTGGTTGGTTGCTTGGTTTTTTGGTTTTGGTTGGTTGGTTGGTTGTGGTTTTGGTTAGTTGGTTTTGGTTTTGGTTGGTTGGTTGGTTGATTGCTTTTGGTTTTGGTTGGTTGGTTGATTGCTTTTGGTTTTGGTTGGTTGGTTGGTTGGTTGGTTGGTTTTGGTTTTGGTTTTGGTTGGTTGGTTGATTGGTTTTGGTTTTGGTTTTGGTTGCTTGCTTGCTTGCTTTTGGTTTTGGTTGGTTGGTTGCTTTTGGTTTTTGTTGGTTGGTTGGTGGTTGGTTGCTTTTGGTTTTGGTTTTGGTTGGTTGGTTGGGTTTTGGTTTTGGTTTTGGTTGGTTGGTTGATTGCTTTTGGTTTTGGTTGGTTGGTTGGTTGGTGGTTGGTTGCTTTTGGTTTTGGTTTTGGTTGGTTGGTTGGGTTTTGGTTTTGGTTGGTTGGTTGGGTTTTGGTTTTGGTTGGTTGGTTGGGTTTTGGTTTTGGTTGGTTGGTTGGTTTTGGTTTTGGTTTTGGTTTTGGTTGGTTGGTTTTGGTTGGTTGATTGGTTGGTTTTGGTTTTGGTTGGTTGGTTGGTTGGTTGGGTTTTGTTTGTTTGATTGTTTGACTTGGCTTTAGGTTACCATACCGTCATCAGTTTACAAAGCCATTGTGGGACTCATCACATCATCATGCCAAAGCACTGTTTCCCTTTACCAGCCCTGTATGTGTGTTATTTCTATTTTGGGGGACTGAAGGTTTTCCTTAACTGAAATGCATTCAGTTGATGAGTCCCCATAGTTTGAGGTTGGATGGTGAGGGATGCCAGCATACCTCTCTTTCTACCGAGCTAGTCTTTGTCCTTGAGATATGGTTTGTGATTTTTGCATGAAGACCGTGTTCTTTTATTCCTAAGAACCATAGTTTTTTTTTTTTTTTTTTTTCTTGCTGGCTACATAACTCTTAAGGTTTGCTAAATAGATTATATTTCTTTTTGTATTTAACCACTGTGTTAGGTTGTACTGTGTAACAAATATCATGAAACATACCAGGCAAAGACAATGCATGCTGATTACTACCTCAGTGGGTTGAGGCAGAGATGTGTGGAGGCAGTGCATGGTTCTATGGGTTCTGATGGACATACCGATGTCTACGGCATTTTCATCTTCCCAGGAGGACCTCACATCCTGCACCCCATGAGGCTTCCTTCTCTGTAGCTTGGCAAAGCACTGTGTAAAATGGACTCTTCTAGAATCTCTGCCTGTCCCCTGAGCCTGCCCTATGCTGACTCCTGCATCTGCAGCAGCTGCCCTGCGCGGGAAATATGTCGTCATCGGTCCATCCGTTCACAAATTGATGGAAAATTGCAGGATTTTCCAGTTTAGTGTAATTACAAGTAAATGTGTGGTCGACATTTACAGACAGAATTTCGGACGGACATAAATTTCTCTTATCAAGGATAAATGCCTAGGAATGGATTTGCTGGACCATTCAGGAAGTGTGTGTGTGTGTGTGTGTGTGTGTGTGTGTGTGTGTGTGTGTGTATGTGTGTGTGTGTGTGTGTGTGTATACATGTGTGTGTGTGTGTGTGTGTGTGTGTGTGAGAACTGGTGAGAAGCTGCGAGCCTTTCCCAAGGCCTTGTTATTTTGCACCCCACCAGCCTCACACAAGGGTTTCAGCTGCTTTACATTTACAGAGTTCTATTTCTGTTTTTCTTTTGGCCATTCTGAAAAGTCTGCAGTGGAATCCTACTGTCTGAACTCACATTTCCCTAATCTCGCTCAGTGTGTGGCTTTTACTGCCATTTATATCACTTCTTTGCTGAAATACCATTTTAGGTTTGTCAAATGTTTTTAGAAATTGCTTATTCCTTTATTTTGTGTGCTTGTGTGTATGTGGTGCCTGCCCCACAATGACTGTGTGAAAGTTAGGACAACCCGAGGTAGTTGGTTCTCTCCTTCTATCATGCAGGTCTTGGGGGTTGAACTCAGGTCCACTGTTTGGCCGCAAGCACCTTTACCCACTGAGCCATCTGGCTAGCCCTAAAGTGGGTTTCTTGCAGGCAACATGTACTTGGTTCGCTCTTCTCTGCTTTCAGTGAGTTCTCCCAGCTGTTTTGTGTCTGAAATGTATTTGTATCAGCATAGTTTTTGAAGGGTAATTTTCACTAACAACTAAGCACCGCTGGGCGCTGTCTCTGAGAATGCATCCGTTTTTGTTTTTGTTTTTGTTTTGAGGCCTGCCGTTAGTAACGGCGGGTGGATGATCCCTGCCTAGTGGGCCACTGTTTTCAATTTTAAGGTATTTTCCCACACTACCAGTTTTCAGCGGTGCGGTTTTGCTGTGTTCTGATGTGGATTTCTTTGTCCTCGTGATTGTATTTCTCCAGTTCAGTTCTTTGCGCATCTTAGAATGTGGACGCGCCGTTTGTGTGGCGTGCAGATTGGCTGCTGCTTCACCGAGCATCCTGATCGCTCCCTACGTGTTTGTTCCACTGCTTGTGTTGTCTCGCGGTTTTTTCTGGGTCTTTGAAAAGTCATTCCCATTTCCTCCAGTCACTTGTTTGTAAACATTGCTGTGACCACCTGTCCAGAACACGGCATGTTGTTCTTAAGAAAACCCAACACGTCAATCCTGCTGATTCAGAGAGATACTGACGGTAGCGGGGCCTTTCCTCTCAGGCTTTACAGAGGGTAGGAGCAGCAGGCTGCGTTAATGGAATCATGTGATGTGTTCGGACTGCCAGAAACAGCAGTGCACCTCCATGCGAACCCACTCCAACTCAGATTTCTGTGCCCAGAAAGAGGACGTTACCCTCAAACTCAAGAAGCTGTAGATGACAGCTTCATGTTTGGTGAAACGTGTGAGACTTGTCTAGGAGGCGCTAAAAGAGAAGCTGTCGAGTGCCAGGATCCGGTTGCTGTGTGTGTTCCGAGACCGACTCTGAGGTCGGGTCGGCCGAGTCTGCGCATCAGCAGAATTGGGTTTAGTCTGTTTTGCAGCTTGAGGTGCATGTGGGAAGCCATGAATGAGCTGATGACGTCAAGATGTCCGCTTTTCCACAGAGGTGGTGTCTCTGTCGTTCTCCTGCTCACCATGCTCATGCTCCTCGGGGTTTTCTTCCTAAGTTTGTGTTTCTTTTTAAATTAAAATACTAAAATTAAATATGGAGAGTTTATAATTTTTTAAAAATGGCGTAGGAGGAATCTTTTTAAGTCTGACATAAATTAGAAAAAATCATAAAATGTTAATAAATGCAGCCGCCTGAAAACATATGGTTTGTAAATGGCAAAAGGAACAGCAGCAGACATGTGTTAAAGGCCAGGCATCAAGTTAGAAACCTGTGTCGCAGCACTGGGAAAATAAGAGCGGGGCATCAGGGTGTCACAGCCTTGGCTACATAGAAAGTTCCAGGCTAGCATGGGTGATGTGAGACCCTGCCTAAATAAATAATAACCATATATTTAAAAACCGATGCGGACTGGTGAGATGGCTCATCGGGTAACGGTCCCTGCCACTGGACCTGACTGATGGCCAGAATTCCACCCTGGAGCCCATGTGGAAGAGAGAACCAATTCTGCAGGTTAGCCTCTGACCTCCTGTGTGGTCACAGGAGACACACACACACACACACACACACACACACACACACACACACACGAGAGAGAGAGAGAGAGAGAGAGAGAGAGAGAGAGAGAGAGAGAGAGAAGAGAGGGAGAAATAATAAATAAATAAATGTGAATTTTTTTTTAACCTGAGAAAGTAGAAAGTGGAAAGATTATATTTTTATAGTACACAGCCAGCAAAGGGCCAGTTTCCTAATGTAAAAGAAACAGGCGACCTAACGAAATAAGAATGGTTTGGAAAGGCACTGGTGCTGCCCTGTGCGCCTGGTTTGGGTGGAGATACCTAACTCCTGGCTGTCGGGCAGGCTCTTCGGGCTGCATTTCCCACAGCAGCTCCTGTCTGACTTGACTCCCGCCAGGCTTGCCCACTGAGCTCTGCTTCCAGCTTTCCGAGCTCTTTCCAGACCGAGTCTCCAGACTTTCCCAAGCCCTTCCCACACATGAACAACTTCCAGAGGCCTCTGAACCACACGGTCAGGGTTAGTCATGTAAATGACCGCATTTCTGGGTGCCAGTTTCTGTGTTAAATTTCCTTCACTGTGACAGAAAACACCCAGGAGTCAACACATAGGAAGAAAGACTTGGGCTCAGTTTCAGCATTTCATGCATAGGTGCCTGGCTCCATTGCTCCTGGGTGCGTTGTCAGGACACCTTGCAAAGGGCCATGTTAGAAACAAAGTTTCCCACATTGTAGCAGCTGGGAAACAGAGAGGAATCACTTTATAACAAAATCCATTAAGTTTGAAATCCATTAAGCTAGGAATCGGAAAACAGATTGATTCATTCATGAAACCAACGCCCTTATGATCCTCAAGACCTCACTCTGAACTTGGCGGCACTGGGAACCAAACCTTCAACACATAAACTCCAAACCATATCAACAGACATCTAGTACGTAATTTTTGCTGACTGAGCTTGAATGATAAAAGCAAGATTCAGCATTCTATGTATGCAATGCTATCATTTATATTAAAAAAAAAAGTGTGCATGGAACACAAGACCACATATGACAAGCAAATGAAGTGTGTGTGTGTGTGTGTGTGTGTGTGTGTGTGTGTGTGTGTGTGTGTTGGGGGTGTATGGTGTCCTTAGTAGGCACACAAACCAAATGATAGGACAGGACATACTGCTGCAGAACCCTCTGGACATTTTGACCTGTGTATTTAAGAGCTTCCTAAAACAGTGAATACATTGTCATAATATATTTACAGGGATGAAAATGAACCTGCCCAAATAGAAGACTCAAGTGCTGTTAAACCTGATGGCTGGCTTGATGATGAACCAAAGTTTATCCCCAATCCTAGTGCCAAGAAGCCTGATGATTGGTAAGCATTCTTCAATTCCAGGAAAGGTGTCAAGTGAATCCTGATTATCTACTAATTGTCACTACTGGAGGCTAATAGATTCCCTCTGCTCTAATAACTTCAGGAGTGATGACATGGATGGAGAATGGGAGGCACCACGTATGCCCAATCCAGCCTGTCAGATTGGATGTGGCGAGTGGAAACCTCCTATGATAGATAACCCAAAATACAAAGGAGTCTGGAAACCGCCAATGATCAATAATCCTAGCTACCAGGTAATGACCACTGTCTCAGTTCTGTAATCAGGCAATCCTCACCAATGTTCTGTTAGCTTTTAGAAGTTTGATTTGTAGCTTATGAAGTCAAAGAAAGTCAACTAATTTAGGGTAGGTAGAGGAGGGGACGCATGGATCTCCCTGGGATGGGGAAATGGATTTTACAGATGGACTGGGGGTGGGTGGGGACAGGAGTGGAGTGGTCAGGAGGGAGAAGGTGGTGTATAGGGAGAGAGTGTGGGGAGAGCCTGCTGGAATTGGGGGACATTTGGGGTGATGTGGAAACCTAGTGTAGTGGAAACTTCCTGGAATTAATGAAGGCGATCCTAATAAGGACCCCTAGTAATGGGGATACGGAGTCTTAAATAGACATCTGTTGTCACCAGTGAGGCCTCCAGTGACAGGACTGAGTCGCATTCAATTGAATTGTTGGCCAAGGGGACCATGGAAATCCTTAACAACCCCAACTGTTGCTAAGACAAATGGTTGCTCTCCAAAAACTGACAAGGGCGGCGTATTGCTAAAGACAACACCCACACAACTCATTGAACATGGAGAAGTCATCTTTTTGGTGCTGGTGGGGAGATGTACTTTGCCGGCTACTAAAAGAAAAACAAAGATACCAACCCAGCCACAAAACCTTTGACCTACAACCTGTCTTCCTGCAAAATATGCTAGGGCAATGGTGGCACAGAGCTTGTGGGAGTGGCCAGTCAATGTCTGATTTGACTTAAGGCCTGCTCCATGAGAAGGAACCCATACCCAACACTGCTTGGGTAACCAAGAACCAGAGACTAGATATCCCAGAGGCCTAGGGTACAACCAAGTACTACTGGTCTTAAAAATAAAGTATCAATTTAAAAAAAAGAAAGAAAAAATGTAGCAGCCAGGTGGTGGTGCATGCCTTTAATCCCAGCACTTGAGAGAAAGGTGGATCTCTAAGAGTTTGAGCCTGGTCTACATGGTGAGTTCTAGGACAGCCAAGCAGCCAGGCTATATAGAGAAACCCTGTCTCATTTTATATATTTCTTCCCAATAGTCAGGTGGTGCTCACTGTGGAATAAAGTTCCATTTTCAGAAGTAAATAAATGAGTTCTCATGGAGAGAACTCATGTTATCCATTTCAAGAATTAGTGTCTGTACTTCGCGAACTCCTTATTTATCTAACAGTGTCAAAGTTCAGAATTGTGAAACTGTCAGACTTTCTTGGGGGCTCTGGCTTCGCTTCCACTGTTCATTTCCCCCTCTAGTTTGTCTTTGAAGTGACTCGTTGATGTCTCCCTCACCATACAAATGTGGTTATGTGTTCTAACTCTTCACTGTAGTCTTTCTTCACAGCATTTATCACAAAGTGTGTGTGTGGATGTGGATGTGTGTGTGTGTGTGTGTGTGTGTGTGTGTGTGATTGCCCTTCATCTTACTGTTTTTGAGACAGTGTCTGTCATTGAACCTGGAGCTTTCTGATTCAAATAGACAGGCTGCCAGAAAACCCCAGGGTTGCCCTGGCCCCTTGGGTCTTGGACTACAGGCCTCTCCTACAGTACCTACTTCCTAAATGGGGCTGGAGACTGACCTCGAACCCTTCTACCTCACACAGGGGCAAGCACTTTACCAACTGAGCTGTCTCCCGTCCTCTTAGAAAAGGTTTCTTCTGCTCCTTTTTGTTTGTTTAATGGCGTCACTTTAACATTGTCTTCATATGTTGTTCCTTCCAGGGAATCTGGAGTCCTCAGAAGATCCCTAACCCCGATTATTTTGAGGATGACCACCCATTCCTTCTGACGTCTTTCAGTGCTCTGGGCTTAGAGCTTTGGTCCATGACTCCCAACATCTACTTTGATAATTTTATCATCTGTTCAGAAAAGGAGGTGGCAGACCGCTGGGCCGCAGACGGCTGGGAACTGAAGATAATGGTGGCGAATGCTAACGAGGTACGGTGGTGACTGTGGGGTGTGCCCAGAGGCAGCAGCCACCCAGTGCCAAGGAGACGGACTTGCACACATTCTGCAGACAGACTGTTCAGCTTTTCTGCGTAGACTATGGGGTGAACTCAGTGTGCACCTGAGTCCCATGTCCTCATTTCATTTGTTAAATTATGGAAGCTCTAATGAGACTCAAAGCCCACTTGTGGCTTATAGCAATAGGAAATGCTCCTTTGTGTTTTGATGTTGGCAGTGCAAGCCTAAGGTTTAGCACTAAACTAAATGCATTTCAAGTGTTTTCACTAGAGAAATCTCGAGAACTCTAAAGCCCCCATGATTGTTCATCTCTGCTGCAGTGTTGTGCACTCCAGGTAGCTGGCCTGTGAGCCTCCAGATACTGTCTCCACCTCCCACCACACCACGGGGGCTCTGGTCACTGATGCAGGCCACTGCAGCCAGCATTTTCTGCCCATGCCAGGAACGGACCTGCGTGTTAGGCACCTTTATCTGCCGAACCATTCACCTACCCCCATTTGGTTTCTTCAGACACGTGATTGTCACAAGTAAAATATATTGTGACCTCAGATTTTATGTTGCGAAAATAAAATTCATGCACAAGGGCCACTTGTGGAATTGTTCATATAAAAAGAAAAAGAAAAAAACAATAATCCCTGGGTGATTTTATTAGTAAGTTCTTTAAATAACAGAATGTATTATCAAAGGGGTCTTTTTTTCTTTTTCATTTTTGGTGTGGATGTGTAGTATAGTGGTGTGTGTGTGTGTGTGTGTGTGTGTGTGTGTGTGTGTGTGTTATCAAATTGTATTGCCCAGTGGAAGTTTGTAAAGGTTCTGTGCTGATTTCTCCCACAGCCCGGTGTGCTCAAACAGCTAACCACAGCAGCAGAGGAGCGCCCGTGGCTCTGGCTCATGTACCTTCTGATGGCTGGGTTGCCCATAGCATTAGTTACTTCGTTTTGTTGGCCAAGAAAAGTAAAGGTAAAGAAAACACACTTTTTCAACTTGGTTTTTCAGACTTGCTTGTATTCCGGAGTTGTATGAATCAGGCAGTGAATGAATCCAATATAGATGCAATGAATTCAGTTTCCTGTAAGATTTAATGAAAGTTTATTATGTACCTTGACAGTTAGTGCAAAAAAAAAAAAAGGTAGATAAATGGTATGATGAAGAGGACGCACATTGTCCATTTCAGTAATTGGTGTCTGTGCACTAAAAAAATAAAATAAAAATAGTGCTTTGCTTTTAGTAAAAACAGTTTTTGTTAAACTACCACAGAAAAAATATGAAGACACGGGTCCTAAGACAACTGACATATGTAAACCACAGACCAAGGCAGCTCTGGAACAAGGGGCAGAGGAGGAGAAGGCCCCGGAGAAGCCAGAAGATTTGGAAGAGGAAAAGCAGCCCAGTGATGGTGACATGGTCATTGTTGAAAAGGGTGAGGCTGTGCTGTGACTTGTGACAGACACTGTCCTGCTGGTGCTGACACATTTGAACCGCCAAGAGCAGGTGCCTGGCAGTGGGGATCAGCAGTCCTCTGAGAGGACAGCCCTAGAGCAGACAGTCTCCATTGCCTGTCCACAGCCACAGCCTCCTGGGCTTCGGAGACTCCTTGACTCTGAGAGTAGAGATGAGTTACTGTTCACACACAATTGCTGTGTGACCAGACATACCCTCACCCCAGCTGGGGCACCCACAGTACCACAAGGTTCTCCCAAATAGAGCTAGTGTGTACCTGGGGTTCCTAACAGGCACACGGTGACTCAAAGGCAGTGTGCATGTGTGCGCACATGTATGTCATGGACCACACATGGAAGTCAGAGGACAACTTGCAGGACTAAGTTCTTTAAAAAGAATGTGTGTGTCTGTGTGTATCTGAGTGTGTGTGTGTGTGTGTGTGTGTGTGTGTGTATGTGTGTGTGTGAATTCTTTAGGTTGTAGGTTCTCAGAGCCTTTGTAACTTACTAGTGCTTTATGTTGGTGTGTCTGTCTAGAGGGTATTCACAAATAACTAATTTATGAATACTTCAATATCAACAGGGCCTTATTTTAGAAGGCAGTTTCGCCTTTCCCCACTGTCCCACACTATGCATGTAGAAATATGTGTAGAAGGCAGAGGTGACATGTACCACCTTTCATTTCCTCAAACCTAATTTTTGGTAAAATGAGTTTTTACTTTATACTCTCTCAAGACATGCTCTCTTTTCTGTGTGTGGAGGCCTTCTCCTCCTCTGCCTCTCTGTCCTTCTCTTCCTCTGCCTCTCTGTCCTTCTCCCCTGCGCTCCCCACTTCCTCCCTGTCTTTTCATAATGACGGTGGCAAAGTTGGAGATTTGGCTAAAGAGAATCCATAGGAGAATCAGTGGAGAAAAGGCAGATGGCAAGGCCCGAAGGGTACAAGATAATTCAGACAGCAAGCTGGGGACACAGGGGTCACCTCAGTGGAGACGTGTCACTGAGTCATGCCTACCAGACAGCTGAGAATTATTTGGGCTTTGTATATTGTATAATAATAATTTTAGAAACATGTCCTTTGCTTCAAAAAGATGATTTTTTATAAGTGTAAAATAATAAGTATTTACAATTAGCTGTTTTTTTTTCTTTTCAGTTTTGAAGGGTAGAAGTTGCTTTTTAATTGTGGAATTTAAATTAATCTCCCTTAATTTTTCTTAAAACTTTTCAGTAGCAAAATCCTAACTCATGGGTCTCTGCCTTTAATAAAATCTGTATTCTAGTAGAGAAAGTTGGTGAACCGGAAGAGAAGAGAGAAGAACAGGAAACCATAGAAGGGCAGGAGGAAATGAACAAACTGAATAAATCTGGATCAGAGGACGAGGTAAGCCTCGTGACAGGAACAAGCTTCCACCATGCTTCCCCCGTTTTCTTGACTAAGTGCCTCCTGACATTTGAAAACAAACTGATAGAGAAGGCAGAAAAGCGCTGTGACACGTTGTCATCTTGACATGTGATGGAGGCACACTCCACCTGAGCCGCACACGATGGAAAAGCAGACCGCACTGGAAAAAATGACCGTAACTCTCTTGGTAAAGACAGACGAGGTCACGAGCATTTAAAGGGCAGTCCTCCCGCTGAAAAGACTGTTGTCTCAACCCACCCTCTAGTCTTTTCACGTGTATATTTGTCAGTAAGCTAAACTATTTTTGAATCGCATAGTTTGGAGAAATAACTTGGTGTGCTGCAGGGAGGACTGTGAAGTGACTTCAGTGGCGTACTATCTCCATGCACGCATTTTGTTCTTAAAGTTTGCTGTTAGGTACAAACACATTCCGAAAGGTAAAGAAAGGAGAGAAAACTGTGAAGACATTATGTTTTTTTCCTCTCCTAATTTTTCTGGAAGCTTTTATTCCAGAAGTTCTGATCTCTGTAAAACGAGCTCAGGGTTCATTACTCACAGAAACAGTGTGTGAGCAGTTTAATCCCTCAGCGGGAATCACACAACTATTTCCTAGGAGATTGAGACCGTGTTCTGAGTCATAAATAAAACTTGCTGCAGGAGCAGGCAGTAGTGGTCTTTGCCACATGCTTATCTGATAAGCAGGGTTGTTTTGAGAATGTCATCAGGCCAGCTGTAAATATTAAGACATCAAGGCAGCTTCATGAAATACAGGAGCCGGTGTAACACAGCGTTGGGTGGCCAGAGCACACATTTGAAAGGATGAGAAGAAAGCGTACTACTGCCCACTAGTTAAGGTTATGTGAAAGGAAACATTTCCTTGTTCGTTGTTTTCCAGATGAAAGAAGCCGACGAGAGCACAGGGTCTGGGGACGCACCGGTGAAGTCATTACGCAAGAGGAGGGTACGCAAGGACTGACGTGTGTCAAGTATTTCAAATCCCCGAGAGACGGAGCTGGCATTCTACAGTTAGCGTGCCCAAAAGGACAGTGAATCCATCTGCACAAACTCTTTCTAAATATCTAGCAATGTTACTTTTTCAGATACTTCTTTCTTTCTTTCTTTTTGTGGGGGGAAAGTAACTTTGAAGTTAACTGGTCTTTGAATTTAGAATAAAAGAAAAGTGGCACATTACATGAGATCCAAGAGATTAATATCCTTAGAAGTTACAGTTTTAATAGTTGGAAGATAGGTTTGGTTTTGTAGATCAAAATCACATGTAGCCATCACACCTGCTATTGGAAATGTCAACTATTGGACTTTCCATTTAAATGGCTATGGAAGAAGATGCAGGTTAGTTTTATAATAAAATTCAAGTATGCTCTGTCGTACAGACTGAAGGTAACAGAGTTCCTGTGTGATCGTTTGATGCTGTTGGATAGGACCCACATTTACCTTGCTTATGTCACACTATGGTTAGGGTCAGTTCACGTAGAGATTCCTTGACGAGGTGCTGTGTTGACAGGCATGTCAACTGAACAAGTGTTTAAGGGTCACTCATGCAATCACTGGGTAATATGCAAGCATGTTCTATACGTGAACACAGATAACGGGCTTGTCAAAACCAAATAATGTACAGATTTTTGTTCAAGCTTTTGTAGCCACTTCATGCCCAAATGGCTTATCTCATTCATAAAACTGTGTGCACACACTGCTCTTGAAAATAAAATTTAAATATTTTTCTCATTTAATTTTTTTTTTTTTTTTGAAGATAGGGTTTTTCTGTGTAGCTCTGACCATCCTGAAACTTGCTCCGTAGACCAGGCTGGCCTCAAATTCACACAGATCCGCCTGCCTCTGCCTCCTGAGTGCTGGGATTAAAGGCGTGCACCACTGCTCGACATTATTTTTCTCATTTAAATTATGACCCTCTCTATGAGTCATTACTGGAGAGGTTTCATTTATTATTGCAGGATTCTAATGGTTAAATCCAATTCTTTAGCTCTGTCTTTCTGCCATGATTTTCTGCTAACGAGGTCACATGTATTCTGAGTCTGTTGTCTGAAGTGGGTGCCCAGACAAGCCCCTTTTCCACAGTATTCCACTTACAATGTTTTATTGAAGAACATTTTACACTTAAGTAACATGTGCCAATCCTTTGAAGGGCCACTCAAGTCTACATGAGGACTAGAGGATGACTTTGATACTGAGTCCCTGTGGAACTTTGATGAGTTGGGGTTTGTTTTGTAGACATGCACACCCCACCTTTTGGCAGCTCCTTTGGATAGGTAGGTTCAGAACTCACCCACTGGAAATCCCCTCAGATGAGGAATTCCACCTCGTCTCCCGAAAGGAGACTGAGCAGAGCCGGTGAGACTGCATCTTTCAGAGAGTTGTGGAGGTAGAGCGATTTTCCCCATGGCCATGCTCTAACATCCATAAACTCTTGGGTGGATTTTTAACATGTATGCAGGTCCCCTGGAGACCCAGAGAGGGCACTGGATGTCTTGGAACTGGAGCTACAGAAGGTCGTGAGCTTCCATGTTGGTCCTGGGAACTGAACTTGGGTCCTCTGCAAGAGCAGCTCATGCTTACTGGCTGAGCTGGCTCTCCAGCCTCTGCTTCTTTTCTTTGAAAATACTCTTCAGCAAGGCTCACTTCCATTGGCCATTTCTCTAGGATGACATCAGCGTTGTTAGGATCAGTGTCAGTCTCCTTTGGAGGGACACAGTGGAAGCATTAGTGTGGGATGAACCGCTGTGGTGGATTCAGTGTACCAGAGAATCTAGAATTCTCAAAACAGCTTCACTGGGCCAAGGGGTGGCGCTGGGGGTAAAAGTGCATGCCGTGTGGGCAGGTGACTTGAGTCCAATCCAAGGATCTAAAAGTGGAAAGAGAAGGAGAGATCTGAGTTCCAAAGTGTCCTCTGAAGAGGCACACTCGTGAATGTGCGTGCATGCACACATGAGTGTAAAATTATTTTGTACACAGTAGAAACTGTTCAGAATAGTCAACATATAACTCACACTCTGGACACCCACCTGTGAGGTTCTTGTTCAGATTTTTGTTGTATGTTTTACCTTTAGCAAGATGTAAAGATGAGATATCAGCTGACAGACAATTTCTCTAAATCTGTTATATAAATAATTTATATAAAAAATATTTCAAACCATCTCATTTATTCCCAAATCATATAGGTCCCATACTTTCCTATAGTATGAAGAGGTTAGGAAATGAAGCTGACTTCATTTTTTCCTACTGCTGCAATAAGACATGACCAAGGAAATTTACAAAAGAGTTTAATTTGGGTTTAGGGTTTCCGAGGCTATGATTTCAGGGCAAAGGCATGGCACCAGGATCAGCTGAAGTAGGAGGCAGAGAGCACACTGGGAATGGCACATGTCTCAGGGTTTCTATGGCTGTGACGAAATACCACGACCAAACAGCAAGTTGGGGAGGAAAAGGTTTATTTAGCTTACACTTCAGCATTGCTGTTCATCACTGAAGCAAGTCAGGACAGGAACTCAAACAGGGCAGGATCCTGGATTCAGAAGCTGATTCGGAGGCCATGGAGGGGTGATGCTTACTGACTTGCTTCCCCTGGCTTGCTCAGCATGCTTTCTTGTAGAACCCAGAACCAGCAGCCCAAGGATGGCACCACCCACCGTGGGCAGGGCCTTCCCTCATTGATCACTAACTGAAAAAATTCCTTACAGCTGGATCTCATGGAGACATTTCCTCAGCAAAGGCTCCTTCTCTGATGGCTCTGGCTTGTGTCAAGTTGACACACAAAACCAGCCAGTGCAGCATAAGTCTTTTGAAAACTCAAAGCCCACTTCCTAGTGATACAACGTCCTCCAACAAGATCATACCTCTCAATCCTTCCCAAACAGTTCCACCATCTGAGGACCAAGTATTCAAATATGAATGCTTATGGGAGTCATTCTCACACCACCACAGAAACCATCTCCTCTTGACAGGTTAGACGAGGCAAGCTGATGGGAGAAAACATAAACCTGGGAACTCCCTAGAGCTGTGGCTACAGGAGGTTGTGAGATCCCATGCAAGTGCTGGGAACTTTGCAAGAATGGTGTGAGCTTAACCACTAAGCCTTCTCTCCACCCCCTTTGGAAACATTTAGTCTGTCTCTAAGACCCCAGTGCACAGAACAATAAGGGCAGTCCTAAAAATGATAGGCACTAGGACAACTAGAAAACCATCTTTAGGGGCTGGAGTGATGGCTCAGTGGTTAAGAGCACCAGCTGCTCTACCAGAGGACCCGGGTTCAACTCCCATCACCCACATGGCAGCTAACAACTGTCTGTAACTCTAAAATCTGACACCTTCACACAGACATACATGCACATAAAAAATAAAGATAATAAATTGAAAAAAAACCATCTTTATAATAACAGACACTTGATAAAGCTTCTGGAAACCTTAAAACAAGATAAACACTGTTGAACTGATCACGCTGCGTGACCCCAGCTTCTGTCATAGTCCTCTCCCTATGTTGTAAGACAAACTCTGAGCTGAGTATGGAGGCACACGCCTTCGATATCAGCACTCGGGAGGCAGAGATAGATGGATCTCTGTGCATCTGAGGCCACTCTGGTCTACACGGTGAGTTCTAGACCAGCCAGGGCTACATTGCGAGACCTTGTCATAGAGTCAACTTAAGTCTTAGTTATAGTAAATTTCTCATTTAAATTCCATTAATCTCTAATTTTAGTGGAGTCAATTGTTTGTTTTTTAGATGAAGTAGCTAAGAGGCAATGATATCATTCTTTTGTCCATGTCTTAAACAGCTGTCCACGTGACAGTCTCTCCTTACAAGCAAGCTTAAGAATGAAAACAACCTCTTGTAATCGGAGCCTTGTTTCCCCGGCCTGCCTGTTCCCAAATTCCCATCAGCCACTTCCCAAATTACCACACTGAGGCTTATATTAATTCTAAATGTTTGGCTGATTTCTCAGGCTTATTACTATCTCTCTCTCTCTCTCTTTTTTTTTTTTTTTTTTTTTTTTTTTTTTTTTGGTTTTTCGAGACAGGGTTTCTCTGTGTAGCTTTGCGCCTTTCCTGGAACTCACTTGGTAGCCCAGGCTGGCCTCGAACTCACAGAGATCCGCCTGGCTCTGCCTCCCGAGTGCTGGGATTAAAGGCGTGTGCCACCACCGCCGGGCTACTATCTCTTACATTTAAATTAACCCATTTCTATTTCTCTATGTATTGCCACATGGCCGTGGCTTTACCGGTTCTCTGGCATCTTGCTTCTTGGGTAGCTGGCTCAAGTCTCCCCTGACTCGGCTCCTCCTCATCCTAATCCTCAGTTTGATTGTTCCACCTTGTGGGATGACTCATCCCTAAGGGGCTTGAGGGCTAGACAGCCCAAACAAGTAAAAAAGATACTTTCTGAGAGCCAGCCTGGGTCTGCCTGATGGTCTTAGCAACAGCAGCTGAAACATGATCTGGAGATGACGACCTGGACCAATGAGAGGCAGTCATGTCACACCAGCTGATGCATATTCATCAGACCTCCCCCCAGGGTGGGGTGGAGGGTATATAAGGCTTGCCTCTTCCCGAATAAACTGAGCTTGTTGTTTAGACATTCTCCCGGACTCTCTGTGGTTTGACTCTGTGCCTACTTGGCCCCTGCCCCCAAAGGGCAACAGCAAGGACCCTGCAACACCACCTAACCTTATCCTGTCTGGCTATTGGTCAAACAGCTTTATTATTATCCAATGAGAGTGATGCATATTCACAGCATACAAACTCTGAGACTTGGTGGTGGTCATCTTGGTTAGGACAGCATTGTGAAGTTCCTGGTGACAATCAGGGGTGGGCACTAACTCAGGTTTAACTTGAAGCACTATTGGGCAAAGTAAAGCTTGCAGCTAAAGAGTTAAGAACCACTGCTCTTTGCTTCTGGCCATTAATTAATCTTAGGTCCTAAAAGTCTACTCTCACTTTTTTTCTTTTGGTTTTCTGAGACATAGTTTCTCTGTGAGGCCTGGCTGTCCTAGGACTCATTCTGTAGGCCAGGCTGGCCTTGAACTCACAGAGATCCGTCTGCCTCTGTCTCCTGAGTTCTAGGATTAAAGGTGAATGCCACCACTGCCTGGCTGTACTCTCACTTTATCCTATGAAAGAACCACATATTAAAGGAAAGAACTGGCCAGGAATAAAGGTGAGGTGTTGAGACCTGAGGAAGGAGGTCCCCAAGTGATTTCGGCTACTTCTACATCACAAGAGTTTGTTTCTTTAAGGACAGTTCGAGAAGGAAAGTCCATCTTTGTACAAGTGACTTCACCACCTTGACACCAAAATTCACTTAGCAGCCTGCCCACCCTGACCTCCCAGGTAAGCTTTCATGTGCACTCACTCCTTATCCCATGTATCACTAATTCTCATCGATTCTGATGCAGAAACAAACTGCCCCAAAGTGTGCCCCTATATAAATCATTTTATAAAATCTGAAAAATGCCAAGTTCTGAAGCATCTGGCCCTCTAAGTTCCAAATAAAGGATTGTGGTGTACAGGATTCTACTGTAAATAGTGGGCAGCCAAATGTTGGGCGGGATGGTAGTGTCAATATTAAAGGAAGCTCTTCTTTGGGACCTGGTGGGGAGGTGCCACATCTGTCTGCTGCTGTAATGAAATACTATACAGCCTAGGTGGCTTCTAAACAATATAAAAGTAAAAACCATTTCTCACAGTCCTGGAAACAAGGTAAGGCCAAGGCACTGTGCAGCTGGGCTCTAATGTGGGCCCTCCTCCCAAGTGCTGGCTGTGGTCTTTTCCTGTGTCCTTACGTGGCAAGAGGGTTCTCTGGGGTCTATTTATAATCCACACGTGAGAGTTCCACCTTCATCGCGTGCTTATCTCCGCAGTGTGTGTTAGGGTTTCAGTGTTTGAGGAGGCAGCACACCGCTTCTCCCTCAGTCGTACCCACCGACGCGAAGAGCCAGAAAGGAGCAGAGAAAATGCTGTTCTGACGCCATTGGCAGATGGTTGCAATCGCTAAGAAAGCTCTCAGCTACTATACAGCAAAGACAGACGTCAGTGAGCTGCAAGACTGGGGAGTGGAAACACACTAAGCAGAGGCATCCACACGGGAATTATTGCTAAAGTTACTGCTGAAGGCAGGCCAGGGTGGTCACCTGTGGCAGGGGAGGGATTCTCTCTGAACTGATTTAGCAGAATTCTTGCTGGAAGACAAATGGTAAGATTAGTTGAGAACTCAGAAGGTCTGTTGGCCATTGAACCAAGGTAAGTCTGGGTCAGAAATAGACACTATGTGGTTTCCCACCTCTATTTTGTGTGTGGTGCCCAAGTGTGTTCACACGACAGTGTGTGCATGAATGTGGAAAGGCCCCAGGTCAATGTTTGGTGTCTGCCTCGATCACTCTCCTCCTCATTTAGGGGACAGGTCTCTCACTGAACCTAGAACCCATCTATTGGCTAGACTGGCTGGCCTGAGCTCCAGGGATCCACCGTCTCTGCCCCCCAGTCTCCCACCCCCAAGGCTAGGGTTATAGACATGCTGATCATGTCCAACTTTTATGAGGATGCTGGGATCCACACTCAGGTCTCCATGCTTATTCACGCTTACCCTTTTTTGCTGTTTCACTATTATGGTTTACTTATTTGCCTGTTTTGAAAATACTTTTTAAAGAAAGAGAAAGAGCTGGGCAGTGGTGGGGCACGCCTTTAATCTCAACACTCAGGAGGCAGAGTCAGGTGGATCTCTGTGAGTTCAAGGCCAGCCTGGTCTACAGAGGGAGTTCTAGCATAGTCAGGACTACACAGAGAAACCCTGTCTCAAAAAAGCCAAAAAAAAAAAAAAAAAAGGTGTGCAGTTGGATGAGTAGGGGGGTGGAGGACCTGAGGGACATGGGAGGGAAAACTGATCATAATATATTGAAGGAGTTTTCAATTTAAAAGATATCAAAAACAGAAAAAGGAAAAGAAAAATATTTCTCTGGTACTTGTTACACCCAAGGGAGCCGAGCTTCACCCCATGGCTCTGCTCTGGTTACAGCCTTCCCAGAGCTGTCCTTGCATTTCAGTTGGTCCCAAGGTATCTCCTCTGTTAGGAAGTCAAGTCCTAGGGAAAAAAGCTTAGAAGTCAAGGCTAGAAGAGCACTTGGCTGTCCGACACAGACCCAAGGCTCAAAGCAAGAAGGTTCAAGTTAGGGTACAGCCTGACCACCTGAGCTTGGTCCCCAGAACACACATGGTGGAAGGAGAGGAGACTCCTGCAGACTGATCTCTGTGCAGTCAAACAGATGGAATCGATGTAAACTAGGTACAAGGCTTCAGGCTTGTTTGAGAAAGCTTTACCAGCAAAACGAAAATGAAAACAAAAAACTTAAAATAATGGGCACCAACCAGTGAACTGGTTTCAAAGCCTGAGGGGTGGAGGTCGGGTGGGCATGGAATAACTTCCGAGAGGGAAACACAGGAGTTGATGAGCAAGGAAAACCTTGATCAGAGTCAGGGTCCACAGCAAGGGACTTGTCTCCAAGTAGCATTCCACAATTGCCTCAAATCTGAGGATTTATTTCTACTCCACTTTCCATACTGAGAACTTTTCCTTGGCCATGCTGTCCCATAATACTCTAGACCAGGGAAGAATAAGACCAGATTAAACCCAAGGACCTCAAGAGAGATCTTGGATTTTGAGCTTATGTTGAACTGGATAGGAGGTGCTGGAATACATTTCTGTGAGAGAAGTAGTTCCAGATACTTTGTCACAAAAGTTCAAGCTGTGGCTGGAGCTGCTAGTGACAAGTCCTTCACCTGCGACCACAGGGATAAGCTGTAGCCACACGTGGCCTCCCAGGCAAGAAATCCTTTATGGGCGGCCATCGCAGGCTTTGGATGTAAAGAGGCCTGGGCAGAGCCCACCACACCTAGACTGCACACTCCCATGCCTTTCCTGCAAACGGAACAGTGTAACTGGTGAAGCAGAAGCCACGGCTAAAAAACCCAACCTCCTGTACAGCAGAGCCGGCTGGCTGGCTAGCCTGGGAACAAGAGGGCGGGGCGCCTAACCCAAACGCAGCCCTCCCCGGAACTCTCACCACAAGAGTAAGCTCCTGCACACTGTTAATAAAAGGTTACTGCTGTGGCAGTCTTGGATGCTTAAATAAGATACACTATTACACTGTGGCACTGCAAACCCTGGATGCCCACTGCACGTTTACTCAGCAACTGTATCCAAACACACACAACCTCTGAAACAGCTTTTTATTAAACAGCAAAGCAGAACTCTGAACACAATTTTAAATATCTGTAAAGCAGTCACAAAAGGGTTGCAAAATATGTGAGGATTACATGTCCAGACAGCTAACGGCACTGATACATTGGATGATACCACAAGTCAACACAGCCCAATCTAAGAGCCTTCAGCTGCATTAGTGGATCTTTCCTATTATAACATTTGATATCAATTCCTTTTTCAAACAGAAGCTACAAACTAATTTTTTTAAAATTGTTAAAAAGAAATGACTAAAATTCTGCAACAAAGTGTTGGGTTTACAGAAATTCTGGGAAAACAACTGAGATAAAATTCTAAGGTTAACAATTATCACATATACAAAACTCTCTTATATTCATGATTCTGATACTAATATACTCTCAATTAATTTTGCAAAAGTTCATGTCCTGGGTACAAACAAACCTTGAGACCAAACTCTTACCCGGGCTCTCTGACATGTAGCTTACTTAATCCGCTCATGTCAGAATTAGTCCGCTTTCATACTGTCCCAAAAGTGCAGCTGTGAGCCAGAGCTAACACACATCTGGAGGGAAAACATGTGGAGTTGGTTACTTCTGTTTGTCCAATTTCCTATTTCTGTCTTTCCTCAAGGTTTTCTATTTCTCACGTACATGTGACCGGCACTTTTATCTTTTCATACCAAATGGGCTATTGTGTGCAAAAGGGAGGTTTTAGCTTCTCAATATGACAATTTACATTTCAAAGAAAACCCTTCATTTTTTATAGCTTCAACCTATTTTCAATTGATTAAAGAGAAACCAGCAATCCTATCTTATAACTAAGTATCACAAATGGCAAGCCTTAGCTAAGAAAGTGTCTTATTTGGTTAAGTGTCAACAATTACAGTTCCGGTTACTCTGGTAGTGACATCTACTGAAGTTACTGTCAGGGAGATGGGAAGGAAGAGGCAGATGGAGGAGAGGCACACGATGGTGGACAAGGTACAGAGGCTGTGCATTCAGTACATGATTTTGGTCACTTTTTCACAACATGGTTATTTTCTTGTATATTTTACTAGTTAGGCATATGCTAAAAGACAGTGCTAAACCTATATATATATATAAGCAAATTGGCAAAACATTCATCTTCAAGTTTCTTCATAAATATCTGCAATTCTAATTATAAAGTCTCTACATTTGCACATTTTCATAGACTAACGTAATACATAGAACGTTAACTCAAGGATGTTTCCTGTTAAGCAGTTAATATTACCTAGATCTGACATTCTCTTTATAAATACTCAAGGAAGCAAAGGAAGATACTGTAACTTTTGGATCATATCCAAGCTTTAAGGAAAAAAAAAAAAAAAAGCAGCCACTCCACCGAAGAGAGGGAGGGGGGCCTTTACTTCCTTTTGCTTTTCGTGTCCGTTGTCTGGAAAACACTGGAAGCAGACATGAGGTTTTCTATGTACTGTCCAAGAACTTGATTTTCCGATTTGAGCTTCAGGTTTTCCTCCTTAACCGCATCTACTCTTGCCGAAAGATCTATAAAAAACAAAACCAAAAATACAGCTGTCAATAAAGTCATGGCAGGGATTCCATGGTATGAAATCAAAGATTCATTCTTAAAAGGCTGAGACCAGGCGGAGGGTGTGGCCCAATGGTGCAGCCCTTGCCGACTTGTGTGACACCCTGGATTTGGCCCCGAGCACTGCCATAAATAAATACCACAATTCGTAAATTTTTTCAATTCAGATTGTGGAGGGTAAAGGCTTAAGTAAAAACAACTTACTGAGGACAAAAATGGTGACTGCTGACAGCGTTTCCCATGGGACTCGGTTGAGCATTTATGTTAACTCTTACAGAGGTTAGAAAACATTGTGTTGATAAAGTGTCCATGTCCTACCACCTGAAACTACAATGTCTTTACTGGAAATACTTAAGATTTGCAGCTTAACACAACTGGATTCCTACGCTGGGCATGAGATCCAAGCAGTAGTTAAACATTAGTTAAAAACTCAAAAGACGCAGGTCCTAATAAACAAGTGAAAACGATCTCCATTCACATATTTAACCAGTGTATAATGACCAACAGAAGCAGGTACCATCCCACAGCAACAGTGAACACAGTTACATGTGGGCACATGTGCATTCTGTAACATGGGGCACCCAGGCGGATCGGGGGTAAACATTAAGCATATGCCATGCTTTGGAGAAAAAGCAAACTGGCTAAGGGTCATGAAAGCAGATGGGAAGTGTGTTTTGGAGCTAACACTTGCTCTCAGAGGAACTGAGGAGATGGTCCCACAGAGCAGGAGAACTGAAGCAGAGGGAAAGCAGCAGCCCTTGTTGACTGCTACTGTCAAGTGAGAAGCTGGTACTCATTCTGTGCCCCAAACAAAAAACAATACTTAATGGCATTAAACATCAAGACACGTCGGTGTGAGTGTTAATTTTACGGAAGGTAGAAAATGAAACCCAATCTATGATCAGTTTGAATCTCTGGAGGTAATGAATGCTTCTTTCCATTTTAATAGAGCTTTCCTGAAGCAGGCTTAGTAACACACTGCCACATGGAGAGCTCTCACACTAAGCCAGCATCCTGCTGACACCTTGAAAAGGATGTGTCAGAGCAGTGACTGATCCTACCAGGCAGATTTGTCCTTCAGTCCACCAGCCAAGGCTGTAGACAACAGAGAGAAAACAACTGAGGCCGGCAACGTGGCTCACTGGGTAAAGACACCTGCAACCCAAACCTGATGACCTGAGTTCAGTTCTAAGATCCACATCTGGAAGGAGAGAATGCTCCCACATGTCAGCTGCTGACTTCCACAAGAGGGTCCTGGCACATAAACCCGCCCACACATACAAATAACAGCCATTTTTTCTTTTTACAAAATAACAAAACAAAAAACAAAAAAAAAACAACTATTCCATGGACTTTGATGCTAACCTGATGTCATTCAGGAAAACTACAAAGTGTAATCTAACCTTCAAGCGTGTGCTGGAGTTCCAACACCTGATTGATGAGCCGAGTCTTTTCTTCCAGTTCCACCTGATTCTCAGCATCCACTGCTGTAATAAAACGTGTTCAATTTATTATTAATAAACACTGTACCAGTTTTGGCATGCAGCATTTAACATTCTGCAGAACATTTTGTAACCACTGTCTTAAGAACTGTGTATACAGAGCCTCTACTCCAGGGCAGATGGGGCATTAAGTTGAACTTCCCACACAGGTTCAGAATAGAAGCCACAGTGTGTGCTTTGTAAAGTCAACGGGAAAGCAGCCACACTTAAACCTTCTCTGTGCAGCCCTGGCTGTCCTGGAATTCTCTCTGTAGACCAGGCTGTCCTGAACTCTCTCTGTAGACCAGGCTGGCCTCGAACTTGGAGATCCACCTGCTTCTGCCTCCCGAGTGCTGGGACTAAAGGCGTGTGCCGTCACCACCTAAACGTTCTAAAGATTGTTTGTCTGCTCTTTCCATTGCTTAATAAAGCAAAACCATACAGAAAACAGAAGAATACACAGAAAAGAATGAAGACCTTACCATCCATGTCAGCATTCATCATCTTGGGCAACAGACTTTCAGCTCTTGAATGCACACTCTTGGATGAATGGTCTGCACCAAGAAAAAGAGACAGGCATGACAGTAAGATATGAACTTGCTTTTCAACAGACAAGGCAGTTCAAGGACGTGACCCAGAGGACCCCTCCCACGCCTTAGTGCTCTCAAGTGCACAGGGGTAGGAAGCAAAGGATACACACAGTACAGTACTTAAAACAGAAACTCAGAGTCACTGTGGATCTTTTTACTAAGGACAATTACAAAGAGGAGGAAAGGTAAACACATACAAATCCTTCAGAGACAGAATGCCCAGTGTGCAAATGTAAAAGCGGACTCTCCGGCAGCTCTCAGGAGGAAAGAAAGCTACTGAGCATCCTTACACAGCACTACTAAAGAGCTGTCAAATTAAGCATGCTCCCCAGCAGCACAGAAAACCTACTTTCTCGTGTTTTCTACCTCAGTTTTACAGAGATTCTCTGCACTTCAGAGAAAGTGGATTACTAGGTTTTTTTTTTCAAAATTGTTTTTAAAGTTATTCAAGCTATTATGGTATTTGAAGATCAACCAAACAAACGTATGACAATGTAAGGAAACTCGACTGCATGGTAATTTTTTTTAAAAAAAGTTCCTCTCCATTTAAACAATGTTCAATTTTTAAACTGACATAAAGCTGTTTTGTGTGTATTATGTCTGTGTACACAGGTATGTGCATGTCTGTGCGCACGTGTGGAGGCCAAAGGTCAACTCTGGGTGTCTCCCTTAGTCCCTTTCCACCTTATTTTTGAAGACAGATTTTGGTTGAAGCTGGAACTCACCAATTCCGTTAGATGGTTTTAGAGCAAGCTCAGAGGTCCTCCCTCCACCTCCCAAGCCCTGGGGTAGCATACACACTGCCACGCCTGTGATTTGTGGGGTCACTGAACAGTGACACACACGTGTCACACACACACAACTGCCCTGGCTCTGAAAAACGACATGATTCTCTGAGATTCTCTATGTCAGAGCTTTAAAAACTTTTCTTTGAAAATCACAGGAAATCCTAGTGCCTGTGTATACTAGCTTGTTAGTGAATGAGAATCTGTAGCCTTCTATACTTTAAATCCAGGAAGTGGAAAGGGTAGAGAGAAAGGCTTAGGGGATATGGCAAGCCGTAGGCCAGGATTAATTTAAACTACTGCTACATGCTCACACCGTACCTTCTAAGACATCCTCTCAAGGATATTTAGCACAGTGATTAAACACAGATTTGGATGATCACTATTTAAACCCTCACTCTGTGTTACAGGCTCTGAAATTTTGGTCAAGTTTAAAAATCTCAGTCACAGTGTCCTTATCCATAAAATGGAACTAATAACTATACATCTCTTGGGTTTGTTCTGAGAATTTAATGAGTTCAAATTTGTGTACTTCGTAAGCATTTAGCAGATGCTAACTGCTACCCTCTCATCTCTATGCTCTTGTTTGGACCACAGAAGAAACTTTAGAAAAACCATGTGGCCAAATGCCTCATATTAGAACTCAGGGCCAAAACTGAGAGTGGCCTAATCCACATCAGGGTGGTTACCCAGTGTCAAGGCTATAGTCATGTCCAGTTTGTTTTTCCCCCGGCCACTCCACCTCAGCCCACCTCAGCCCGGCTTAACGTCTCAGATGTGAGTTTGACATTTCCCTAACATCCATCCAAACTCCAGCACAGGACTTTCTGCATCCGCAGCTGATGTCTCTCATCTGTTATCCACTCACCAGCAAACTGATGTTCTTAGAGATTAAGAGTCCAATGCACTAAGCATTTCACATACATAGTTTTATCAAAACAGAAGGAAACTGCACCTTATAAACTAAACCTTATAAAGGCCTTGCCTCCCGTTTCACAGCCAAGACATAATTAAGATCCTAATCTGAGATGGTCAAATGTTTTGAAAAACTCGACTCCTTTGGCATTTCCACAAACTAAACAACCAAAGATGAATTTCATCTACTTCAAGCTGCATCCACTCGAGTGTGATGTTTCTCTCTGTCCATGTTCTGCTTTGACATATTTGGAGTCTCAAATTCTATAGGAATCGAGGAACTACGCAATCAGTAGATCTCCAGAGAGCTAGCTGCATCCAGTTTAACCAGTGGCGCATACAGGCACCAGGATTCCCACGCACAGCTTTGAGTCTCAGAAACAGATAACGGTTTGGGGACATCTGTCCTTGTGGCTATTACACCGTCAGAGTCTGGCAGTCTAACAGAAGGACGTGTGTTTTCTCCTTCCCAAACCTTACTCCCCAATATTTGTTCCACAGGATGCTTGAGAAAAGCTGACAAAGAAACAAACCTGGGCGCAAGCAAAGATGTCCCACCCCCGACAGGCGTGGGCCACCACCCCTGAAATCCTAGCGTTCGGGAGGCTGAGGCAGGAGGATGGCGGCGAGCTGAAAGGTAGATCGGGCTGCAGGGCGTCCTCTCCCAGCACCTGGGTCCCATCGCACCCCCACAGCGTCGCGCCCGGCACCGCCAGGCTCTTCCCACGGAGCCCGCAGCGTGCGGCCGCGAAGGCGGCTGCGCAGGGCTCGGCGGGGCGTCGGGCCTCGCGGCCCCGCGATCCAGCACCCGGGCCACCGCCCCGCTCCCCGCCCCGCCTCGCCGGCGGGGCCCCGGAGGTCCCCGACCCCCGCTGCCCCGGGCCGCCTCACCTTGCGTCGGAGGCGCCGGGAGGGGGCGGGATGCGGAGGACGCCTCAGGCCGCGGCTCTCCGACCAACTGACAGCGGCAGCCCCGCCCTTCCCGCCCACGGAGCGTGCGCCGAGCGAGGAGGCGGCCTCCCACCAATCCTAACTCGAGATTGCACGCCTGCGCGCTGGCC